>NC_056743.1:1905907955-1906015455 GCF_019279795.1 Protopterus annectens
TTGAGCTGGGACACGGGATCTGAATTGTCTACACTTAGCAGGGTCTTACTCAGTTTAATGCTAGTGGCTGCCAAAAATGAGTTACTAGAAAATGGAAATGAAATTGTAAACCAGCTGTAACTGAAATACTGAATAATGTAAAGGAGGCAGAAGAACTCAAGGTGAGGCTGAAATACTGAATAATGTAAAGGAGGCAGAAGAACTCAAGGTGAGGCTGAAATACTGAATAATGTAAAGGAGGCAGAAGAACTCAAGGTGGGGCTGAAATACTGAATAATGTAAAGGAGGCAGAAGAACTCAAGGTGGGGCTGAAATACTGAATAATGTAAAGGAGGCAGAAGAACTCAAGGTGGGGCTGAAATACTGAATAATGTAAAGGAGGCAGAATAACTCAAGGTGGGGCTGAAATACTGAATAATGTAAAGGAGGCAGAAGAACTCAAGGTGGGGCTGAAATACTGAATAATGTAAAGGAGGCAGAAGAACTCAAGGTGGGGCTGAAATACTGAATAATGTAAAGGAGGCAGAAGAACTCAAGGTGGGGCTGAAATACTGAATAATGTAAAGGGGGCAGAAGAGCTCAAGGTGGGGCTGAAATACTGAATAATGTAAAGGAGGCAGAAGAACTCAAGGTGGGGCTGAAATACTGAATAATGTAAAGGAGGCAGAAGAACTCAAGGTGGGGCTGAAATACTGAATAATGTAAAGGAGGCAGAAGAACTCAAGGTGGGGTTTTCCGAAAAGGGAAGAAACACCAAACATAGAAATAAATGGAATTTGCAGGAACAATATAGGCAGAATAATGTTTAGAAGGAGTGAGGTTTAAGGTAGAGCAGGAGAGAAATCTACGTAATGTTGTACTGAATCACAACTGTTGAAAATTGAAAGAAAATGTGTATAATGCTTGAAAATAATGAAAATGTTACCATATTTTTCTGTTAATGTATCTGTACGTATCTCATTGTTTAGAATGTGGAGATTTAATATGGGTGTTAAAAAAGTGTCAGTAAGATAGTAAATGTATACATTTGGCTAAAGAACAATTCATTTGCAAAGAATCACAGCATTTTAGCCAAGTGTGTGTATTCACTGGCTTTACTAGCCAGAGAGAATTCAGCCTTGTTTTGTGATGAACATCTTTCCATAAGTGAGTATGTGGCAGGGTGGCAGCATTGGGCAAGCTCATACATCAAAGAGAATTTAGACTTGTTTTGTGATGCACATCTTTCCATAAGTGAGTATGTGGCGGGGTGACAGCATTGCGCAGGCTCATGATTACTTCCATATTTGGACTGATGCGCAAACCAAACAACCAAAGCAAGAGCCAGAATAAAGGTGCAGAATATAAATTAAAAAAAATGGAACAAAAGCACTGACAACCAACATAAACCTTGAAGCAGTTTAATAATAATCCAAGAAATACAAAGCTTTCAGGTAACAAGTATCCTTCCTCAGCACGTTTTACTGGTTGTCAGTGGCTTTGTTCCAGTTTTTCCACTAATGAAACCAAACAAAACCACCTACAAGCAAACTGGTGAAGTGATAAAGGGAAATGGACAGACTACAGCAGGTGTATCCCTAAATAGATATGTCAGAACAAAGTTTGTGCTGATTAAACTGAATATATGTATTAGTGAGAAAAAAAACACTAGTCACAGAAATTTCAACATAATGTTGTTATTGGTGTTGTTGTTGTTGTGTCTTTTGGCTTTTCCTGGTTAGGGGTCGCCACAGTGGAACTCCGGTCCGCTAATGATTGGCAGTAGATTTTTACGTGCCGAGTTGCCGGCACTGATGCACAACCTTCAACGAAGGTACACACATTCACACATGTCTCCACACAGAAGACGCTCTAGCTGAGAATCGAACAGGACAACATCTTAACTGTGAGGCGACAATGCTACCACAGCACCACCACCGCAAATTTCAACATAATAAATATACATATAATAGATCCTTTCAAGAGCTGGATTTGGTGCACCATTGAGATAAGACTGGGATACATCCCATGTGAATACCAGGGGTTCAGGCTCTTAGGTGTCAAGACACCTCCATGTGGTACATTTGGTTGGGGACAAATGGCTGAAAAGTCATTCTGCTGCAGAGACATATGGCTGTTGCAAATTTTCTTGCACAAAAAGAAGCACACAACCCCATGCTCATGGCTTCAACAATAAAATGCACAAGGAGAAATAATGTTAATGACCCCAAGGAAAAGAGAGACAGCAGGCAGTATGCCAAGCATCAGCAGCAGGCTGCCCAGTGGGCATGTCAGTGGCAGTAAAAATGTAGTGCACAATAGGCAGTGCCTTTGTAAATGGTATGTATGGATGATAAAGCTCTTCACCCTGTCACATGACTACACACCCCACTTCATGCAGCATAATAATACATAAACACAATACACATCACTTCCCCTGACCCCATGATATGCACACTGCTAAATCTTGTAGTTCCATAAGCATGTTTCTACATGTACGTTACAACACATTACTTCCCATGTCCAGTATGACACATCACTTTCTCCATAAGCATGTTCCATAAGCATTGTTGTAGTTCAGTACAACACACATCATTTCCCCTGCTCCCATGATGTGCACACTGCCCATGATACAAAAACTGCTCCGCCAATACCAACACCAACACATCATTTCCCTGCTCCCATGAGTGCACTGCTTCCCTGTTCCCATGATGTGGACATGCTTACATGTTGTAGTTCCACAAGCATGTGCTTCTGCCAGGTACAGTGTACACACTTCTACATGTTGTAGTTCCATAAGCATGTACTTTATACCAAGTAGAACACACATCACTTTTCCTGTCCCCATGATATGCACACTGCTACATGTTGTAGTTCAATAGGTATGTACTGTATATAGTATACATTTCTTGTAGTCCCCAATGAACACAGTACAACACACATTACTTCCTAAGCATACTGTGTACCATGAAGTACAACATTGCTTTTCTGTCCCCATGATCCTATACTAGGTACATGTTACAGTTTCAGAACACACACATGTATACTAGGTACAACACACATTCTTGCCCTGTGTTGTGGATGTGCAAACTCTGCATGTTGTACAGGTACAAGCTCAAGGTGTACACCAAATTTAACCCACCCGCATCATATCTCGGCATGACCATGATGTACGCCTCCATGTTGTAGACCCATAAGCATGCACTGTATACCAGATATAACACACATTACTTACCCTGTCCCCATGATATGCACATTGCTACATGTTGAACTTCCAACCAGATACAACACGTGATGGTTCTCCATGCTATAGATGCCACACCATGACATGCTATAGTTCCATAAACATGTACTGTACACCTCGTACGACACACATTACTTCCCCTGTCCCCATGCTGTAGCACACTTCTACATGCTACTGTACTGTACAACCATGCGCGACACCAGGTACAACACACATTACTTCCCCTGTTACTATGATATGCACACTTCTACATGTTGTAGTTCTATAAGCATGTACTGTATATGAAGTACAACACACATCACTTCTCATGTCCCCATGATGTAGTTCAGTCTACATGTGGTTCAGTAAGTGTGTATAATATACATAACACACACTGTCACTGTCCCATAGTGCACTTCTACATGTTTTTTTAGTTCAGTATGCATCTGTATATGCCGGGTACAAACATTACTTCCTTGGTTCTCATCTATGCAGACTGATACATCTACATGTTCCACTTCCATACACGCTGTATATCGGGTCAGGTACATACATATTACTTCCCCTGTTCCCATGATGTGCACACCTCTACATGTTGTAGTTTCAGAAGCATGTACTGTATGCCAGGTACAGCACACATTACTTGCCCTGTCCCCATGATGTGCACACTTCTACATGTTGTAGAGCCATAAGCATGCACTGTACACCAGGTACAACACACATCATGTCCCCTGTCCCCATGATGTGCAAACTTCTACATGTTGTAGTTCCATAAGCATGTACTGTATACCAGGTACAACACACGTTACTTCCCCTGTCTCCATGATGTGCACACTGATACATGTTGTAGTTCCATAAGCATGCACTCATGCCAAGTCAACACAAATTACTTCCCCCTCTCCATGATACGCACTCTGCTTTATGTTGTAGTTCCATAAGCATGTACTGTACACCAGGAACAGCACACATCTCTTGCCCTGTCCCCATGATTTGCACAGTTCTACATGTTGTAATTCCATAAGCATGTATTGTATACCATGTACACGACACATCACTTGCCCTGTTCCCATGATGTCCACACTTCTACATGTTGTAGTTCCATAAGTATGTACTGTATGCCAGGTACAACACACATCTCTTCCCCTGTCCCCATGATGCGCACATTGCTACATGTTGTAGATCCATAAGCATGTACTGTACACCAGGTACAACACACATCACGTACCCTGTCCCCATGCTGTAGCACACTTCTACATGCTGTAGTTCCATATACATGTACTGTCTACCAGTAGCAACACAAATTACTTCCCTTCTTTCCATGATGCACACACTTCTGCATGTTATAGTTCCACAAGCATGTGCTGTATACCAGGTACAACACACATTACTTTCCCATCCCCATGACATGTCCACTTCTACATGTTGTAACTCCACAAGCATGTACTGTATACCAGGTACAACAGACATTATTTCCCCTGTCCCCATGATATGCATACTGCTACATGTTGTAGTTCAATATGCATGTACGTTATAACAGGTATAACACATATTACTTGCCTTGTCCCCATGCTTTGCACATTGCTACATCCTGTAGTTCCATAAGCATTTACTGTATACCAGGTACAACAAACATTACTTCCCCTGACCCCATGATGTGCACACTGATACATGTTGTAGTTCCGTAAGCATGCACTGTATACCAGGTACACCACACATTAGTTCACTGTCCCCATGATAAGCACACTGCTACATGTTTTAGTTCCATAAGCATGTACTGTACACCAGGTACAACACACATCACTTCCCCCTTTTCCGATGATGTGCAGACCTCTACATGTAGTTTCATAAGCATGTATTGTATACATGTGCAACACACATTACTTGCCCTGTCTCCATGATGTGCACCCTTCTACATGCTGTAGTTCCATAAGAATGTACTGTACATCAGGTATGGCACACATTACTTCCCCTGTCCCCATGCTGTAGCACACTTCTACATTCTGTAGTTCCATAAGCATGCACTGTCTACCAGGTACAACACACATTACTTCCCCTGTTCCCATGATACACACACTTCTACATGTTATAGTTTGACAAGCATGTACTGTATACCAGGTACAACACACATTATTTCCCCATCCCCATGATATGCACACTTTTACATGTTGTAATTCCACAAGCATGTACTGAGTACCAGGTACAACATGGATTAGTTCACCTGTCCCCATGATACGCACACTGCTACATGTTGTAATTCCATATGCATGTACTTTATACCAGGTTCAAGACACATTACTTGCCCTGTCCCCACGATGTGCACATTGCTACATGTTGTAGATCCATAAGCATGTGCTGTACACCAGTAGCAACACACATTACTTCCCTCTTTCCATGATCCACACACTTCTACATGTTATAGTTCTATAAGCATGTACTGTATGCCAGGTACAACACACATTACTTACCCTGCCCCAGTGATACGCACATTTCTACATGCTGTAGTTCCATAAGCATGTACAGTACACCAGGTATGGCACACATTACTTCCCCTGTCCCCATGCTGTAGCGCATTTCTACATGCTGTAGTTCCATATACATGTACTATCTACCAGTAGCAACACAAATTACTTCCATTCTTCCCATGATACACACACTTCTACATGTTATAGTTCCACAAGCATGTGCTGTATACCAGGTACAACACACATTACTTTCCCATCCCCATGATATGTCCACTTCTACATGTTGTAACTCCACAAGCATGTACTGTATACCAGGTACAACATATATTATTTCCCCTGTCCCCATGATATGCATATTGCTACATGTTGTAGTTCCATATGCATGTACTTTATAACAGGTATAACACATATTACTTTCCTTGTCCACATGATTTGCACATTGCTACATCTTGTAGTTCCATAAGCATTTACTGTATACCAGGTACAACAAACATTACTTCCCCTGACCCCATGATGTGCACACTTCTACATGTTGTAGTTCCATAAGCATGCACTGTATACCAGGTACACCACACATTAGTTCACTGTCCCCATGATAAGCACAGTGCTACATGTTTTAGTTCCATAAACATGTACTGTACAGCAGGTACAACACACATCACTTTCCCCTGTTCCGATGATGTGCAGACCTCTACATGTAGTTTCATAAGCATGTATTGTATACAGGTACAACACGCATTACTTGCCCTGTCCTCATGATGTGCACACTTCTACATGCTGTAGTTCCATAAGAATGTACTGTACACCAGGTATGACACACATTACTTCCCCTGTCCCCATGCTGTAGCACACTTCTACGTTCCGTAGTTTCATAAGCATGCACTGTCTACCAGGTACAACACACATTACTTCCCCTGTTCCCATGATACACACACTTCTACATGTTATAGTTTCACAAGCATGTACTGTATACCAGGTACAATGCACATTACTTCCCCGTCCCCATGATGCACACACTTTTACATGTTGTAATTCCACAAGCATGTACTGAGTACCAGGTACAACACACATTAGTTCACCTGTCCCCATGATAAGCGCACTGCTACATGTTGTAATTCCATATGCATGTACTGTATACCAGGTTCAACACACATTACTTGCCCTGTCCCCACAATGTGCACATTGCTACATGTTGTAGTTCCATAAGCATGTGCTGTAAACCAGGTGCAACACACATCACTTCCCCTGTTTCCATGATGTGCACACTTTTACATGTTGTAGTTCCATAAGCATGTATTGTATACCGGGTACAACACACATCACTTCCACTGTCCCCATGATGTGCACCATTTACATGTTGTAGTTCCATAAGCATGTACTGTATACAGGTACAATACACATTACTTGCCCTGACCCCATGATGTGCACACTTCTACATGTTGTAGTTCCAGAAGAATGTAGTGTACACCAGGTATGACACACATTACTTCCCCGGTCCCCATGCTGTAGCACACTTCTACTTGCTGTAGTTCCATAAGCATGTACTGTCTACCAGGTACAACACGCATTACTTTCCCTGTTCCATGATACACACACTTCTACATGTTATAAGTCCAAAAGCCTGTACTGTATATCAGGTACAACTCATATTACTTCCCCGTCCCCATGATAAGCACACTGATACATGTTGTAGTTCCATAAGCATGCACTGTATACCAGGTACAACACACATTACTTCCCTGTCCCCATGATAAGCACACTGTTACATGTTGTAGTTCCATAAAAATGTACTGTACACCAGGTACAACACGCAGCACTTCCCCTGTTCCAATGATGTGCACACCTGTACATGTGGTACCATAGACATGTACTGTATACCAGGTACAACACAAATCACTTCCCCTGTCCCCATGATGTGCACATTTCTACATATTGCAGTTCAATAAGCATGTACTGTAAACAGGTACAACACTCATTACTTGCCCAGTCCCCATGATGTGCACATTTCTACATTTTGTAGTTCCATAAGCATGTACTGTACACCAGGTATGACACATTACTTCCCCTGTTCCCATGATACACACACTTCTACATGTTATAGCTCCACAAGCATGTACTATATACCAGGTACAACACACATTATGTCTCCTGTCCCCATGATGTGCACACTGACACATGTTGTAGTTCCATAAGCATGCACTGCATGCCATGTATAACACAAGTTACTTCCCCATCCCCATGATACGCACACTGATTTATGTTGTAGTTCCATAAGCATGTACTGTATACCAGGTACAACACACATCTCTTACCCTGTTCCCATGATTTGCACAATTCTAGATGTTATAATTCCATAAGCATGTATTGTATACCAGGTAAACCACACATCTATTCCCCTATTCCCATGATGTCCACACTTCTACATGTTGTAGTTCCATAAGCATGTACTGTACACCAGGTATGGCACACATTACTTCCCTGTCCTCATGCTGTAGCACACTTCTACATGCTGTAGTTCCATATACATGTACTGTCTAACAGTAGAAACACACATTACTTCCCCTCTTCCCATGATACACACACTTCTACATGTTATAGTTCCACAAGTATGTACTGTATACCAGGTACAACACACATTACTTCCCCTGTTCCCATGATGTGCACACTGCTACATGTTGTAATTCCACAAGCATGTATTGTATACCGGCTACAACACACATTATGTCCCCTGTCCCCATGATACACACACTGCTACATGTAGTTCCATATGCATGTACTGTATACCAGGTACAACACACATTACTTCCCCTGTCTCCATGATACGCACACTTCTACATTCTGTAGTCCCATAAGCATGTACTGTACACCAGGTATGGCACACATTACTTCCCCTGTCCTCATGCTATAGCACACTTCTTCATGCTGTAGTTCCATATACATGTACTGTCTACAAGTAGCAGCACACATTACATCCCCTCTTCCCATGATACGCACACTTCTACATGTTATAGTTCCACAAGCATTTACTATATACCAGGTACAACACAGATTACTTCCCCATCCCCATGATATGCACACTTCTACATGTTATAGCTCAAGAAGCATGTACTGTATACCAGGTACAGCACACATTACTTCCCCTGTCCCCACGATATGCACACTTCTACACGCTGTAGTTCCATAAACATGTACGGTACACTAGGTATGGCACACATTACTTCCCCTGTCCTCATGCTATAGCACACTTCTTCATGCTGTAGTTCCATATACATGTACTGTCTACCAGTAGCAACACACATTACATCTCCTCTTCCCATGATACGCACACTTCTACATGTTATAGTTCAACAAGCATGTACTATATACCAGGTACAACACAGATTACTTCCCCATCCCTATGATATGCACACTTCTACATGTTGTAGCACCACAAGCATGTACTGTATACCAGGTGCAACACACATTACTTCCCCTGTCCTCATGATACGCACACTTCTACATGCTGTAGTTCCATAAGCATGTGCTGTACACCAGGTATGACACACATTACTTCCCCTGTCCTCATGCTGTAGCACACTTCTTCATGCTGTAGTTCCATATACATGTACTGTCTACCAGTAGCAACACACATTACATCCCCTCTTCCCATGATATGCACACTTCTACATGTTAGAATTCCACAAGCATGTACTATATACCAGGTACAACACTCATTACTTCCCCATCCCCATGATATGCACACTTCTACATGTTGTAGCTCCACAAACATGTACTGTATACCAGGTACAACACACATTACTTCCCCTGTCCCCATGAGTTACAAACTGCTACATGTTGTAGTTTCATATGCATGTACTGTATACCAGGTACAACACATATTACTTCCTCGTCCCCATGATATGCACGCTTTTACATGTTGTACTTCCACAAGCATGTGCTGTGTACCAGATACAACACACATTACTTCCTCTGTCACCATGATGTGCACACTGCTACATGTTTTAGTTCCATATGCATGTACTGTATACCAGGTACAGCACATATTTCTTGCCCTGTACCCATGATTTGCACATTGCTACATCTTGTAGTTCCATAAGCATTTACTGTATACTAGGTACAATAAACATTACTTCCCCTGTCCCCATGATGTGCACACTGATACATGTTGTAGTTCCGTAAGCGTGCACTGTATACCAGGTACAACATACATTACTTCCCCGTCCCCATGATAAGCACAATGTTACATGTTGTAGTTCCATAAGCATGTACTGTACACCTGGTACAGCACACATTACTTGCCCTGTCCCCATGATGTGCACAATTCTACATGTTGTAGTTCCATAAGCATGTGCTGTACACCAGGTATGACACACATTACTTCCCCTGTCCCCATGCTGTAGCACACTTCTACATTCTGTAGTTCCATAAGCATGTACCATTTACCAGGTACAACAAACATTACTTCCCCTGTTGCCATGATACACACACTTCTACATGTTATAGTTCCACAAGCATGTACTGTATATCAGGTACAACATGCATTACTTCCCTATCCCCATGATGTGCACACTGATACATGTTGTAGTTCCGTAAGCGTGCACTGTATACCAGGTACAACATACATTACTTCCCCGTCCCCATGATAAGCACAATGTTACATGTTGTAGTTCCATAAGCATGTACTGTACACCAGGTATGGCACACATTACTTCCCCTGTCCTAATGCTATAGCACACTTCTTCATGCTGTAGTTCCATATACATGTACTGTCTACCAGTAGCAAAACACATTACATCTCCTCTTCCCATGATACGCACACTTCTACATGTTATAGTTCCACAAGCATGTACTATATACCAGGTACAACACAGATTACTTCCCCATCCCCATGATATGCACACTTCTACATGTTGTAGCTCCACAAGCATGTACTGTATACCAGGTACAACACACATTACTTCCCCTGTCCCCATGATATGCACACGTCTACATGCTGTAGTTCCATAAGCATGTAATGTACACCAGGTATGACACATATTACTTCCCCTGTCCGCATGCTGTAGCACACTTCTTCATGCTGTAGTTCCATATACATGTACTGTCTACCAGTAGCAATACACATTACATCCCCTCTTCCCATGATACGCACACTACTACATGTTAGAATTCCACAAGCATGTACTATATACCAGGTACAACACACATTACTTCCCCATCCCCATGATATGCACACTTCTACATGTTTTAGCTCCACAAACATGTACTGTATACCAGG
The DNA here is from genome assembly GCF_019279795.1 of Protopterus annectens. Classification (NCBI taxonomy): domain Eukaryota; kingdom Metazoa; phylum Chordata; order Ceratodontiformes; family Protopteridae; genus Protopterus; species Protopterus annectens. The sequence continues at coordinate 1,905,918,895 of NC_056743.1, forward strand.
TACAACACACATTACTTCCCCTGTCCCCATGAGTTACAAACTGCTACATGTTGTAGTTTCATATGCATGTACTGTATACCAGGTACAACACATATTACTTCCTCGTCCCCATGATATGCACGCTTTTACATGTTGTACTTCCACAAGCATGTGCTGTGTACCAGGTGCAACACACATTACTTCCTCTGTCACCATAATGTGCACACTGCTACGTGTTTTAGTTCCATATGCATGTACTGTATACCAGGTACAACACATATTTCTTGCCCTGTCCCCATGATTTGCACATTGCTACATCTTGTAGTTCCATAAGCATTTACTGTATACTAGGTACAATAAACATTACTTCCCCTGTCCCCATGATATGCACACTGATACATGTTGTAGTTCCGTAAGCATGCACTGTATACCAGGTACAACATACATTACTTCCCCGTCCCCATGATAAGCACAATGTTACATGTTGTAGTTCCATAAGCATGTACTGTACACCTGGTACAGCACAAATTAGTTCCCCTGTCCCCACGATGTTCACATTGCTACAGGTTGCAGTTCCAAATGCATGTGCTGTACACCAGGTGCAACACACATCACTTCCCCTGTTTCCATGATGTGCACACTTTCACGTGTTGTAGTTCCATAAGCATGTATTGTATACCAGGTATAACACACATCACTTCTCTTGTCCCCATGATGTGCACACTGCTGCATATTGTAGTTCCATAAGAATGTACTGTTTACAGGTACAACACACATTATTTGCCCTGTTCCCATGATGTGCACACTTCTACAAGTTGTAGTTCCATAAGCATGCAGTGTACACAAGGTATGACACACATTACTTCCTGTGTCCCCATGCTGTAGCGTACTTCTACATCTGTAGTTCCAGAAACATGTACTGTCTACCAGGTACAGCACACATTACTTCCCCTTTTCCATGATACACACACTTCTACATGTTATACTTCCACAAGCATGTACTGTTTACCAGGTACAAAACACATTACTTCCCCGTCTCCATGATAAGCACACTAATACATGTTGTAGTTCCATAAGCATGCACTGTATACCAGGTACAACACACATTACTTCCCTGTCCCCATGATAAGCAAACTGCTACTTGTTGCAGTTCCATAAGCAGGTACTGTACACCAGGTACAACACACATCACTTCCCCTTTTCCCATGATATGCGCACTTCTACATGTTGTAGTTCCATAAGTATGTATTGTATACCAGGTACAACACACATCACGTCCCCTGTCCCCATGATGTTCACACTGCTACATGTTGTAGGTCTATAAGCATGTACTGTATACCAGTTACAACACACATTACATCACCTGTCCCCATGATGCACACACTTCTACATGTTGTAGTTCCATGAGCATGCACTGTACACCAGGTACAACACACATTAGTTTTTCTATCCCCCTGATGTGCACACTTCTTCATGTTATAGCTCAATACGCAGGTACTGTATACAGGCACAACACACATTACATGCCCTGTCCCCATGATGTGCACACTTCTGCATGTAGTTCCTTATGCATGTACAGTAGAGAAGGTACAACACACATTACTTCTCCTGTCCCCCATGATAGGCAAACTGCTACATGTTGTAGATTCATAAGCATATACTGTATACCAAGTACAACACACATTACTTGCCCTGTCCCCATGATGTGCACACTTCCACATGCTGTAGTTCCATAAGCATGAACTGTACACCAGGTACAACACACATAACTTCCCCTGTCCCCATGATGTGCACAATTCTACATGTTGTAGTTCCATAAGCATACTGTATACCAGGTGGAACACGCATTACTTGCCCTGTCAACATGATGTGCACAGTTCTACCTGTTGTAGTTCCATATGCATATACAGTATAAAATGTACAGCACACATTACTTCCCCTGTCCCCACGATGTGCACACTTCTGCATGTTGTAATTTTGTAAGCATGAACTGTATACCAGGTACGGCACACATTACTTCCCCTGTCCCCATGATAGGCACACTGTCACATGTTGTAGATCCATAAGCATGTACTGTAGATCAGGTGCAACAAATATTACTTGCCCTGTTCCCATGATGTGCACACTTCTACATGTTGTAGTTATATAACACTGTACGCTGTAACAAGCACAGAATTCATTACTTCCCCTGTCCCCATGATGTGCACAGTTCTGCATATTGTAGTTTTGTAAGCATGTACTGTATACCAGGTACATCACACATTACTTCTCCGTCCCCATGATAGGCACACTGCTACATGTTGAAGTTCCATAAGAATGTACTGTATACCAGGTACAACACACATTACTTGCCCTGCCCCCATGATGTGCACAGTTCTACCCATTGTAATTCCATATGCATGTACGGTATAAATGGTACAATACACATTACTTTCCCTGTCCCCATAATATCCATACTGCTACATTTTGAAGATCCATAAGCATGTACTGTATACTGGGTACAGCACACATTACTTCCCCATCCCCATGATATGCACACTGCTACATGTTGCAGATCCATAAGCATGTACTGTGTACCAGGTACAGCACACATTACTTCCCCTGTTCCCATGATGTGCACACTTCTACATGTTGTAGTTTCAGAAGCATGTACTGTATACCAGGTATAACACACATTGCTTGCCCTGTCCCTGTGATGTGCACACTTCTACATGTTGTAAATCCATAAGCATGTACTGTACACCAGGTACAACACACATTATGTCCCCTGCCCCCATGATGTGCAAACATCTACATGTTGTAGTTGCATAAGCATGTATTGTATTCCACAGTACAACACACATTACTTCCCCTGTCCCCATAATGTGCACACTTCTACATGTTGTAGTTCCATAAGCATGTACTATATACAGGTACAACATACATTACTTGCCCTGTCCCCATGATGTGCACACTTCGACATGTTGTAGTTCCATAAGCATGTACTGTACACCAGGTATGACACACATTACTTCCCCTGTCCTCATGCTGTAGCACACTTCTTCATGCTGTAGTTCCATATACATGTACTGTCTACCAGTAGCAACACACATTACATCCCCACTTCCCATGATACGCACACTTCTACATGTTATAATTCCACAAGCATGTACTATATACCAGGTACAATGCACATTACTTCCCCATCCCCATAATATGCACACTTTTACATGTTGTAGCTCCACAAGCATGTACTGTATACCAGGTACAACACACAGTACTTCCGCTGTCCCCATGAGTTACAGATTGCTACATGTTGTAGTTTCATATGCATGTACTGTGTACCAGGTACAACACATATTACTTCCTCGTCCCCATGATATTCACACTTTTACATGTTGTACTTCCATAAGCATGTACTGTGTACCAGGTACAACACACATTACTTCCCCTGTCCCCATGATGTGCACACTGTTACATGTTTTAGTTCCATATGCATTTACTGTATACCAGGTACAACACATATTTCTTGCCCTGTCCCCATGATTTGCACATTGCTACATCTTGTAGTTCCATAAGCATTTACTGTATACTAGGTACAATAAACATTACTTCCCCTGTCCCCATGATGTGCACACTGATACATGCTTTATTTCTGTAAGCATGCACTGTATATCAGGTACAACATACATTACTTCCCCGTCCCCATGATAAGCACAATGCTACATGTTGTAGTTCCATAAGCATGTACTGTACACCTGGTACAGCACACATTACTTCCCCTGTCCCCATGAGGTGCACATTTCTACATGTTGTAGTTCGATAAGCATGTGCTGTATACAGGTACAACACACATTATTTGCCCTGTCCCCATGCTGTGCAGAATTCTACATGTTGTAGTTCCATAAGCATGTACTGTCCACCAGGTATGACACACATTACTTCCCCTGTCCCCATGCTGTAGCACACTTCTACATTCTGTAGTTCCATAAGCATGTACCATCTACCAGGTACAACTAACATTACTTCCCCTGTTGCCATGATACACACACTTCTACATGTTATAGTTCCACAAGCATGTACTGTATACCAGGTACAACACGCATTACTTCCCTATCCCCATGATATGTACACATTTACATGATGTAATTCCACAAGCATGTACTGTATACCAGATACAACACACATTAGTTCCCCTGTCCCCACAATGTGCACATTGCTACAGGTTGCAGTTCCAAAAGCATGTGCTATACACCAGGTGCAACACACATCACTTCCCCTGTTTCCATGATGTGCACACTTTCACATGTTGTAGTTCAATAAGCATGTATTGTATACCAGGTATAACATACATCACTTCCCCTATCCCCATGATGTGCACACTGCTGCATATTGTAGTTCCTTAATAATGTACTGTTTACAGGTACAACACACATTATTTGCCCTGTCCCAATGATGTGCACACTTCTACAAGTTGTAGTTCCATAAGCATGTAGTGTACACCAGGTATGACACACATTACTTCCTGTGTCCCCATGCTGTAGTACCATAAACATGTACTGTCTACCAGGTACAGCACACATTACTTCCCCTGTTCCATGATACACACACTTCTACATGTTATAGTTCCACAAGCATGTATTGTATACCAGGTACAAAACACATTACTTCCCTGTCCCCATAATAAGCACACTAATACATGTTGTAGTTCCATAAGCATGCACTGTATACCAGGTACAACACACATTACTTCCCTGTCCCCATGATAAGCACACTGCTACATGTTGTAGTTCCATAAGCAGGTACTGTACACTAGGTACAACACACATCACGTCCCCTCTCACCATGATAAGCACACTTCTACATGTTGTAGTTCCATAAGCATGTACTGTATACCAGTTACAACACACATTACATCACCTGTCCCCATGATGCGCACACTTCTACATGTTGTAGTTCCATGAACATGCACTGTACACCAGGTACAACACACATTACTTCTTCTATCCCTCTGATGTGCACACTTCTTCATGTTATAGTTCAATACGCATGTACTGTATACAGGCACAACACACATTACATGCCCTGTTGCACACTTCTACATGTAGTTCCTTATGCATGTACAGTAGAGAAGGTACAACACACATTACTTCCCCTGTCCCCCATGATAGGCAAACTGCTACATGTTGTAGATCCATAAGCATTAACTGTATACCAAGTACAACACACATTACTTGCCCTGTCCCCATGATGTGCACACTTCCACATGCTGTAGTTCCATAAGCATGTACTGTACACCAGGTACAACACACATAACTTCCCCTGTCCCCATGATGTGCACAATTCTACATGTTGTAGTTCCATATGCATGTACAGTATAAAAGGTGCAACATACATTACTTCCCCTGTCCCCATGATGTGCACACTTCCACATGCTGTAGTTCCATAAGCATGTACTGTACACCAGGTACAACACACATAACTTCCCCTGTCCCCATGATGTGCACAATTCTACATGTTGTAGTTCCATATGCATGTACAGTATAAAAGGTACAGCACACATTACTTCCCCTGTCCCCACGATGTGCACACTTCTGCATGTTGTAATTTTGTAAGCATGTACTGTATACCAGGTACAGCACACATTACTTCCCCTGTCCGCATGATAGGCACACTGTCACATGTTGTAGATCCATAAGCATGTACTGTATATCAGGTGCAACAAATATTACTTGCCCTGTTCCCATGATGTACACACATCTACATGTTGTAGTTATATTACACTGTATGCTGTAAAAGCACAGAATTCATTACTTCCCCTGTCCCCATGATGTGCACAGTTCTGCATATTGTAGTTTTATAAGCATGTACTGTATACCAGGTACAGCACACATTACTTCCCTGTCCCCATGATAGGCACACTGCTACATGTTGAAGTTCCATAAGCATGTACTGTATACCAGGTACAACACACATTACTTGCCCTGTCCCCATGATGTGCACAGTTCTACCCATTGTAATTCCATATGCATGTACAGTATAAAAGGTACAACACACATTACTTTCCCTGTCCCCATGATATCCATACTGCTACATTTTGCAGATCCATAAGCATGTACTGTATACCGGGTACAGCACACATTACTTCCCCATCCCCATGATATGCACACTGCTACATGTTGCAGATCCATAAGCATGTACTGTGTACCAGGTACAGCACACATTACTTCCCCTGATCCCATGATGTGCACACTTCTACATGCTGTAGTTTCAGAAGCATGTACTGTATACCAGGTACAACACACATTGCTTGGCCTGTCCCCGTGATGTGCACACTTCTACATGTTGTAAATCCATAAGCATGTACTGTACACCAGGTACAACACACATTATGTCCCCTGCCCCAATGATGTGTAAACATCTACATGTTGTAGTTGCATAAGCATGTATTGTATTCCACAGTAGAACACACATTACATCCCCTTCCCCATGATAAGCACAATGCTACATGGTATAGTTCCATAAGCATGTACTGTACACCTGGTACAACACACATTACTTCCCCTGTCCCCATGATGTGCACACTTCTACATGTTGTAGTTCCATAAGCATGTACTATATACAGGTACAACACACATTACTTGCCCTGTCCCCATGATGTGCACACTTTGACATGTTGTAGTTCCATAAGCATGTACTGTACACCAGGTATGACACACATTACTTCCCCTGTCCTCATGCTGTAGCACACTTCTTCATGCTGTAGTTCCATATACATGTACTGTCTACCAGTAGCAACACACATTACATCCTTACTTCCCATGATACGCACACTTCTACATGTTATAATTCCACAAGCATGTACTATATACCAGGTACAACACACATTACTTCCCCATCCCCATGATATGCACACTTCTACATGTTGTAGCTCCACAAGCATGTACTGTATACCAGGTACAACACACATTACTTCCGCTGTCCCCATGCGTTACAGACTGCTACATGTTGTAGTTTCATATGCATGTACTGTGTACCAGGTACAACACATATTACTTCCTCGTCCCCATGATATGCACACTTTTACATGTACTTCCACAAGCATGTACTGTGTACCAGGTACTACACACATTACTTCCCCTGTCCCCATGATGTGCACACTGCTACATGTTTTAGTTCCATATGCATGTACTGTATACCAGGTACAACACATATTTCTTGCCCTGTCCCCATGATTTGCACATTGCTACATCTTGTAGTTCCATAAGCATGTAACTGTATACTAGTTACAATAAACATTACTTCCCCTGTCCCCATGATGTGCACACTGATACATGCTGTAGTTCCGCAAGCATGCACTATATACCAGGTACAACATATATTACTTCCCCATCCCCATGATAAGCACAATGATACATGTTGTAGTTCCATAAGCATGTACTGTACACCTGGTACAGCACACATTACTTCACCTGTCCCCATGAGGTGCACATTTCTACATGTTGTAGTTCCATAAGCATGTGCTGTATACAGGTACAACACACATTACTTGCCCTGTCCCCATGATGTGCACAATTCTACATGTTGTAGTTCCATAAGCATGTACTGTACACCAGGTATGGCACACATTACTTCCCCTGTCCCCATGCTGTAGCACACTTCTACATTCTGTAGTTCCATAAGAATGTACCATCTACCAGGTACAAAAAACATTACTTCCCCTGATGCCACAATACACACACTTCTACATGTTATAGTTCCACAAGCATGTACTGTATACCAGGTGTAACACGCATTACTTCCCTATCCCCACGATATGCACACATTTACATGATGTAATTCCACAAGCATGTACTGTATACCAGATACAACACACATTAGTTTCCCTGTCCCCACAATGTGCACATTGCTACAGGTTGCAGTTCCAAAAGCATGTTCTATACACCAGGTGCAACACACATCACTTCCCCTGTTTCCATGATGTGCACACTTTCACATGTTGTAGTTCCATAAGCATGTATTGTATACCAGGTATAACACACATCACTTCCCCTGTCCCTATGATGTGCACACTGCTGCATATTGTATTTCCTTAAGAATGTACTGTTTACAGGTACAACACACATTATTTCCCCTGTCCCCATGATGTGCACCCTTCTACAAGTTGTAGTTCCATAAGCATGTAGTGTACACCAGGTATGACACACATTAATTCATGTGTCCCCATGCTGTAGCACACTTCTACATGCTGTAGTTCTATAAACATGTACTGTCTACCAGGTACAGCACACATTACTTCCCCTGTTCCATGAGACACACACTTCTACATGTTATAGTTCCACAAGCATGTACTGTATACCAGGTACAAAACACATTACTTCCCTGTCCCCATGATAAGCACACTAATACATGTTGTAGTTCCATAAGAATGCACTGTATACCAGGTACAACACACATTACTTCCCTGTCCCCATGATAAGCACACTACTACATGTTGCAGTTCCATAAGCAGGTACTGTACACCAGGTACAACACACATCACTTCCCCTGTTCCCATGATATGCACACTTCTACATGTTGTAGTTCCATAAATATGTATTGTATACCAGGTACAACACACATCACGTCCCCTGTCCCCATGATGTGCACACTGCTACATGTTGTAGTTCCATAAGCATGTACTGTATACCAGTTACAACACACATTACATCACCTGTCCCCATGATGCGCACACTTCTACATGTTGTAGTTCCATGAGCATGCACTGTACATCAGGTACAACACACATTACTTTTTCCATCTCCCTGATGTGCACACTTCTTCATGTTAGAGTTCAATACGAATGTACTGTATACAGCACAACACACATTACATGCCCTGTCCCCATGATGTGCACACTTCTACATTTAGTTCCTTATGCATGTACAGTAGAGAAGGTACAACACACATTACTTTCCCTGTCTCCCATGATAGGAAAACTGCTACATGTTGTAGATCCATAAGCATATACTGTATGCCAAGTACAACACACATTACTTGCCCTGTCCCCATGATGTGCACACTTCCACATGCTGTAGTTCCATAAGCATGTACTGTACACCTGGTACAACACACATAACTTCCCCTGTCCCCATTATGTGCACAATTCTACATGTTGTAGTTCCATATGCATGTACAGTATAAAAGGTGCAACACACATTACTTCCCCTGTCCCCATGATGTGCACACTGCTACATGTCGTAGATCCATAAGCATATACTGTATACCAGGTGGAACACACGTTACTTGCCCTGTCAACATGATGTGCACAGTTCTACCTGTTGTAGTTCCATATGCATATACAGTATAAAAGGTACAGCACACATTACTTCCCCTGACCCCACGTTGTGCACACTTCTGCATGTTGTAATTTTGTAAGCATGTACTGTATACCAGGTACAGCACACATTACTTCCCCTGTCCCCATGATAGGCACACTGTCACATGTTGTAGATCCATAAGCATGTACTGTATATCAGGTGCAACAAATATTACTTGCCCTGTTCCCATGATGTGCACACTTCTCTACATGTTGTAGTTATATAACACTGTATGCTGTAACAAGCACAGAATTCATTACTTCCCCTGTCCCCATGATGTGCACAGTTCTGCATATTGTAGTTTTGTAAGCATGTACTGTATACCAGGTATAGCACACATTACTTCCCTGTCCCCATGATAGGCACACTGCTACATGTTGAAGTTCCATAAGCATGTACTGTATACCAGATACAATACACATTACTTGCCCTGTCCCCATGATGTGCACAGTTCTACCCATTGTAATTCCATATGCATGTACAGTATAAAAGGTACAACACACATTACTTCCCGTGTCCCCATGATAGGCACACTGCTACATGTTGAAGTTCCATAAGCATGTACTGTATACCAGGTACAATACACATTACTTGGCCTGTCCCCATGATGTGCACAGTTCTACCCATTGTAATTCCATATGCATGTACAGTATAAAAGGTACAACTCACATTACTTCCCCTGTCCCCATGATAGGCACACTGCTACATGTTGAAGTTCCATAAGCATGTACTGTATACCAGGTACAATACACATTACTTGCCCTGTCCCCATGATGTGCACAGTTCTACCCATTGTAATTCCATATGCATGTACATTATAAAAGGTACAACACACATTACTTCCCCTGTCCCCATGATGTGCACACTTCTACATGTAGTTCCATATGCATGTACGGTATAAAAGGTACAACACACATTACTTTCCCTGTCCCCATGATATCCATACTGCTACATTTTGCAGATCCATAAGCATGTACTGTATACCAGGTACAACACACATTACTTCCCCATACCCATGATATGCACACTGCTACATGTTGCCGATCCATAAGCATGTACTGTGTACCAGGTACAACACACATTACTTGCCCTGTTCCCATGATGTGCCCACTTCTACATGTTGTAGATCCATAAGCATGTACTGTACACCAGGTACAACACACATTATGTTCCCTCTCCCCATGATGTGCAAACATCTATATGTTGTAGTTGCATAAACATGTATTGTATTCCACAGTACAACACACATTATTTCCCCTTCCCCATGATAAGCACAGTGCTACATGTTGTAGTTCAATAAGCATGTACTGTACACCTGGTACAACACACATTACTTCCCCTGTCCCCATGATGTGCACACTTCTACATGTTGTAGTTCCATAAGCATGTACTGTATACTAGGTACAACACACATTACTTGCCCTGTCCCCATGATGTGCATACTTCTACATGTTGTAGTTCCATAAGCATGTACTGTACACCAGGTATGACAAACATGACTTCCCCTGTCCCCATGCTGTAACACACTTATGCATTCTGTGGTTCCATAAGCATGTACTGTCTACCAGGTACAACAAACATTACTTCCCCTGTTCCCATGATACACACACTTCTACATGTTATAGTTCACAAGCATGTATTGTATACCAGGTACAACACACATTACTTCCCTGTCCCCATGATATGCACACTTTTACATGATGTAATTCCACAAGCATGTACTGTATACCAGGTACAACACACATTGGTTCCCCTGTTCCCATAATACACACACTGCTACTTGTTATAATTCCAACTGCATGTACTGTATGCCAGGTACAACACACATTACTTGCTCTGTCCCCACAATGTGCACATTGCTACATGTTGTAGTTCCATAAGCATGTGCTGTACACTAGGTACAACACACATCACTTCCGCTGTTTCCATGATGTGCACACTTTTACATGTTGTATTTCCAGAAGCATGTATTGTATACCAGGTATAACACACGTCACTTACCCTGTCCCCATGATGTGCACACTGCTGCATGTTGTAGTTCCATAAGAATCATAGTTTCATAGTTTCATAGTTTCATAGTTTGGTACTAGGCTATCTGACCTGGGGCATTTATAAGCCTAGCCATAGTGATGTGGCTTTCGCCACCCCATGTAATGGTACAAAAGTGTACAGAATAGATTTAGACTACTGTGCCTCTGTCTAGTAGTGACACAGTGAAGACCCCCTTACATAATAGAATTAGTTTACTGTGCCTCTGTCTAGTAGTGACACAGAGATGACCCCTGCGGTAAACCTACAGTCTCCGATCCAATCGTCAATATTTCTCTTGAAGAGAGTCAATGAGGGGCTCTGCCTAACATGAACTGGGATTCTGTTCCAGAGTATGGGAAGCCTCTGAGTTATGAATCTGTCCCTCCAGCATGTCCTATTCATATTTGTGCTGAGGTTCAAATCTTTAGCTCTCGTGGTTCTGATGGATTTGGATTTTTTGAGGTGGAGCATGTCCATCAATTCCTGATTGGACATGGCCTTGTACGTTAGACACAGATCACCTCTGAGTAGGCGGTATGCTACTGAATAGAGTTGGAGTTTCTTTAGTCTGGCAGCATATGACATATGTTGCAGACCCTTGATCCTCTTGGTGAGGTACTTTTGGGGTCTCTCTAGCTGTTGCAAGTGCCGGGTGAGGTACATACCAAATGGGGCATTGTACTCAATCATGGGCCTGATAAGGGAGGAGTACAGGGGCACAATGACCTCCTTTGATCTGGATGTGAATGCCTTCATGATAAGGTGGGCAAGGTAGAAAGTCTTTCTACCCACGTTGGCAATGTGGGTGTCAAATGAGAGGTCACTATCGACTTGGGTCCCCAGGTCTCTGATTACTTTTTCCGTACTCAGTGGGTTACCGCCTATGTGATAATTTGTGGGCACTTTGTTTTTCCCAAAGGGGATGATTATACATTTTTTGGCATTTAGTTTAAGGCCATAACTCCGGCACCAGTTGTCCGTTTCAGTGAGGCCTTTCTGTAGGATGTCTGTGTCAGCTGGTGTATCGACTATGGTGCCTAGTTTTCAGTCATCTGTGAACTTTGTCAGCCACAACCCTCCCATGTTTGCTTTCACATCTGAAAAATAAATGCCAAACAAGAGGGGTCCCAGGACAGAGCCCTGTGGGACACCACTTGTCACTGGCTTTGAATCTGACATGGCTCCAGTGATTTTGACTTTATGGGTTCTATCCTTTAGCCAGTTTGCCACCCATCTTGTGACATATGGATTTACATTTAAGCTGTTGAGCTTGTCTATAATGCCAGAGTGGGGTATTGTGTCGAAAGCTTTAGCCAAGTCCAGGTAGGCTGTATGGACTGCTTTGCCCTCGTCAATGGCTCTAGTGACTGTTTTGAAAAAGTCAACCAGGTTTAAAAGGCAGGATCTGCCTTTTACAAAGCTGAACTGGGTGGGATCAAGTGTCTGTAAGTGCCCAATGTCTCTGTTTATTAGTTCCATAATGATTCTTTCCATAGCTTTGCAGACCAGGCTGGTTAAGCTTATGGGGCAGTAGTTTCCAGGGTCAGTAGAGGTGCCTCCATTGTGGAGTGGGACTACTGTTGCTGTACGCCAGTTTTCAGGTACATATCCTGTAGTAAGGCTAAGGTTAAATAGCATTTTTATGTGCAGGTTTAGCTCCTCTTGGAGTTCACGTAGCACGCAACCTGGGATACCATCAGGTCCCATTGATGCTATGTTTTTAGCTTTGCTGAGGACGGTTCTCACCTGGACATCTGAGATGACAGGGAGGTTACATTCAGCTGGGATAAGTATTTCTTCTTTTGGGGGTGAGGAGGGGAGAAATTTGCACTGAACCTGTCTGCCAGAATGTTGGCAATATCTGTAGGTTCAGTGCATTTTTTGTCATTGTGAACTAACTCTGAACATATTTGATGGTTTCCGCCCAGGTTTCTAACATAGCTGAAGAAGGCCTTGTGGTTATCTTTAGTGTCCATAGTGATTTTTCTCTCAAAGTTGGACTTGGATGTTTTTCTGAGAGAACGTATCTTTCTACTAGTGCTGATCAGAGATGCCTTCTCTTTATGGGATTTTGCTCTGTCGTGCAGTAGCTTCCTTCTTTTGTTATACAATTCGTTTATGGCTGGGGTCCACCAGACAGGATGCCTGCCCTTGGTGGAGAGGGTCTTGGTTTTATTTGAGATTGCATGATCCATGCATTCTTGGAGATGCCCGTAGAAAGCATTTGTGAAGGATTCTGCATTGTGGGATGTGGTTTCCACTATCCCAGTAGGCTTGAAGGATACCATCTCAGTTTTAAGAAGTGTAAAGTCAGCTTTTGAGAAGTTTTTCACTGTAGTCTTTTGTGTTGTGGGGTGGAGGTGGGATATGTATATCCAGAGTGATTAGTTTGTGGTCAGATCTCACTAGTGAAGGGTATACTTCCAGTGTGGAGCACTTTATCCCCATGTTTGTGATGATCAGGTCTAGTATATTATCTCCCCTTGTGGGAGAGGTGACTAGCTGTTCCATTGCATTTGAATTAATGAATTCCAGGAACCTTTGGGCTAGGGTGTTTGGGCTAGAATAATGCACCCAACCTATGTTAGGGTAGTTGAAGTCTCCCAATATGATGGTGTTTGGTGAGACATTCATATCCTCCAATGTCTTCAGGAAGGCTGAGTGGGGTTCCTGAGATTGGGAGGGTGGTCTGTAACATGCTACCAGTTGTATAGCAGTTTTGCCTATGGTTAGTTGCACCTGGATGGTCTCTGATGCTTCATGTGTTGCCACTAACCTGGAGGTGTGGGTGTCCTTGATGAATATGGACACTCCCCTTCCCTTTTTGGTTTGGCCCGAGTTTTGGGGCCGAAAAGCATGATATGAGGTATAGCCTGGTAGAGCTGGGGTGCTCTCAGGAGCCTTGAACCAGGTTTCAGTTACTGCACAGACATCGATGTCCTCCATACTGAGGAATGCTTCGAGAGCCTGCATCTTGAGATTTAGACTTCTGGCGTTGAGCAGCATTACCCTTAATTTTTTTCCATTTTTGTTTTCTAAGGAGGTGGGTTTGTTTACTGTATACAGGTACAAGACACATTACTTGCCCTATCCCCATGATGTGCACACTTCTACATGTTGTAGATCCATAAGCATGTAGAGTACACCAGGTATGACACACATTACTTCCCCTGTCCCCATGCTGTTGAACACTTCTACATGCTGTACTTCCATAAGCATGTACTGTCTAGCAGGTACAGCACACATTACTTTCCCTGTTCCATGATACACACACTTCTACATGTTATAGATCCACAAGCATGTACTGTATACCAGGTACAACACACATTACTTTCCCATCCCCATGATAAGCACACTAATACATGTTGTAGTTCCATAAGCATGCACTGTATACCAGGTACAACACACATTACTTCCCTGTCCCCATGATAAGCACACTGCTACATGTTGTAGTTCCATAAGCATGTACTATACACCAGGTACAACACACATCACTTCCCCTGTTCCAATGATGTGCACACCTCTACATGTAGTTCCATAAGCATGTATTGTATACCAGGTGCAACACGCATTACTTCCTCGTCCCCATTATATGCACACTTTTACATGTTGTAATTCCACAAGCATGTACTGTGTACCAGGTACAACACACATTACTTCCCCTGTCCCCATGATACGCACACTGCTACATGTTGTAGTTCCATATGCATGTACTTTATACCAGGAACAACACACATTACTTGCCCTGTCCCCATGATGTGCACATTGCTAAATGTTGCAGTTCCATATGCATGTACTGTACACCAGGTACAACACACATCACTTCCCCTGTTCCCATGATATGCATACTTCTAGATGTTGTAGTTCCATAAGCATGTATTGTATACCAGTTACAACACACATTACATCACCTGTCCCCATGATGCGCACACTTCTACATGTTGTAGTTCCATGAGCATGTACTGTACACCAGGTACAACACACATTACTTCCCCTATCCCCCTGATGTGCACATTTCTACATGTTGGATGTTCCATACGCATGTACTGTATACAGGTACAACACAGATTACATGTCCTATCCCCATGATGTGCACACTTCTACATGTATTTCCTTATGCATGTACAGTATAGAAGGTACAACACACATTACTTCCCCTGTCCCCATGATAGGCACACTGCTACATGTTGTAGTTCCGTAAGCATATACTGTATACCAAGTACAACACACATACTTGCCCTGTCCCCATGATATGCACACTTCCACATGCTGTAGTTCCATAAGCATGTACTGTACACCAGGTACAACACACATTACATGTCCTGTCCCCATGATGTGCACACTTCTAGATGTTGTTGTTCCATATGCATGTACAGTATAAAAGGTACAACACACATTACTTCCCCTGTCCCCATGATATGCACACTGCTACATATTGTAGATCAATAAGCATATACTGTATACCAGGTGGAACACACATTACTTGCCTTGTCCCCATGATGTGCACAGTTCTACCTGTTGTAGTTCCATATGCATGTACAGTATAAAAGGTACAGCACACATTGCTTCCCCTATCCCCATGATGTGCACACTTCTGCATGTTGTAATTTTGTAAGCATGTACTGTATACCAGGTACGGCACACATTACTTCCCCTGTCCCCATGATAGGCACACTGCCAAATGCTGCAGATCCATAAGCATGTACTGTATACCAGGTGCAACGCACATTACTTGCCCTGTTCCCATGATATGCACTCTTCTACATGTTGTAGTTACATAACACAGTAGTCTGTAACAGGCGCAACACTCATTACTTCCCCTGTCCCCATGATGTGCACAGTTCTGCATGTTGTAGTTTTGTGAGCATGTACTGTATGCCAGGTACAGCACACATTACTTCCCCTGTCCCCATGATAGGCACACTGCTACATGTTGTAGTTCCATAAGCATGCACTGCATACCAGGTACAACACATATTGCTTGCCCTGTCCCTATGATGTGCACAGTTCTGCATGTTGTAGTTTTGTAAGCATGTACTGTATACCAGGTACAACAAAGATTACTTCCCCATCCCCATGATATGCACACTGCTACATGTTGCAGACCCATAAGCATGTACTGTGTACCAGGTACAGCACACATTACTTCCCCTGTCCCCATGGTATGCACACTGCTACATATTGCAGATCCATAAGCATGTACTTTGTACCAGGTACAACACACATCACTTCCCCTGTCCCCATGACATACACACTTGTACATGTTGTAGTTCCATAAGCATGTATTGTATCCCAGAAACAACACACATTACTTCCCCAACTCCATGATATGCCCATTGCTACATTTTGCAGATCCATAAGCATGTACTGTGTATCAGGTACAACACACATCACTTCCCCTGTCCCCATGATGTACACACTTGTACATGTTGTAGTTCCATAAGCATGTATTGTATCCCAGAAACAACACACATTACTTCCCGTGTCCCCATGATGTGCACACTTCCACATGTTGTAGTTACATAACAATGTACTCTATAACAAGCACAACACACATTACTTTCCTTGTCCTCACTCTGTACACACTTCTACATGTTGTAATTACTTGAATGTGTAATATACACTAAGCACAACACATATTACTTCCTTGCCCCCATGCTGTAGCACACTTTTACATATTGTAGTTACACAAGCATGTACTGTACACCAAGCACAACATACACCATTTCCTTTGTCTAAATGGACTTGGTTATTGAAATAGTCGACATCTCGCTGCAAGCTTCTTTGCCCGTGATGAATCTGCAGCAGCCTTATTTCTCTGCAGCTGAATGTTATTTCAGGGAATTTCTTGTTGACTAGAAATCTGCATCCGAACAGCAGGTATGATTGTTCAGCAGGCAGGTCCAGTTTTAGTTTCTGTTGCTAGACGAGTTAACAGTGTGATACAGAGAATGAGTGTCTAATGAGAATCAAAATGAATGAGAACACTGTCTCTTTAAGACATCAGGTCAGGTAATGAATGAGAACACTGTCTCTTTAAGGTAGATACGAACTGGTTGTAAGGAGTAATCTTTCTGTCTAGTAACTAAAGCAAACAAGTTACTTCATATATATTGCCAGGTTATGATTCTCCTTTTGAAAGGCAGTTGAGCTACTGACAGAATGGAGATATTTTCATGGGGTTAGAAATGAGTTCAGCACTGGAACTTTCCAGTTGTGCAGTATTACTTTCAGTGAATTGACATTCACCTACCTCAAATAGCAGGACATGAAATAGGAGACAGAGACATTTTATACTGCGGCCTGATTGGATGTTATCCTTTTAAGATGTTCATCACTGCCATAACATTGTTTGGCTTGTTTGTACCAAGCTGAACTGAAGTGGGCTACCTACCACAACTCTGAGCTGAGATACCAGACGACTAGAGGCTTCTGAGCTTCTCAAAACCATAAATTGCCTGTTTTTTGCTTTATTTATGCTATTTTCTGAATGTTTTATTGTCCGCTGCCTACTTTAGTACTGTATATAAATATTGTGTACTAAACTGAACTGTTGTACTACAATTTCCTGCCTTACTGTGCCGATTAAATCATATTTTATTGCTCCAAGAAATGACAAAGATAACAACAGTTGCTAGGATTAACGTCTCATCAGTAAATAAAATGTAGCTAGTACAAACAAACAATGAACTGATGACCTGAAACATGGCCAGGTTAATAATTTTATCAGTAAGCGCTTTCATGGGCATGCCCGTGAAAGGTCTTACAAATAAAATCATTAACCTAGCCATGTTTCGGGTTGTTAGTTAGTTATTTGTTTATATTTTATTGCTGTTTTCACTGTTTGCAAAGCTATTTTGCTAATTTCACTGTTTGTTAAGTATCTTCTGGCACTTTTCACTGTTGCGAAGCTATCTGTTTTGCTTGTTCTGGTTTTCCCACCAAGCAGTGTTAAAATAACTGATTTGTTAGCTATTTAAAAATATTCTTATAGTCACCTTGCTGTTTTTCCTGCTGTTTAAAATACTTTATTACTGTCTCACTGCTATTTTTCTGCTGTGTTAGTCATTCTCCAGTGTTTCCCTCTGAAACTGTGGTTGCTAGTAGCTGTAGCATAGTCCAGATACAGCATTGTTGCATCTGGGTCTGTTTGTAGTGGCTGTTTGTTCTGAGTACATTTTCCGGTCCATCTTTGATTAGAAAGGGCCTTTTGCCACTCTAGTGAGAGGAGTGTGCAGACTGGAACCTGTCTGGTGAAGGGTGGTTGGTTTAGGGGTTGGACTAAGCATCCTCATTAGTTCTTTTGAGTCTTTTTAAAGTTTTTTTCAAGTGTTTAGATTCTAGTATTTGAGCCTCGTGCTTGAGCAGGTTTCTACATGTTTGTGCATCATGCAGCATTATGTAGTGTCGTGCAATTGCACGCCATAGCTGGACAGATACATTCAACAATTTTCCTTAGATAAAGCTGTAGCACATTAGTGTAGTCCTCATCCTTAGTGCTTTTCTGGTCAAAGAAATACTGCTAGTGAGCTGTGACCTATTAAACCACCATAAAAAAAAAAAACAAAAAAAACACTGAGCACCTCCTAAAACCTTTCTCTTGAGATAACAGTTCTTCAGCCTAGCATTATGGACAGTTGGACTACCCTTGTTTTCCTGCCAACCGTGTTGACTTGGGTCTCCTGAGGCAGCACAGCAATTGCTTCATGTACACTGACAGCCCCCTGCTGATAACCCACTACCCACTCTAGCATGGAGTGTAAGAGACGTACCTTCACCAAGAATCTTGAACCCATGCTCTCTCACACTCCAAACAGTAACACTGAAGAGGTTATCAACCCACCACCACTACTCACACACATAGTACGCAACAAACACAAAAATCAACATATGTGGAGGTTCTCTCAGAAAACTTATTGAAACACCAGATACCTCCAAAACAAAAGACTGCTACAACTAACACAGTTCCCAAGGCACCCATGACACATAGTAACACCAGTGTCTTATCTACCAAGCCCATAAGGCATAACACTCAAAAACACATTTTCTTGTCACTGGAGACTCCATAGTGAGACATATGGAAGTCCCACTCAACAGGTTGGACAAGAAGAAAGTCACGGTCAGCTTCCTGTCCAGTGCCAGGATTCATCAGATCATGCATGCACTCAGGTCTCTCAGCAACAAGCATTATTATGACTCTGTCACAGTTCATGTTGGAGTGAGTGACCTGAGGAGTACCTCACTGGACTATATGGAGAGAGAGATGATTGCGCTTCCTGAGTATGTGTCCCAGGCAGCTATGTCCCTAGCCTCGAGCAGCATATTGCCTTCAACTAGAATGATGCCACAGTATAAACACAAAATGATTGATTTCAATAATTGGCTTCGTTTTTGGTGTCATTCAAAGTGGATCCAGTTTCTGTCAGCCTGGGAAGCTGCTTTGCCAGAGATGGTTTGCACCTGGAATCATTAGGATTTCAGCTGCTGGCAAAGGCTCTTGGCTAGCCCATAGTGCATTTTTAAAGCAAGTTCTTGAAAACAAACTTACCGACATGAAATTTGCCAACAATAACAAAATAAGAGTCATACTGCTAAATGCTAGGAGCTTAAACCAAAGACTGAACACCTTGGAAGCACTTCTATCACTGGAAGATATGGATGTCTGTGCAGTCACAGAAACCTGGTTCAAGGCCTCAGAGTGTACCCTAGCCTGGCAAGGCTACAGCACCTTCCACACCTTCAGACTACAAAATGAACATGTGAAAACCAAAGGAGGTGGCATTTCTATTGATATTAGAGATGAATTCACCTCTTGTCTAGTTAGAGCAGTAAAAAAAACACCAACATAACCAAATGTCCAAACCAGAATATATGTGCAAGATAAAAGAAAAAGCCAACAGGACAGCCATGGCAGCTGACTCCACTTTAATAAGATGTACAAAAACAAAACACAGGACAAGTGCTTTCACATATTGCTACGCTTCTTCAGATCCTAATGCATTTATTTAAAACTTACATCATTATATACTGTTCAACAATCTGTTAACAAGAACAATAATTCAATTATTCAAATGTTTTAATACATCTTAATGCTCTTGAGTCTCCAAGCATTTAAATCCGGTTTTATACTGACACTACTATTTAAGCCTGAGTATACATGTGCCTGCAGTCTTAAAATCCATCTCAGCTGTATCTGTTCTAAAATGTTGTTGGTGTCCCCACCCCTTATATTTTTATGAACTTTTTGTAACACTCTAAAACTAAAGGTGTGTCCTGGTAACTCCAAAATGTGTTTTGGTAGAGCATTCTTCGCATTCTTGGTTTTCATCTCATAGAAATGCTTGCTGGTTCTATCTTTTAATCGCTGAATAGTCTTTCCTACATAAAAAACAAAGGCAATATATCACAGGTAGCTAGATATATGATGTTTGCAGTGTTGCAATCTGCATAGAACCTGGACTTAAATTCAAAGGGTATGTGGGGATGTATAAATTCTTGTCTCTTGGTTATGACCTTACACATCTTCCTACGAGGAAAGGTGCCATTTCCTGCACCTTCCAACATATCCTTCTGTTTCTCATTACATAGTAGTTGTTTTAAGTTATTACTGTTTTTATAAATGAAGCGTGGCATATCACCTACTACCTTGGCTGTATGTCTATCCATAGTAAGTATGCTCCAATGTTTACTAACAGTATCTTTTAGCAACTTGTTGTTGTTAGTAAGTTTGTGATGAAGGGGACCTTTTCCATTGTGTTTTTCTATGACCAATATTCCTGGAAGCCTTCATATTCATGTTACTTGTGTTAGAACTGCTGGTAACTACCTCTCTTTTAATAGTATCTACTGTTTATTATATCCTCAAGCCACAAAAAGTTTCCCCAAGATGTCAGTTTCTTTAAACAATTGTTCTTCAGCATTACAGATCTTGATAATTCTCATATATTGACTTTTTGCTATATTGGGGAAAATGTGTGTAGAATGCATACTATCATTCGATAGTAGACTATTGGGCCAACATGATTTTCTGTATAGGGATGTGGTTATTCTACCTGCTGCATCTCTCGTAAGAGAGATATCTAAAAATCAATGTTGGAATAAGAACTAGAGACGGTAAATCTTAGAAATTCAGTTGTAATTCCAAGTAAGTAACAAATGCATGTAATGCTTCTGCTCCCCCCTGTCCACAGAATAAAAACATCATCTACAAAATGCCTGTATAGTCTGATGTTATTACTAAATGCATGTTTATATAAATGTAAACATTCCCAAAAATGCATCACCAAATTGGCATATGAATTCTTGCATGGGGCGCTTTTGGCTCCCCTACAATGCATTTTAAGGCAAGTTCTTGAAAACAAACTTACCAACATGAAATTTGACAATAACAAAATAAGGGTCGTGCTGCTAAATGCTAAGAGCTTAAACCAAAAACTGCACACCTTAGTAGCACTTCTATCACTGGAAGATATAGATATCTGTGCAGTCACAGAAACCTGGTTCAAGGCCTCAGAGTGTACCCCGGACTTGGCAAGGCTACAGCAACTTTCACACCTTCAGACTACAAAACGAACATGTGAGAACCAAAGGAGGTGACGTTTCTATCTATCTATCTTAGAGATAAATTCACCTCCTGTCTAGTTAGACTGGACAACTCCATGGAGTTACTCCAAGTTCAGGTTACGGTGGGTACAATCCCCATTCAAGTCATAGCCAGTTATAGATTCTCCTCCATGGGTCATGATGTGCACAAAGCCTACTTGACTATAAATATTCCCAAACACTCCGGTTATGGGGAATTTCAATTATCCCACCATCAGCTGGGGAACCTACTCTAGCCCTGACTCACTAGCGCAGAACTTCCTTGACTTTGTTAACTCAGATGCCCTGGAACAAATTGTTCATACCTTGACAAGAGGAACACGCATACTAGATCTGGTCCTCACTAACATGATAAAGAGATGCACTGTTGAAACTGTCAGACCCCCATTAGTTAAATCTGACCAAAAAATAGTTACCTTCCTGCTGGCACTAACACCAGAACTCACAAAGGATGAAATCAAACTTAAAAAACATCACCAAGGCAAACTATACCCTCCTAGGTGAAGGTATAAATGCATTCCAAGCTACACCCCCAGCTGGAAGTGATAAATACACTGAAGCTTACGCTAAAGCCCTGTACAATCACTTACATAAGTGTATAGACTCAGATGCATCAGAAAGAATCAAAACCAGAGCCCCAAGTAAAATCAAGCTGACATGGTGGACATCCAGTATCAACAAACTTTACAATAAATGCAAAGGTTGTCCAAGAAAACAAAGGCAGAGCCCCAACAATGAAAAAGCACCCTCAAAAAAGCCCCCTCCTCAGCCTCAACAGGTAAATAAGTCAACATGTCAAATCATCTAGGGGCTTCTTTGAGAAAAACTTAGCAAGCACAACCAAGGATAACCATAAGGCCTTTTACAACTATGTATATGGAGCCTAAAAGGCAGGACCCAAGCATGTGCAGAACTAGTGACTAATGGTATCACACACACACTGAGCCCACAGAGATAGAAAACTTGCTAGCGGGTAGGTTTTGGTGAAAATTTCACTCCTTTATCCCCCCTAAACGTATCATAAACCTTGCCCAAATGCCCCCCCCCCCACCCTACATATCTGAAAAGCAGGTCATTAAAGCCTTGGCCAAGGCAAAAAACACAGCCTCTGTGGGATCAGACAGCATCCAAGACTGTCTTCAAAACAGTCTAAAACATAAAGTAGCATCACCATCAAGTATCCTTTTCAATCATAGCCTAACAACAGACGTTGTTCCTGCAGAGTGGAGAACAGCAACATTTATTTCCCTCCACAAAGGTGGCCTAGTAACAGACCCAGGGAATTACAGACCCATAAGCCTGACCAGCCTCATCTATAAGGCCATGGAATGTATCATTATGGACTTCATAAATAAAGACATAGGTGACCTCCAAACCCTGGATCCAACCCAATTTGGCTTTGTCAAGGGCAAATCCTGCCTGATAAATCTAGTGGATTTCTTCAAAAATGTGACCAGGGCCATTGACAAGGGCAAATCTGTGCAGAGGACATACCTCGACTTGGCAAAGGCTTTCAACACAATCCCACACTCAGGCATTACCGATAAACTTAGCAAACTGAATGTAAACACCTTTGTTTTAAGATGGGTTGCCAACTGTCTCAAAAACTGGATACATACTATCAAAGTGGGTGACTCCACATCAATAAGCAGACCTGTCACCAACAGGGTGCCATAGGGGTCAGTGCTGGGCCATCTACTGTTTGGTATATACTTCTCAGAAGTTCAGGTCAAAACTAAGGGTTTCTGGCTGACCAAGTTTGCCGACAACTGCAAACTGGGTGTAATTATTAAATCCCCAAATTATGTCAGTATACTCCAGGAGGATCTTATGCAGACCAGTGATTGTTGTCTTAGTCATGGTCTCAAACTGAATGCAAAGAAATGCATCATCATTCCCTTCAGCAAAAACAATGTCCCTTCACACTATCAAATCAACAGCAGTACCCTAAGTACCGCCAAAGTGGTAAGGGATTTGGGATCACAAGTACACTGTGACCTTAACCTTGACCACCATGTGTCTACTGTAGTAAGGAAGGTTTTCAAAGTAGCACACTTGATTAGTAAAGGCATCACCTCAAGAGCAAAGGAGGTTATAACCCCTCTATACTTGGCACTAATTAGGCCCATAATTGAGTATATGCCCCATTTGGTATGCACCATATAAAGCACCTGCAACAATTGAAGAGACCTCAGAGGCTTCTAACAAAGAAGATCAAGGGACTCCAGCATGTGCCTTACACAGACTGACTAAAGTCCCTGTCACTATGCTCTGTATCGTACAAATTTCTTAGGAGAGACTTATAACTGGCTTACAGAGCGATCTCTGATCCAAGCCTAATGAACTTGCTGCATATCGGTAAATCAAACAGAACTAGAGCTACCTGTTCCAGGGACGTAAATATGGCCTGTGACCTAAATAGGACATACTGGAGAGACAGATTTGTCTCCCAGTGACTGCTGCATCTTTGGAATAGGCTATCAATTCATGTGAAACAGATCACCTCTATGACACTGTTCAAAAGGAACCTGGAAGAAAGGATGGGGCACTGTAAACTCTTACTGGGGATAACACCCACAACCCTCCTGGACATGGGCAGTCATTATTAAATGGAATCTTGGGCATTGACTAGCATATCTATGGCATTAAATGACCTCCGGGTCAATAGGCTAGTAAACTCCTATGATCCTAGGTACGTTATATCCACTCAGTCCTCTATAATGGAAAAGATCCTGGGATCTTGACACAGATCAGGTGGAAGATGTCATGATGTTATACAGCACAACTGACCTTAGTAGTTGCATCAAAAAGACAAATGCCCTTTGTGAAGTTCTAAACCAACCACCTTACACTGTACTAATGAAGAGTCATGCTTTTTACAAAATCAAAATGTTCCCTTGAAGATACTGATGAGAAAAAACAAGTGATCAGTGCTGCATTACAATACTGGAGTTAGATGATTATTGTGTTACACTACTGGCTATATAGTGATGCGGTGTATCAGTGCTGGAAATACTGTGATGTGTACCAGTGCTGGTGGTACAATCATTTTTATACCAGTGCTAGAGGCACAGAGATGCTGTGTACCTGTACTGGGGTTACAGTGGTGTTGTGTACCAGGGATGGTCTTACAAGGGTGCAGAGCTGGAAGGACTGTGGTGCTGTGCACCAGTCCTAGGGATATAGTAGTATTGTGTACCCGTGCTAGAGGTACAGTGGTGCAGTGTATCATGCTTGTCATACAGAGGTACAGTGTACCAGTAGAGTGGCACTGCATTCTAGTGCTAGCAGTATAGTAATGCTATGTGCCAGTGCTGGAAGTACAGTGGTGCAGTGTACCAATGCCAGAGGAATAGTGGCACTGTCTTCCAGTGCTAGAGGTACAGTGGTGTTGTGTACCAGTGCTAGAGCTGTACTGGTGCTGTGTACTTATGCTGAAGGTGCAATGGTGCTGCTTACAAGTGCTAAGGGTACAATGGTGCTGTGTACCAGTGTTAGAGGAATTGTCATGCTGTGAACCAGTAATGTAGGTAAAGTGGTGTTGCTTGCCTGTGTTAGAGGCCCTGAGGTTCTGTGTAGCTGTGCTTGCTACACTTATTTGCTGTGTACCACTGCTGGACATACAGAAGATTGTGTACCAGAACTAGAGGTACAGTGGTGTTGCATAACCAGTACTAGAGATACAGTGGTGCTGTGTACCAATGCAGGAAGTATACTGGTACTACATACCAGGGTTGGAGGTACACTGGCCATGAATACCAGTGCTGGAGGAACAGTGGTGCTCTGTACCAGTGCTGGAGGTACAGTGGTGCTGTGTACAAGTGCTGGAGGTACACTGGTGTTGTGTGCCAATACAGGAGGCACAACAGTGCTCTGTACCAGTGCTGGAGGTACAATGGTGCGGTGTACCAGGGCCAAATGTACATTAGTGCTGTGTACCAGTGCCAAATGTACATTAGTGCTGTGTACCAGTGCATGAGGTACAGCCATGCAGTGTAGTAGTGCTGGAGGTACACTGGTACTGTGTACAATGCTGGAGGTACAGTGGTGCTGTGCACCAATGCTGAAGGTGCAGTGGTGTTGTGTACTAGTGCTAGAGGCACACTGATGCTGTGTACAAGTGCTAGAGGTACAGTCTACTAGCATTGGACGTACAGTGGTGCCATGTACCAGTGCTGGTGGTACAGAGGTGCTGTGTATCAGTGCTGGAAGTACATGGGTGCTGTTTTCCAGTATTGGTGGTACATCAGTGTTGAGTACCATTCCTGGAGGCACAGGGGTACCCATGTTTGAGGCAAATAGTTACCGTATAAAGCTGCTGGACATACAGTGGTATTGTGTACCATTACTGGAGGTACAGTGGTGCTACATATCAGTATTCATCCAGGGAAAAAAGAGGTCATTGTTCTCCTCTACTCGAAACTCATTAGACCGATTATAGAGTACAACGCCCCTTTTGGAATGTACCTCACAAGACATCTGCAGCAGCTGGAAAGGCCACAGAAGTACCTCACAAAGAGGATTACTGGCCTCAAACAAATGCCCTACACTGACTGCCTCAAAAAATTCCAGCTTTACTCTGTAGCATATCGCCTACTCCAATGTGATCTCTGCCTAACATATAAAGCTATGAGAAACCCAGAGCTGTTGGACATGCTACACCTAGAGAAATCCCAATCCCTCTGAGCTACACCCTTTAGGGACCTAAACCTTGTCACCACAATAAACAGGACATGCTGGTGGGATAGATTCCTATCCCAGAGACTTCCCATACTCTGGAACAGGCTACCCATCTATGTCAAGCAAAGTTCTTCATTAGCACTCTTCAAGAAAAATCTTGATGAGTGGATGGGAAATAGGAAATACACCCCAGGGATCACTTCTCTGCTCAACAGTGGCACAGGGAAATAATTTTCTTGGGTGACGTAAGCCAGGGAACCTTGCTGGCTAGGCTTACATAGGCCCTTGGGCCGATAGCCTAGTACCTACCTATGAACCTATGAACCTAAGTTTGTGCTGTGAACCATTGCTGGAGGTACAGTGGTGCTGTGTGCCAGTGTTGGTGGTACATTTGTGCTGAGTAGCATTGTTGGCTATACAGTGGTGCTGTGTAGCACTGCTGGTCTTATAGGGGTGTTGTGTCTCAGTGCTGGAAGTACAGTGGTGCTGTGTACCAGTGCTGGCAGTACAGTGGTGATGTGTACCACTGCTGGTCATACAGTAGGGTTGTGTACCCATGCTGGTCATACAGTGGCACAGTGATGTTATATACCAGTGCTGGTCATACAGCGGTGCTGTTGACCAGTACTGGTAGAACAGTGGTGATGTGTAGAAGACCTGCAGGAATAGTGGTGTTACCAGTGCAGGAGTATAGTAGTGCTGTCTACCAATGCACCAAGCTCCAGTGGTGCTGTGTACCAGTGCCAGAGGGGACAGTGATGCTGTGTACCAATGCTGAAGTACTGTTGTGATGTGTGCCAGTGCTGGAGGTACATTGGTACTACTTACAAGTGCTGGAGGTACAGTGGTGCTGTGTTCCAGTGCTGGAGTACAGTGATGCTATGTTCCAGCATGCAAGGAACAGTGGTGCTGTGTACCACTGCCAGAGGAACAGTGGTGCTGTGTACCAGTTCTGAAGAAATTTTAACATGAAAATGCACTCCCTGGATAAACTCCTCACCTTGGAGCATGCTAATATCTGTGTAGTTACCAAGACATGGTTCAAGTCCACTGAGAGCACCCCAGCCATGCAAGGCTACAATGCCTTCCACACATTCAGACCTCAAAGTGAGCATGAAGGAGCCAAAGGTGGAGGTGTATCCATCTTCATTAAAACCAAATACACTTCCATACTGACTCAAACTACTCCATGTCCAATTAACTATTGAGAAAGTACCATACCACATCATTGCAAGCTATAGATCCCCCACCATGAACTAGGATAAGCACACCTCCTACCTCAATTTATTGGAATCCCTCGCCATGCAGCCCACCACCTTAGTCATGGGAGAATTCAACTATCCTTCCATAGACTGGGGAACCTATATGAGCAAAAACATGCTTTCCTAGAGGTTTCTGGACTTTGTTAACATAGATGCTCTGGAACAGATAGTCTACACCCCCTCTAGAGGCTGTAATGTTCTGGACAGAGTACTTACCAACATGGGGTGGGGTGGTCACTGTACTTACTCACACATGCTATCTTCTCTGATTAGGTCAGACCACAAATCAGTCTCATTTGAAGTAACTACTGGAACTGATACTCTCTTGGGAACAAAAATTATAAATAACTTCACCAAAACTAACTACGGCATATTAAGTGATAGTATAAAAAGCTTCATACCACCTGCAATCACAGACATCAATGATCACTATGCAGTAGTGTACAAAAATGCCCTGTACAGACACTTAAGTGACTGCATAAACTCTGCTGTACCTGACCAGATCAAAACAAGGTCTTCCCATAAAAACAACCACCATGGTGGACTTCAAGTATAAACAGATTATATAACAAAAGGAAGAAACTGTTGCCAAAAGCAAGAGAGATATCACTCTGCAGGGGAAGAGTTCCCTCCTAAGCCTAAACAGAAAAATCAGAAATCTTATGAAGTCTTCTAAAGCAAATTATGAAACTAAAACCACATCCCTAGCTGAGGATAATCATAAGGCATTCTTTAACTACATTTGAAATCTAAAAGGGAATGGTCAATTATATGCCAAATTGGTTGCAGATGGAATCACTCATACTACACCAGAATATATCATCAACCTGCTAGCTGACAGATTCAGTGCAAACTTCTTCCCCAATCCCTGCCTACCACATTGCAAAGCATACCTGATACGAGCACTCTGCCTAGTATCTCTAGAGAACAGGTTATCTCTGTGGTACTCCACTGGTGATGGGTCTACTGGTGTGTGTTCAGCAACTATGTGTCTCAAGCATGGCTACACAGGATCTCAGTGCCTCTAGCAGTCTTAAGCAACACCACTTTATCATCATTACTGGCTCACCAAAGCTAAAAGCATGGCCTCAATGGGATCAGATAATATCCCAGATTGTTTACTACACAATCTAAAACAAGATCTAGCAGACCCACTTGGCATTCTCTTTAATCATAAGTTGAGAACTGGCTATGTTCCTGCAGAATGGAGAGCAACAACAGTAATCCCCCTGCACCAAGGGGGGTGGCATCAACTGAACCTGGGAACTACAAACCCAGAAGCCTAACCAGCCTAATCTGCAAGGCCATGGAAAGAATTATCATGGACCTTATCAATAAGGACATAGGCGACCTCCAAATGCTGGACCCAAAACAGTTTGGCTTTGTTAAGGGTAGCTCATGCTTATTAAATGTGGTAGACATCTTTCAGAATGTCACCAAAGCCATGGACAAAGGTAAGACAGTGTACACAGCCTATCTCAACCTTGCCAGGGCTTTTAACACAGTTCCCCACTCTGGCATCATTGAGAAACTCTCCCAGATAGAGATTAACCTTTAAGTTACTAGATGGGTAGCCAATTGGCTCACCAGCAGAATGGGTCTATATAATTTTGTTGAATAGTCTATTCAGTGAATGACTATTCATTGAACCCACTTAAGTGAAAACTCATTTTAGTGAATGATCGTTTCAGCAAATTTTTTTGCAGGGGAAAGTAAGTAGTTGTCCATCATTGGGAATTTACCCCTTTCCCCACTGTATTGTGATCTCAGAGTTGGTATATTTAGTTAGGGGGGTGTGGGGGGCAGCCTCTCACATTGGGGGATGTGGTAGGTGAAGCCCCCCACTTTACTGAGTTTTAAATTGGGTAATGTTTGTTAAGGTTAGTAGCTGGCCCTCTAGTTTCTTTCCCTTGGAAAAGTTCCTCTGGAACAGTCATTCACTGAAATGAGTTTTCACTTAAGTGGGTTCAATGAATAGTCATTTACTGAATAGACTAGTTGACAAAGTGATATAGACTCCAACAGAACATACTTTGTCAAAATTTGTGACTCCACCTCCACCAGTAGACCCATCACCAGTGGAGTGCCACAGGGGTCTATGCTGCACCCCTTACTGTTTGGCATCTATTTCTCAGAAGTCCAGGCCAAAGTAGACAGACTTTGGCTCACCAAGTTCACTGATTATTGCATACTGGGAGCAATCATTGAGTCCCCCAACAATATCAACATATTGCAAGAAGGGCTAATGCAAACAAATGATTGATGACAAATCCATGGTCTAAAACTAATTGCGAAAAAATACATTATTATTCCCTTTAGCAAAACAGCTTTCCTACAAATTACAATATTGACACCACTCCCCTGAGTTCCAACCCAATGGTTTGAGACTTGGGAACACAAGTTGATAATCTGAACTTTGACCACCAATTTTCCACAGTGGTAAGGAAAGCCTTCTATGTAGCACACCTCATAAGCAAGGGAATAACATCCAGGTCAAAGGATGTTATAACTCCATTGTACTTGACCCTCATCAGGCCACTAACAGAGTATAATGCACCATTTTGCATGTACCTCACCAGACACCTGCAACAGCTGGAGAGACCTCAGTGGTTTCTCGCTAAGAAAATACAGGGACTTCAAACCATGACCTATGTGGACAGGCTGAAAACCCTGTCACTTTACTCTGTATCTTATAGGCTGCTGAGATGAGACTTGTGCCTGGTCTATAGGGCAATCTCTAACCCTACCCTAATGAAAAGGCTGCACATCCACAAGTCAATTGACTCAAGAGTTACTCACTCTAGGTATCTCAACCTATCTTGTGACATTAACAGATCCTGCTGGAGAGACAGATATGTCTTCCAGAATCTGCTGCTTCTCTGGAATAGACTCCCTATTCATGTAAACAGAGCTCCTCACTGGCTCTATTCAAATGTAACCTAGACAATTGGATGTCAGACCACAAATTCACCCCTGGGGTGGCACCCATGTCCATCATGGACAGGGGTAGCTGTTGCTGATCACAGACCTGCTCTGTTCATAAATTCATTCTGTGAACTACCCAAAAAAAAGAACAAACAGGGATACTTAGTATTAACTTGTCTATGCTTGTAATGGCTCTAGGGCTGCTAGCCTAGTAACCTCCCTATGAATCTATGAATCACTGGATCTAGGACTCTCTATCGAACACACATTGGGGTGAGGTGAAATTCATGAAAATGTATTTTATCGAAAATGCACTTTTGCCAGAAGTTAAGTAAGAAAACAGCTGTTTGTATATACGTTTAGTTGTGTAGATTGCACAACTAAACAAAGTGTTGCGTAGAATGCGGTATAGTGGGGATAAGGAAATTTTCATTTTCCCCACTGTAGTGCGATCTTGGAGTGAGACTATTAAAGTGGGGTGTGTGTGTGGGGGGGGGGGCTTGTCCCCCTGCATACACATGATTAGTCTTTTATTTTTTAATATTTTGGGTTGTTTTTTTTTTTTTGATAAATGCACTTTTGCAAAAGTGTGTTCAGTTGTTTATGTTTCGGTGAAATGTGTGTTCGATGGAGAGTCCAAGATCTGAAATACTGTGGTGATGTTTACCAGTGCTGGAGGTACATTGGTGCTGTGTACTAGTGCTGAACGTACATTGGTGATGTGTACCAGTGCTGGAGGTACATTGGTGCTGTGCACTAGTGCTGAACGTACATTGGTGATGTGTACCAGTGCTGGAGGTACATTGGTGCTGTGTACTAGTGCTGAACGTACATTGGTGATGTGTACCAGTGCTGGAGGTACATTGGTGCTGTGTACTAGTGCTGAACGTACATTGGTGATGTGTACCAGTGCTGGAGGTACATTGGTGCTGTGTACTAGTGCTGAACGTACATTGGTGATGTGTACCAGTGCTGGAGGTACATTGGTGCTGTGTACTAGTGCTGAACGTACATTGGTGATGTGTACCAGTGCTGGAGGTACATTGGTGCTGTGTACTAGTGCTAAACATACATTGGTGATGTGTGCCAGTGCTGGAGGTACATTGGTGCTGTGTACTAGTGCTGAACGTACATTGGTGATGTGTACCAGTGCTGGAGGTACATTGGTGCTGTGTACTAGTGCTGAACGTACATTGGTGATGTGTACCAGTGCTGGAGGTACATTGGTGCTGTGTACTAGTGCTGAACGTACATTGGTGATGTGTACCAGTGCTGGAGGTACATTGGTGCTGTGTACTAGTGCTGAACATACATTGGTGATGTGTACCAGTGCTGGAGGTACATTGGTGCTGTGTACTAGTGCTGAACATACATTGGTGATGTGTACCAGTGCTGGAGGTACATTGGTGCTGTGTACTAGTGCTGAACGTACATTGCTGATGTGTACCAGTGCTGGAGGTACATTGGTGCTGTGTACTAGTGCTGAACGTACATTGGTGCTGTGAACTAGTAACTGAGGGAAAGTGGTGTTGCTTACTACTGCTGGAGGCATTAAGGTTCTGTGTAGCCCTGTTTGAGTCACAGTTACTGAGTACCACTGCTGGACATAGAGAGATGTTGTATTCTATAATTGGAGGTACAGTGATGCTGTGCTCCAGTGCTGATGGTATATTGGTGCTGAGTACCAGTGTTGGTCATACAGTGGTGCAGTGTACCTGTACTTGAGGTAAAGAGGTGCTGTGTGCCAGTGTTGGTCATACAGATTCTGAGGAAGTCCCTACAGGAAGGATGAAAGCTCTTAACTGTGGTTTACAATAAAAATACATTGTGGTTTTAAGCGTGAACTGTGGCTGACATCCTTACTTATTGAGTTACATAGCTTGTGGTTTGGATTTCTTTATACAGTGGTGCTGTTTACCAGTGCTAGATGTACAGTGTTGCTGTGTACCTGTGTTAGAGGTATAGTGGTACTGTTAACTAGTAATGGAGGTAAAGTGGTATTGTTTACCTGTGCTGGAGGCACTGAGGCCTTATGTAGATGTGCTTGAGGCACAAATTTGCTGTGAACCATTGCTGGACATACAGAGGTGTTGTGTACCAATACTGGAGGTACAATGGTGTTGAGTACCAGTACTAGAGATACAGTGGTGCTGTGTACCAAAGCTGAAGGTATACTGGTGCTGAGTACCAGTGCTGCAGGTACACTGGTGCTGCATACCAATGCTGGAGATACTGTGGTGCTGTTTACAAGTGCTAGAGTTAGAGTGGTGCTGTGTACAAGCTTTGGAGGTACACTGGTGCTATGTACCATTGCCAGAGGTACAGTGGTGCTGTGTAACAAGTGCTAGAGGTACAGTGGTGCTGTGTACTAATGCTAGCCATACAGTGGTGCTGTGTAACCAGTGATAGAGGTACAATGGTGCTTTCTACTAGTGCTGGAGGTACAGTGGTGCTGTGTACCAATGCTGAAGGTATACTGATGATGAGTACCAGTGCTTGAGGTACAATGTTGCTGCATATGAATACTGAAGGTACAGTGGTGTTGTGTACAAGTGTTGGAGATACAATGGTTCTGTGTATCATTGGCCGAGGTACAGTGGTGCCGTGTACAAATGCTAGAGGTACAGTGGTGCTGTGTAACCAGTTCTAGAGGTACAGTGGTGCTGTGTACTAATGCTAGAGGTGCAGTAGTGCTGTGTAACCAGTGCTAGAGGTACAGTGGTGATTTCTACTAATGCTGAAGGTACAGTGGTGGTGTGGCAGTGCCTAGATATACAGTGTTGTTGTATACCAGTGCTGGAGGTACAGTGGTGCTGTGTACCAGTGCTAGATATACAGTGTTGTTGTATACCAGTGCTGGAGGTACAGTGATTGTGTGTACCAGTGCTGGAGGTACAGTGGTGCTGTGTACAAGTGCTAGATGTACAGTGGTGCTGTGTACCAGTGCTGGAGTTACAGTGGTGCTGTGTATTAGTCTTATAGATAGATTAGTGCTGTGTAATGGTGCTGGAGGTACAATGGTGCTGTGTAACTAGTGCTAGATATACAGTGTTGTTGTTTACCAGAGCTGGAGGTACAGTGGTTGTGTGTACCAGTGCTGGAGGTATAGTGATGGTGTGTACCAATGCTGGTGGTAGAGCGGTATGTACCACTGCTGGAATTAAAGTGGTTTTGTCTACCAGTATTGGAGGCACATCAGTTTTGAGTACCCGTCCTGGAGGCACAGAGTTTTTGTTTACCCCAACTTGAGGCAAATAGTTGCTGTATTCCACTGCTGGCTATACAGTGCTGTTGTGTACCATTACTTGAGGTACAATAATGCTATGCATCACTATTGGTGGTAAATTTGTGCTGTGTACCAATGCTGGTGGTACAGTGGTGCTGTGTTAAAGTGCGAGAAGTACAGTGGTGCTGTGTACCATTGCTGGAAGTACAGAGGTGCTGTGTACTAATGCTAGAGGTACAGTGATTCTATGTTACCAGTGCTAGAGATACAGTGTTGCTGTGTACCAGAGTCTGAGGTACAGTGATGCTGCATACCAGTGCTAGTTCTACAGTGGTGATGTGTACCACTACTGGTGACATAGTGGGGTTGTGTGCCAAAGCTTGTCATACAGCGACACAGTAACACTGCATACCAGTGCGGAAGATACATTGGTGCCATTCACCAGTACTGGTAGAACAATGGTGCTGTTTAGATGTAGTGCAGATACAGTTGTGCTGTCTACCAGTGCTGGATTACAGTGGTACTGTGTGTGACACCCATGCACTGGCCCAGTAATCAAGGAGCCTCAATTCTCACAACTAACACCAGCGAGTGTACACATCACAATTGTATGGTCATCACTGATACTCAGCATCAATGTACCACCAGAACTGGTAAACAGCACCCCTGTACCTCCAGTACTAGAATACAATCTGTATGACCAGCAGTAGTACTCAGTAACTATGTGCCTCAAGCACAGTGACAGAGAAACTCAGTGCCTCCGGCAGTGGAAAGCAACACCACGTTACCTCCATTACTGTCTCACAGCACCACTATACCTGTAGCACTTGTACACCGCAACAGTGTACCTCTAGCACTGGTACACAGCACTACTGTTACTTCCAGCACTGGTTGACAGCACCACTCTAGCACTAGTATACAACACTGCTGTATCTCTAGCAGTGGTACACAGCAAAACTGTACCTCCAGCACTGGTACACTGCACCACTGTACCTGTAGCACTGTTGTACATCACCACTATATCTCTTTCACTGGTACACAGCACAACTGTACCCCCAGCACTGGTTACACAGCAGCACTGTACCTCCAGCACTGGTACACAGCACCACTTTACCTCTATCACTGATACGCAGTGCCACTATACCTGAAGCGCTCCTACACAGCATCGCTGTATGTCTCTCTTTAGTACAAAGCACCACTATACCTCGGACACAGGTACACAGTGCCTCTAGAACTGGTACACAGCACCTTTGTCCCTCAGATATTGGGTACACAGCCCAACTGTATCCCCAGCTCTGGTACACAGCACCAGTGTACCTCCAGCAGTGGTACACAACACCATTGTACAACCAGCATTGGTGGACAACACTGCTACACCTCCAGAAATTGTACACAGCTCCACTGTACATCTAGCTCTGGTACACAGGACCACGGTGCTTTCAACACTGATATACTGCACCACTATATGACCAGCACTGGTCCACAGCACCTCTTTACCTCCAGCACAGGTACACAGCATAACTGTATGACCAACAGTTGTACACTTCTTCACTGTTTGACCAGCATTAGTACTCAGCATCAGTGTACCACTGACACTGGTACATAGCACCTGTATACTTCCAGTCCTGGAATACAGCACCTCTGTATGTCCAACAGTGGTGTGTGTTCAGCAACTATGCATCTCAAGCATGGCTGCACA
The DNA here is from genome assembly GCF_019279795.1 of Protopterus annectens. NCBI lineage: Eukaryota > Metazoa > Chordata > Ceratodontiformes > Protopteridae > Protopterus > Protopterus annectens. The sequence continues at coordinate 1,905,954,637 of NC_056743.1, forward strand.
GGATCTCAGTGCCTCTAGCAGTCATAAGCAACATCACTTTATCATCATTACTGGTTCACAGCACCACTACAATACTAGCACTGGTATAAAACACTAGTGTATGCTTAGTGCTAGTACACAGCACCACTGTTCTTTTAGCACTGGTACACAACACTACTGTGTCACCAGCACTGGTACACAACATCACTGCTTCTTTAGCACTGGTACACAACACCACTGTACCTCCAGCACTGGTACATGACATTACTGTATTTCTAGTACTGGTACACTGAGCCACTGTACCTCAAGCTCTGTTACATAGCACCAATGTACCTATATCACTGGTGCATAGCACCACTGTATGTGTATCACTAGCACACAGCACCACTGTTTCTTTAGCAATGGTACACAACACCACTGTACTGCCAGTATTACCACAAAGAACCACTGTACCTCAAGCTCTTTTACACAGCACCACTACACTGGTACACAGCACAACTGTATGACTAGCAGTGATACACATCACCACTGCATGAGCAGCACTGGTACTCAGCACCAGTGTACCATCAGCACTGGTACACAGTACATATTTAACTCCAGCACAAGTACACTGCATCACTGTATGACCAGCACTAGTACTCGACACCAGTGTACCACCAGCACTGGAGCACCTCCATGCCTCCAGTACTGAAACACAACATTTGTATGTCCAGCAGTGGTATACCACAACTATGTGTCTCAAGAATGGCTACACACAACTTCAATGCCTCCAGCAGTGATAAGCAATATCACTTTGCCTCCATTACTGGTTCACAGCACCACTGTACCTCTAGTGCTAGTACACAGCACCATTGTACCTGTAACACTAATACACAGAACCACTGTGCCTTTAGCACTGATACACAGCACCATTGTACCTCTAGCACTGCTAGACAACACACCTGTACCTCCAGCACTAGTACACAGCACCATAATATCTCCTGCATTGGTAAACAACAACACCATACAAATAGCATTGATGCACAACACTACTGCAACTCCATCATTGGTACACAGCATCAGTGTACTTCCAGCAGTGGTACACTGCACCTTTGTATGACCAACACTGGTATTCAGTACCACAGTACTTCCAGCACTGGTACACTGCACCATTGTATGACTAGCTGTGGTACACATCACCACTGTATTATCAACATTTGTACTTGGCACCAAAGTACCACCAGCACTGGTGAACAGCACTTCTGTAACTCCAGTATTGGAAAACAACACATTGGTATGTCCTGCAGTGGATTCATTACATTGTACTGTATTCCAAATGTTTGTCACAGTCATCTACTTAAATTAAGAACTTGGGGACTGAATCCCAAGCTGAATTCATAAATGTGTTATGGTCATTCACTTAAGCTAAAAACATGGGGACTGAATCTCAAGCACAGCTTCATCTATTATGGAGAAGACGTTGCCGGATGTTTTATTGCTGGCATGGTTTCATTCACTCAGTATTTATTATGGAGTAGATGTTGCCGAATGTTTTATTGCTGGCATGGTTTCGTTCACTCAGTATTTATTATGGAGAAGACGTTGCCGAATGTTTTATTGCTGGCATGATTTCATTCACTCAGTATTTATTATGAAGAGGACGTTGCCAAATGTTTTATTGCTGGCATGGTTTCATTCACTCAGTATTTATTATGGAGAAGACGTTGCCGAATGTTTTATTGCTGGCATGGTTTCATTCACTCAGTATTTATTATGGAGAAGATGTTGCCGAATGTTTTATTGCTGGCATGGTTTTCTTCACTCAGTATTTATTATGGAGAAGACGTTGCAGCATGTTTTATTGCTGGCATGGTTTCATTCACTCAGTATTTATTATGGAGAAGACAGTGCAGCATGTTTTATTGCTGGCATGGTTTCATTCACTCAGTATTTATTATGGAGAAGACATTGCAGAATGTTTTTTTGCTGGCATGGTTTCATTCACTCAGTATTTATTATGGAGAAGACGTTGCCAAATGTTTTATTGCTGGCATGGTTTCATTCACTCAGTATTTATTATGGAGAAGACGTTGCCGAATGTTTTATTACTGGCATGGTTTCATTCACTCAGTATTTATTATGGAGAAGACGTTGCAGAATGTTTTATTGCTGGCATGGTTTCATTCACTCAGTATTTATTATGGAGAAGATGTTGCAGCATGTTTTATTGCTGGCATGATTTCATTCCCTCAGTATTTATTATGGAGAAGACGTTGCCAAATGTTTTATTGCTGGCATGGTTTCATTCACTCAGTATTTATTATGGAGAAGATGTTGCAGCATGTTTTATTGCTGGCATGGTTTCATTCACTCAGTATTTATTATGGAGAAGATGTTGCCGGATGCTTTATTGCTGGCATGGTTTCATTCACTCAGTATTTATCATGGAGAAGACATTGCCGAATGTTTTATTGCTGGCATGGTTTCTTCACTCAGTATTTATTATGGAGAAGGCGTTGCCGAATGTTTTATTGCTGCATGGTTTCATTCACTCAGTATTTATTATGGAGAAGACCTTGCTGAATGTTTTATTGCTGGCATGGTTTCGTTCACTCAGTATTTATTATGGAGAAGACGTTGCCAAATGTTTTATTGCTGGCATGGTTTCATTCACTCAGTATTTATTATGGAGAAGATGTTGCCGAATGTTTTATTGCTGGCATGGTTTTATTCACTCAGTATTTATTATGGAGAAGACGTTGCAGCATGTTTTATTGCTGGCATGGTTTCATTCACTCAGTATTTATTATGGAGAAGACATTGCAGCATGTTTTATTGCTGGCATGGTTTCATTCACTCAGTATTTATTATGGAGAAGACATTGCAGAATGTTTTTTTGCTGGCATGGTTTCATTCACTCAGTATTTATTATTGGAGAAGACGTTGCCGAATGTTTTATTGCTGGCATGGTTTCATTCACTCAGTATTTATTATGGAGAAGACGTTGCTGAATGTTTTATTACTGGCATGGTTTCATTCACTCAGTATTTATTATGGAGAAGACGTTGCCGAATGTTTTATTGCTGGCATGGTTTCATTCACTCAGTATTTATTATGGAGAAGATGTTGCAGCATGTTTTATTGCTGGCATGGTTTCATTCACTCAGTATTTATTATGGAGAAGATGTTGCCGGATGCTTTATTGCTGGCATGGTTTCATTCACTCAGTATTTATCATGGAGAAGACGTTGCCGAATGTTTTATTGCTGGCATGGTTTCTTCACTCAGTATTTATTATGGAGAAGATGTTGCAGCATGCTTTATTGCTGGTATGGTTTCATTCACTCAGTATTTATTATGGAGAAGATGTTGCCGGATGCTTTATTGCTGGCATGGTTTCATTCACTCAGTATTTATCATGGAGAATACATTGCCGAATGTTTTATTGCTGGCATGGTTTCTTCACTCAGTATTTATTATGGAGCATGGTTTCTTCACTCAGTATTTATTATGGAGAAGACCTTGCTGAATGTTTTATTGCTGGCATGGTTTCGTTCACTCAGTATTTATTATGGAGAAGATGTTGCCGAATGTTTTATTGCTGGCATGGTTTCATTCACTCAGTATTTATTATGGAGAGGACGTTGCCAAATGTTTTATTGCTGGCATGGTTTCATTCACTCAGTATTTATTATGGAGAAGACGTTGCCGAATGTTTTATTGCTGGCATGGTTTCATTCACTCAGTATTTATTATGGAGAAGATGTTGCCGAATGTTTTATTGCTGGCATGGTTTTATTCACTCAGTATTTATTATGGAGAAGACGTTGCAGCATGTTTTATTGCTGGCATGGTTTCATTCAGTCAGTATTTATTATGGAGAAGACATTGCAGCATGTTTTATTGCTGGCATGGTTTCATTCACTCAGTATTTATTATGGAGAAGACATTGCAGAATGTTTTTTTGCTGGCATGGTTTCATTCACTCAGTATTTATTATGGAGAAGACGTTGCCGAATGTTTTATTGCTGGCATGGTTTCATTCACTCAGTATTTATTATGGAGAAGACGTTGCCGAATGTTTTATTACTGGCATGGTTTCATTCACTCAGTATTTATTATGGAGAAGACGTTGCCGAATGTTTTATTGCTGGCATGGTTTCATTCACTCAGTATTTATTATGGAGAAGATGTTGCAGCATGTTTTATTGCTGGCATGGTTTCATTCACTCAGTATTTATTATGGAGAAGATGTTGCCGGATGCTTTATTGCTGGCATGGTTTCATTCACTCAGTATTTATCATGGAGAAGACATTGCCGAATGTTTTATTGCTGGCATGGTTTCTTCACTCAGTATTTATTATGGAGAAGATGTTGCAGCATGCTTTATTGCTGGTATGGTTTCATTCACTCAGTATTTATTATGGAGAAGACGTTGTCGAAAGTTTTATTGCTGGCATGGTTTCATTCACTCAGTATTTATTATGGCAAAGACGTTGCCGAATGTTTCATTGCTGGCATGGTTTCATTCACTCAGTATTTATTATGGAGAAGACGTTGCCGAATGTTTTATTGCTGGCATGGTTTCATTCACTCAGTATTTATTATGGAGAAGACGTTGCCAAATGTTTTATTGCTGGTTTCATTCACTCAGTATTTATTATGGAGAAGACGTTGCCAAATGTTTTATTGCTGGTTTCATTCACTCAGTATTTATTATGGAGAAGATGTTGCTGAATGTTTTATTGCTGGCATGGTTTCATTCACACAGTATTTATTATGGAGAAGACATTGCTGAATGTTTTATTGCTGGCATGGTTTCATTCACTCAGTACTTATTATGGAGAAGGCGTTGCCGAATGTTTTATTGCTGCATGGTTTCATTCACTCAGTATTTATTATGGAGAAGACATTGCTGAATGTTTTATTGCTGGCATGGTTTCATTGACTCAGTATTTATTATGGGGAAGATGTTGCCGAATGTTTTATTGCTGGCATGGTTTCATTCACTCAGTGTTTATTATGGAGAAGACGTTGCCAAATGTTTTATTGCTGGTTTCATTCACTCAGTATTTATTATGGAGAAGACGTTGCCGAATGTTTTATTGCTGGTTTCATTCACTCAGTATTTATTATGGAGAAGACGTTGCCGAATGTTTTATTGTTGCATGGTTTCATTCACTCAGTATTTATTATGGAGAAGACGTTGCTGAATGTTTTATTGCTGCATGGTTTAATTCACTCAGTATTTATTATGGAGAAGACGTTGCCGAATGTTTTATTGCTGGCATGGTTTCATTCACTCAGTATTTATTATGGAGAAGACGTTGCAGCATGTTTTATTGCTGGCATGGTTTCATTCACTCAGTATTTATTATGGAGAAGACGTTGCCGAATGTTTTATTGCTGGCATGGTTTCATTCACTCAGTATTTATTATGGAGAAGGCGTTGCTGAATGTTTTATTGCTGGTTTCATTCACTCAGTATTTATTATGGAGCAGACGTTGCCGAATATTTTATTGCTGGCATGGTTTCATTCACTCAGTATTTGTTATGGAGAAGACGTTGCTGAATGTTTTATTGCTGGTTTCATTCACTCAGTACTTAGAAAAGAGCACTGGGAATGCTGTTGTCATGTGGTACTAACTTCATTTTCTGTATTTATATCACTGCTTACATGGGCTCTGTTAATCTATGATACTAATACTGCAAAGCACCAAGTCGGGATGCCCCTTAGCAAACAAGTGTGAATGGCAGTAGTTTGATTAATTTCCTCAAAAAGGGAATTAACTTTTTTTTTTAATTTTGCTACTGTGAGTGATACAGAAACACTCTTATTGCTGCAATATATTTGCAGCTGTTTCTTTCACAGAATTATACTAGATGTGGTATTTTTAATAACCCTTTGGTTCCAGGTATAGAGCATTTATGTTAATGCACTTAGTGTCAGAGCCTTGGACTAAAACTAAATGCCAAGTAATGCATAATAGTATCCTTCAGGAAGTCAGCCACTCCTGGAAACTACCATATTGACAACACATCCTTAAATGTCAACCTAGTAGTCAGGGATACAGGGATACACGTAGACAGTTATCTAGCCTTTGACCATCATTGTGGCTGTGGTAGGGAAGAAATCATTCTAGGCTGTGGAACTTATAAACAAAGGTATGGCATCTAGGTCCAATAAGGCCATTGTTCCACTGTATTTGGTATTCATTAAACCTTTAATTGAGTTCATTGACATCTTTGGTATGTACCTAACCAGGGATATCCAGCAACTGGAATGTCCACAGAGGTTCCACATTAAAAGAATACAGTGTGTAAATAATATGTCCTGTATAGACTGCCTCAAAGCCCTATCATTGTATTCAATCTCCTACAAGCTACTGAGCAGAGATTTATGCCTGGCATCAAAGGCATCATCATACTCTACTTTGATGGTTCTCCTGCATATCCACAAAACCAACAGCACTAGAATTACCCAGTCTAAAAACTTAAAACTTGCCTGTGGCATAAATAGGACCTGCTGGAGAGACAGGTTTATATTGCAGAGACTACCTCTTCTCTAGAACAGTCTCCCCATCAATGTGAAGCAGAGTTCCTCTGTAACTCAATTCAAGTGCAGCTTGAACAATTAGATAGAGAACAGGAAATTCATCTCTGGTTTGGCATCTATGTCTCTAATTACCATAGACAGCTTGCAAATGGTTCATCTGCCAGATCCCTGCTTATACTTACCAAGGGAAACAGAATGTGTCAGAGATTTGGTATGCATAGCTAGGCTTAGAAAGGCCCCATTGGGTATTAGCCTAGTACACAACTATGAATCTTACATGGTTATTTTATGTAGTGACTAGGAATAGCAGTAAATAACATAACAAATAACTAATCCCTAGGACAGGTCACCTGACCTTACAAAGTAATAATGGAAATAAACATATCTTTCTCAAAGCACCAGTTTATAAACTGGAACTCAACAAGTTATATAGGTTCATAGGTTCATAGGTTCATACTAGGCTATCTGCCCGAGGGCATTTACAAGCCTAGCCCATCGTTTTGTGGCTTACACCACCCCTTTAGTATGGGGAACTATACCCATTATTTTGCTGTGCCTCTGTCGAGCAGTGACACTGAGGTAATCCCTGGGGTATATCTGTGATCTCCCATCCATTGGTCAAGATTTCTCTTGAACAAGGCCAGCGAGGTGCTCTGCCTCACATGTACTGGGATTTTGTTCCACAGCATAGGGAGTCTTTGGGTGATGAATCTATCCCTCCAGCACGTCCTATTAATAGCCGTGTCGAGGTTTAAGTCTCCGCCCTTGTGGCTCTGATGGATCTAGATTTTTGAGGTGAAGCATATTCATCAAATCTGGGTTTGACATGGCCTTGTATGTTAGGCAAAGGTCACCTCTGAGCAAGCGGTGGCGACTGAATAGAGCTGGAGTTCTTTCAGTCGGGCAGCATAGGACAGATTTTGAGACCCTTTATCCTTTTGGTGAGGAACTTTTGTGGCCTCTCCAGCTGCTGCAAGTGTCGGGTCAGATACATTCCGAATGGGGCATTGTACTCAATCATTGGTCTGATGAGTGATGAGTAAAGGGAGACTATGACCTCCCTTGATCTAGATGAGAATCCCTTCATGATAAGGTGGGCAATGTAGAAGGTCTTCCTAACTACTTTAGCTACATGGGTGTCGAATGACAGACTACTATCAACCTGGGTCCCCAGGTCCCTGATAACTTCTTCTGTGCTCAGTGGATTGCCACCTATTTGGTAGCTAGGGGTAACCTTGTTTTTCCCGAAGGGTATGACTATGCATTTTTGGCATTTAACTTTAGGCCGTGGCTCTGGCACCAGTTATCCGTTTCTGTGAGACCCTTCTGAAGGATATCTGTGTCAGATGTGTTTTCTACTATGGCCCAGTTTGCAGTCATCTGCAAACTTTGTCAGCCATAACCCTCCTGTGTTTGCTTGTACTTCGGAAAAGTAGATGCCAAACAAGAGTGGGCCCAGGACTGAGCCCTGTGGGACACCACTTGTGACAGGCTTTGAGTCTGACATGGCGCCAGCAACTCTGACCCTGTGGGTTCTGTCACTCAGCCAGTTTGCAACCCATCTTGTGATGTATGGGTTAACATTTAAGCTGATGAGTTTTTCAATTATACCTGAGTGGGGTATTGTATCAAAGGCCTTAGCCAAATCGAGGTAGGCTGTATGGACTGCCTTTCCCTCATCAATGGCTTTGGTGACTGTTTCGAAAAAGTCAACCAAGTTTAAAAGGCATGATCTGCCTTTGACAAAGCCAAACTGGGTTGGATCCAAAGTCTGCAAATTCCCTATGTCTTTATTTATGAGGTCCATTATGATCCTCTCCATGGCTTTGCAGATAAGGCTTGTCAAGCTAATGGGCCGGTAATTTCCAGGGTCGGTGGAGGCACCGCCTTTGTGAAGTGGGACCACAGTTGCAGTGCGCCACTCCTGGGTGCGTATCCAGAGGTAAGACTTTGATTAAACAGCTGTCCTAGCTGTGGGTTTAATTCCTCATTGAGTTCGTGGAGCACACAGCCGGGGACACCATCAGGTCCCATGGATGCTGTGTTTTTTGCTTTGGAGAGAGCAGTTCTCACTTGGGCTGGAGATGTTTGGGGTCTGCAATCGTTTGGTATAGATATCTCTCCTTTTGGGGGGGAGGGGGGAGAAGTTTGCACTGAACCTGTCAGCCAGTATGTTGGCAATGTCTGTAGGATCAGTAATCCTCACATCATTTTGAACTAGTTCTGAGCATATCTGGGAGTTTCCTCCCAGGTTTCTAACATAGCTAAAGAAGGCCTTATGATTGTCTTTTGAGTCTTTAGCTATTTTTCTCTCGAAATTTGCTTTGGATGATTTTATGAGAGCTCTTAGTTTTTTACTTATAGTGATCAAGGGTGTCTTTCCTTTTAAGGATTTTGCTCTATCTTGTAGTAGCTTCCTCCTTTTGTTGTAGAGTTTGTTTATGGCTGGGGTCCACCAGACTGGACGCTTGCCTTTGGTACAAAGAGTCTTTGTTTTGCTTGGGATTGCCTTATCCATGCAGTCCTGCAGGTGCTGGTAGAAGGCATTTGTAAGTGACTCAGCGGCTTGAGTACTGTTTTCCGCCGGCTCGGGGGCCTTAAAGGAGACCACACTAGTCTTTAGAAGTGTGAAGTCGGCTTTTGAGAAGTTCTTTACTGTGGTCTTTTTTATTTCAGGTGGGGGTGGGATGAGGACCTCCAGCGAGATTAGTTTGTGATCTGATCTCACCAGTGAGGGGTATACTTCGGTGTTGAACATTGTGCTCCCATGTTCGTGATGATGAGATCAAGTATGTTATCTCCTCTTGTGGGGATGGTGACTAGTTGTTCCATGGCATTTGAGTTTATGAATTCCAGGAACTTTTGGGCTAGGGTGTTTGGGCTTGAGTAGTGTTCCCAGTCTATATTAGGGTAATTGAAGTCACCTAGTATGATGGTGTTTGGTGATACATTTATCCCCTCTAGTGTTTTCAGGAAGGCCATGTGAGGTTCCTGAGTTTGTGAGGTGGCCTGTAACATGCTACAATTTGCAGAGCAGTCTTGCCTATGGTTAATTGCACCTGGATGGTCTCCGATGCATCGTGCGTTGCCACCAGTCTTGAGGTGTGGGTGTCCTTGATGAATATGGATACCCCTCCTTTCTTGGTATTGTCCGGATTTTGGGGCTGGAGCATGATATGAGGCAAAACCTGATAGTGCTGGGGTGCTCTCAGGAGCCTTGAACCAGGTTTCTGTCACAGCACAGACATCGATGTTCTCCATACTGAGAAGGGCCTCGAGTGCGTGCATTTTGAGATTTAGACTTCTGGCATTGAGCAGCATTACCCTTAGTTTTTCCTTTTTGTGTTCTAGGGTGGTAGGTTTAGAATTTGAGCCTTGCCTAAAAAAGGCACTATGGGGGTGGCAAGAGCCTTTGCCAATATCCGGAATCCCAGGGGTGACAGGTGCAAGCCGTCCCTTGTGAAGCAGCGTGGCTTGTCCAGCATGTCATCCCAGGCAGACAGACACTGGATCCCCTTTGAATGACACCAGTGTTTAAGCCAATTGTTAAAGCTGATCATCTTGTCTCTGTATTGTGGCATCATTCTTGGTGAAGTTAGGATACTGCTCAAGGTCAGGGTCATACCTGCCTGGGCTACATAATCAGAGAGCTCCTCAATGTCTCTTTTCATGTAGTCCAAGGAGGTACGTCTCAGGTCGTTTACACCAGCATGGACAATGACTGAGTCATATTTGTACCTGCTATTGAGAGACCTGAGTGCTTGCGTTATGTGGCGGATTCTAGCGCCCGACAGGCAGCTTACTGTGACCTTCTCCTTACTCAGTCTGGTGAGCGGGACGTCAGTGTGTCTGACTATGGAGTCACCAATGACTAGTGTGTCTGGCATTGTGTTTGGCCTTAAGGACTGTGACTGTTTGACACTCTGACTGTGAGGTCTATGTGTTGCAGGTGTTGTGTTCTGAGGTGGTGGTTGTTTGGGTGTCTGCTTTGGTGGCCTCTGCTGTTTTGGTAGATTTTTGATCAGAGCCTCCAGTATGTCTTTGTGTGTTTATGTGTATGATTTGAGGTTGTAATGGTACTATGTGAGACTGGGTCTATAGTGTGTGTGGTAACCTTCTCCTCCTGACTGGTCTTGCCAGTCCTATGTTGAGAGAGCTCAGCCTCCAGTTTGGCCGTATAGTTGCATCTCTCGCATGTATTTGTGTTTTGTGGGAGGAGGAGAGGGTTGTCTGTGTACATGAGGCAATTGTAGCATTGCCTCAATATTCCCAGGTTCACCAGCTGAGCAGGAGAGGACACTAGCAACTGATCCCTCGACATGCTAGAAGGATAGACAAAAACAACTTTTAAAAAGATTCCGGGGGACGTGGGTGTCCGAGAAATGGGGGGTTGCCTTTTTGGGGTACTATCTATGACAAGAGTGCCGTATCAAGGTAATAAGTACTGTAGGAGCAAGTGCTAGGTTTAACAGATAGAGAATAGTCTACTTGGAGTCAAGTAGAGATGATCTTTTTAGTTATAGGATACGCTGATTAGATCAGTAGTATAGTTCGAGGAAGGTAGTAGATTATGAAATCGTATCTTTTACTAGTTAAAACATTAAAGTATGTATGCTTATGTTTACTCTGCTTTGTGTTTCCAGTAGTGAGTGAAATGAGACATACAGGTGGCATCACAAACATGGTGCACAGCCTCTTACATGGGTTTTGCCTGCAGTGCGGAGCACACACTGCGTAGAGTTCTAATTCCTTACATGAACCTGATTTGTAAAGGGAAAGCTTGCTTATGGTTCACTGTGCATAGACTTACCTACAGCCTGTGAATTTTACTTTAGTGGTATATCATGTGCCAAGAGTACTGTGCACCACATCTAGTGGTATACCATGAGCCAAGAGTGCCATAAACCACAATTAGTGATATACCATGCGCCAAGTGTGCTGTGCACCACAGCTAGTGATATACCACATGCCAAGAGTGCTGTGCACCACAACTAGTGATATACCATGTGCAAAGAGTGCTGTGTACCACAACTAGTGATATACCACTTGCCAAGAGTGCTGTGCACCACAACTCCACAACTAGTGATATACCATGTGCCAAAAGTGCTATGCACCACAGCTAGTGATATACAACATTGCAAGAGTGCTGTGCACGACAGCTAGTGATATACCATGTGGCAAGAGTGCTGTGCACCACCGCTAGTGATATACCTTGTGCCAAGATTGCTGTGCACCACAACTAGTGATATACCATGTGAAAAGAGTGCTGTGTACCACAACTAGTGATATATCACTAGCCAAGAGTGCTGTGCACCGCAACTAGTGATATACCATGTACCAAGAGTGCTGTGCACCACTGCTAGTGATATACCATGTGGCAAGAGTGCTGTTCACCACAACAAGTGATATACCATGTACCAAGAGTGTTGTGCACCACTGCTAGTGATATACCATGTGGCAAGAGTGCTGTGCACCACAGCTAGTGATACACCATGTGGCAAGAGTGCTGTGCACCACAGCTAGTGATATACCATGTGCCAAGAGTGCTGTGCACCATAACAAATGTACAAGGGAACAGTTATCACTATCTATAATAGACACTCAGCAATATTTCCATTAATGCAGATGATGGAGGTGGGAAGTTCTTTTCTAGTGCATGTTATTTCTTTTTTATGTCTATACTGGGTATTTCATACCTGTTGACAGTCTGGCAACAAATTATCAACAGTTTAGGAAGTTGAATGGCTAAGTATCAAGGTCAAATTATAGACTTTCAGAACCCATCAACTACAAGTAAGTAAAACTCTTTTTAACAGTACAGTGACAGTGGAGATTGAGGAATTTGCCATCTCTTCACTATTGTGAGATGTCACAGCTGGTATATTTAATTAGCAGTGGTTATGGGGGTTCATAGGTGCTTGTCTATTAGCAAAAGAGATGTGCTGCTTCTTGGTTTGGTTTTTGATGTTCTGAAGTGTGATAATTTTAGCCAATATTTAGCCATTTGACCTTCTGAACCATGGACAATGTGAACTAGGCCCTGAAATACATATATCAAACATCTTGTATGGGATGGTATCATGTGCAGCTGAGAACACCAATATACTTGCTGCAGGCACAGTACCTGTAGGGTAAGGTCTACATGCTGAATATGTATTGCAAGGTGTCTCAGACATGTTGCAGATCTGCTGGGAATGGGAGCATCAAACACTGAAAGGTATGCATGTCCATTAATCTCAGTCCTGCAGTACAGTTTACACAGCAGATGTCTACAGCACCGGCAGCATTATGTGGGATGATGTGTTTTTTTATCAACAGCCAGGAATATCAGTCAATAAAACAATGATCCAGTAAGTTCAAAATGGGAAAATGGTGAAAAATAGCACTCAGTGGAAACTAACTCTTTTCCCACTGCAGTGTGATCTCCGAATTAATATGTTTTCCTCTAGAGAGAAGAGGAATGAAGGTCAGCAGGACTAAGACAGAATATATGTGTGTGAATGAGAGGGAGGATAGAGGAATGGTGAGGATGCAAGGAGTAGAGGTGGTGAAGGTGGATGAGTTTAAATACTTGGGGTCAATAGTTCAGAGAAACGGTGAGTGTGGAAGAGAGGTGAAGAAGAGAGTACAGGCAGGATGGAGTGGGTGAAGAAGAGTGTCAGGAGTGATTTGTGACAGATGAGTACCTGTAAGAGTGAAAGGGAAGATCTACAAGAGGGTAGTGAGACCATCTATTTTTATATGGGTTGGAGACAGTGGCATTGACAAAAAGGCAGGAGTTTGAGCTGGATGTGGCAGAATTAAAGATGTTAAGATTTGCACTGGGTGTGACAAGGGTGGACAGGATTAGGAATAAGTATATTAGGGGGTCAGCCCAGGTTGGAAGGTTTGGAGACAAAGCCAGAGAGGTACGATTACGTTGGTTTGGACATGTGCTGAGGAGGGATGCTGAGGATATTGGGAAAAAGGATGAAGTTACCAGGTAACAGGAAAAGAGGAAGGCCTAAGATAAGGTTTATGGATGTGGTGAGAGAGGACATGCAGGTGGTTGGTGTGACAGTGCAAGATGCAGAGGACAGGAAGAAATGAAAACAGGTGATCTGCTGTGGTGACCCCTAACGGGAACAGCCAAAAGAAGATGATGATGATAATATATATATATATATATATATATATATATATATATATATATATATATATATATATATATATTACTAGGGTGTGTGTGGGGAACGATGCAGGAGATATCCTCTGTAAAAAAAGATGTGTTTTTTTTCAGTGTTTTTGCCTTGATGTTATAGGCTTATTGTTTTGCCTGTAAATACTCCAGGCTGTCGATAAAATCAACTAGATCCAATCTGAGAATGCAACTATAACTATATAAAGTATAATGGCACCGATAGATGGCAGAGCACATGAGATTTTCCTTTTTCTACTATTGTGGCATGAATGATCCATAAATGTTTAGCTACTGTTGCCATGACTACAGAGCTGGCTCTATTTGCATATTATGTAAATTAGGGGATCTGGCATTGTTGTAGTGGCTATTGGCTGGAACTTAGTGGAGTCAGTATGAGTAAGACAACAGTGTGCTATCTGACTGTGTTACTGTGGTCCTTATACCTTCAGACAGGAGCTCTTCTTCAGAACTATATTTATAAAGATTTGTATGCAACACATCATGATTCTGTGCTGAAGATGATACCCGCTCATCTACTGCTAAGCATGCCATCAGCTTTCATGGGCTCTAAGCAATAGCACCTCTGGTTTTAGTGCAATCTGCACTTGTAGTCCCACTATATGTCACCCCTCCCCCACATAGCACTCTACGATTGACATGTTTGTGAACTGCGGAAAATGGTGGAGGATTTTGTCTGCATAGCTACTCTATACCTGAACTCTTTCATGTATGCAGTAATTTATGTTTACATTTACAGGGTACATGACAGAAACACTACGCATCATGGAGGGCTTTGGTACAAATATTACACCTACACATTTGCTGATGGCAGTGTAAATTCTGTTTAAAAAAAGAAAAAAAAAAACTGTGTTTTTTTTCTTAAGGTACTTTGACTTCTTCCTACCTGACAAAAAACAGACTTTTTGAAAGGTTGCCTTAACTATCCATATATGTTTTGCTTGTCCTTGTCTTTAATGTCCAGGATGCAACTGAAAAGAAAGCTAACAAATAATTAATTTAGAGTTAAATTAAAATAAGTGATAAAATGCACCTCCAGGGTGCTTTAAAATGATTGGTCAACCCTCACAAACACTGAACTATTATTGCTGCATATAAACCTGATAGAAATGATAATAGACAGAAAAATATTCTCCAGAGAGTAAAATTACAATACTTTGAATCCATTCACTTACTATTTATTCCTATTGGCAAATGCCAGATTGTACTGCTGCAGTTTGACAGCTGTAAAAAGAACTATCAGGAAAGAATACTATGAGTTACAGTGTAGCCAAAAAATGTATAAATAAAACTTTTTAAAAAAATTCTGCTTGCAAGCTTTGTATTTCTTTCAGTAAATGCAATATTTTACTGATGCAGTTTGACATACACACATGTACATGCAGACACACACACACACACACACACACACACACACACACACACACACACACACACACACACACACACACACGCACATTCATTGACATCAAGGTGCACAAGTGCACATGCTCACATGAAAAACACACAAACATGCATGCGAACAGACAGAAAACAGTCATCTACAGACTCATAACCACAGACAAACCCATAAAAACAGAAACACGCAAACCCTCACACACACACACACACACACACACACACACACACACACACACACACAAACACACACACACATAGATCTGAAGTCATATTCTTTAACTATTTTAGAAAGTACAATAAGCAAAATATTCCACTTTAAAAAGCATGGAAATGGGCTACATTTTTCTAAAAACTGCTAAGAAACAATCCTTTATTATTAAAAAACAAAATCAATAAAAATGCAATAACCATTTATAAGTGCGGTAATGCCTGAGAGTTAGGCTTTACTGCTTGCACACCAGATAAGGATGGCTTGACATACCTAGTCTGTCCTTCTTCTTTACTCTTTGGGAGGATGGCCTAATGGTTACGGTGTTTAACTTACAAACACAAGGAGCAAGGTTTTAGTCTCACAAGGGATAATTGGCTAGGCTTGCAAGGGCAGTTAGCCTAGTACTAACCTATGAACCTTTGTAATTTGAACAGCATACTTAGCCAACAGTTTGTTTTAACCAGTACATAATATTGTTGTCCAATGTTCACCCCATGCATTAATAAACTTCTTAACATTTACAGTAAAAACCTCCATCACCCTTTCTATGAGCAGAGAATTACTTCCTTGTCTTTGACTTTCTGCAAAATGTTCTGTTTTTTAAACTGATTCTTATTCTCATGTACGACCTTTTTAAATCTGGTACCAGTTTGCCCATAAGCTGTTCTACTCTGTCTTGTATGATAGCTGATATGCATTAGGCAGTATTTTTACTTCCTTTCTCTGAGCTGCCTTGGACTATGGATGCAATTGCAGGAATAATGTCACTAGAAATACACATAATATTCTTGGGGGGGGGGGCAGATTTTTTTTCAACCTCTTTGTACATGAATTTGCCTTTAGGCATATTCCTGTGTTTAAACACAGCAACCAACTCTACAGGGATTTGAATCAGAAGTAGTATGTTGTAGTTGTTTTCTGTTTGGGAAGTTTACATAAAAACATGCAAACAAAACTACAGTGTCAAAAGTGCGGATCTGCCACATCTCAATCAGTGAGTGTCTTCCAGTTCAAATGCAGAAGATCAGTTTCCAGAGAAAAACTACAGTAACCATTTGCTGGTATCTAACCATAAGGTCAGTTTTCAGTTTATGCAGTTCAGATAAAAGTTTTAAAGTTCTGGCATCAAACATCTGATCTGAGCATGTGAAATATCAATAACACATGGACACATAACGGTGGGGAGTAAAACATATTTAATTAAACTGTTGAACTAGCAGCTTCCATCTGGAATTATCCAACCAGATGTCAAGTATTCAGAAAACTCTGGAAGTTACTGTGGATCATGTTTAGAATTAAGTTGTTTTAACAGTGTTGTTGCATTGATTCAGATGGAGTCTGTGCAAGCTGAATCTATGCAAGTGAGGCTGTATTCCTGTCACATCAGGGACGTGTGATTAGAACAGGAAGGGTGTACAGTTTACTGTGAAGGAAATGTGCAGAGGTCATGAAAGCAACTGGACAATAAAGACTTATTTATGGAAATCTAGTAACAGGATGAGGAAACTATACAGACACAGGAGACAAATGTGTGACTTCACAATCTCACACACACACACACACACACACACACACACACACACACACACACACACACACACACACACACACATATTGCACATGCACAGACAGATTCATATCAGTGTTGATTACATTCCATTCTGGCAAACGCATTTATCCTTTTTTTCCTGTTGTAATGGTATCTATTACTCTGCAATAGACACTTGCCTCATTTACTGGGGAGATTCTAGGCTCTGTGCTCCAGAAACTCCCTTTTTAATGGTCTGGAACCTCTTAAGTTCATGCTAGCTGATCACTCATCATTTAGTAAAGCAGTAGTTTGTACAGCACTTCAGAGTTTGCCACATTTTTCCTGGTTTGGTACAGATGTCTGAGGTGCAGACATCTGTGTGTTATAAAGGTGTTGCCATGTGTATCCCCCATAAATAATTGCACTTGTACCTGCAGTTCTGATGCTGATGTCCACCTGTACTTCACACCAGTGCTGCCCACAGACCAGCTATGGACATTGTTCCTTACCATACTACAGAGGGGCCGGGTGCCATGTTTCAAACATACATTGTTGATTTCACAGTGGTAGTGACTACTAGCTAAAAAATGTACCTCCAAACCAAAATGTGGCACTGCATGATAAACTGCTGCAGTTACTCACAGTTTCCTAAATGTAGTCAGACATGCTTCCCTGCTGCAGATAGTAAACATTGTCATTACAATAGTATCTGCAACTGACCTGCAGTCATTCACTGGCACCTGTGATGTAAGGAAGGTATGAATGTGTGACACCCACATCCCTGCTGCAGACATTCACTGGTACCTGTGATATAAGGAAGGTATGAATGTGTGACACCCACATCTCTGCTGCAGACATTCACTGGTACCTGTGATGTAAGGAAGGTATGAATGTGTGACACCCACATCTCTACTGCATACATTCACTGGTACCTGCGATGTAAGGAAGATATGCATGTTGTGACACTCACATCCCTGCTGCAGACATATACTGGTACCTGTGATGTAAGGAAGGTATGCATGCTGTGACAGTCACATCCTTGCTGCAGACATTGACTGGTCCATGCGATGTAAAGAGGTATACATGCTACGATAGTACAGTCCTGCTGCAGACATATTCTCTTTCCATATAAAAGTGCTGACCACTAATCTGGTCTTGACCTTCATCCATTGATATCTATCTGTCATTACCTGGCAGTGTGCACTGAGTACATACCCTTCTGAATGAAGCCATACCTAGTACTGTGCTTATAGGGGTCTACTATACATAGTCGACATTTCAGAATGTCGAAGACCATCTGGCTGAGACCATATGATCGACATTCAAAATGTCGACCATGAAAAAAAAAAAAACACAACAACTTACCTTCACACTGCTAGCCCCCCTGCACCCCCCATGGGGGGGCTACACCCCCCACACCAACCGTAACTTAAATGTACCAACTCCGAGATCGCACTACAGTGCGGAAGTGGAAATCTTTCCATTCCGCACTGTATGGAGATGCCGGTTCCGCATGGTCGACATTTCAAATGTCGATCAAATGGTCTCCGCCATATGGTCTTCGCATTCTGAAATGTCGACCATGTGTAGGGGACCCGTTTATAGAGAGTCTGTCCTTCCTTATTTTAGTCACAGCTGCTACACACCTGTATATACTTCTCTGAGACATTCATCACTGCTGTACTTCTCAGGTGTAGGGGAGCATCATTCCTGGGATGCACCATGTAGGGCAGGATCATTCCTGGGATGCACCATGTAGGGCAACATCATTCCCAGGATGCACTATGTTGGGTAGCATCATTCCTGGGATGCACCATGTAGGGCAGCATCATTCCTGGGATGCACCATGTAGGGCAACATCATTCTTGGGATGCACCATGTAGGGCAGCATCGTTTCTGGGATGCACCATGTAGGGCAGCATCATTCCTGGGATTCACCATGTAGGGCAACATCATTCCTTGGATGTATCATGTAGGGCAGCATCATTCCTGGGGTGCACCATGTAGGACAGCATCATTCCTGGGATGCACCATGTAGGGCAACATAATTCCTGGGATGTACCATGTAGGGCAACATTATTCCTGGGATGCACTATGTTGGGTAGCATCATTCCTGGGATGCACCATGTAGGGCAGCATCATTCCTGGGATGCACCATGTAGGGCAACATCATTCCTGGGATGTACCATGTAGGGCAGCAGCATTCCTGGGATGCACCATGTAGGACAGCATCATTCCTGGGATGCACCATGTAGGGCAACATAATTCCTGGGATGTATCATGTAGAGCAACATCATTCCTGGGATGCACTATGTTGGGTAGCATAATTCCTGGGATGCACCATGTAGGGCAGCATCATTCCTGAGATGCACCATGTAGGGCAACATCATTCCTGGGATGTACCATGTAGGGCAGCATCATTCCAGGGACACACCATGTAGGGCAGCATCATTCCTGGGATGCACCATGTAGGGCAGCATCGTTTCTGGGATGCACCATCTAGGGCAGCATCATTCGTGGGATGCACCATGTAGGGCAACATCATTCCTGGGATGTACCATGTAGGGCAGCATCATTCCTGGGACACACCATGTAGGGCAGCATCATTCCTAGCATGCACCATGTAGGGCAGCATTGTTCCTGGGACACACCACGTAAGGCAGCATCATTCCTGGGATGCACCATGTAGGGCAGCATCATTTCTGGGACACACCATGTAGGGCAGCATCGTTCCTGGGACATATCATGTAGGGCAGCATCATTCCTGGGATGCACCATGTAGGGGAGCATAATTCCTGGGATGCACCATGTAGGGAAACATCATTCCTGGGATGCTCCATGTAGGGCGGCATCATTCCTGAGATGCACCATGTAGGGCAGCATCATTCCTGGGATGCACCATGTAGGGCAACATCATTCCTGGGATGTACCATGTAGGGCAGCATCATTCCTGGGATGGACCATGTAAGGCAGCATCATTCCTGGGATGCACCATGTAGGACAGCCTCATTCTTTGGATGCACCATGTAGGTCAGCATCATTCCTGGGATGCACCATGTAGGGCAACATCATTCCTGGGATGCACCATGTAGGGCAGCATTGTTCCTGGGATGCACTATGTTGGGTAGCATCATTCCTGGGATACACCATGTAGGGCAGCATCGTTCCTGGGATGCACCATGTAGGGCAGCATCATTCCTGGGCTGTACCATGAAGGGCACCATCATTTCTGGGATACACCATGTAGGGCAGCATCATTCCTGGGATGCACCATGTAGGTCAACATCATTCCTGGGATGTACCATGTAGGGCAGCATCATTGCTGGGATGCACCATGTAGGACAGCATCATTCTTGGGATGCACCATGTAGGGCAACATAATTCCTGGGAAGTACCATGTAGGGCAACATCATTCCTGGGAAGCACTATGTTGGGTAGCATCATTCCTCGGATGCACCATGTAGTGCAGCATCGTTCCTGGGACATACCATGTAGGGCAGCATCATTCCTGGGATGCACCATGTAGGGCAGCATCATTCCTGGGATGCACCATGTAGGGCAACATCATTCCTGGGATGTACCA
Organism: Protopterus annectens; assembly: GCF_019279795.1. Classification (NCBI taxonomy): domain Eukaryota; kingdom Metazoa; phylum Chordata; order Ceratodontiformes; family Protopteridae; genus Protopterus; species Protopterus annectens. The sequence continues at coordinate 1,905,975,077 of NC_056743.1, forward strand.
TGTAGGGCAGCATCATTCCTGGGATGTACCATGTAGGGCAGCATCATTCCAGGGACACACCATGTAGGGCAGCATCATTCCTGGGATGCACCATGTAGGGCAGCATCGTTTCTGGGATGCACCATCTAGGGCAGCATCATTCGTGGGATGCACCATGTAGGGCAACATCATTCCTGGGATGTACCATGTAGGGCAGCATCATTCCTGGGACACACCATGTAGGGCAGCATCATTCCTAGCATGCACCATGTAGGGCAGCATTGTTCCTGGGACACACCACATAAGGCAGCATCATTCCTGGGATGCACCATGTAGGGCAGCATCATTTCTGGGACACACCATGTAGGGCAGCATCGTTCCTGGGACATATCATGTAGGGCAGCATCATTCCTGGGATGCACCATGTAGGGGAGCATAATTCCTGGGATGCACCATGTAGGGAAACATCATTCCTGGGATGCTCCATGTAGGGCGGCATCATTCCTGAGATGCACCATGTAGGGCAGCATCATTCCTGGGATGCACCATGTAGGGCAACATCATTCCTGGGATGTACCATGTAGGGCAGCATCATTCCTGGGATGGACCATGTAAGGCAGCATCATTCCTGGGATGCACCATGTAGGACAGCCTCATTCTTTGGATGCACCATGTAGGTCAGCATCATTCCTGGGATGCACCATGTAGGGCAACATCATTCCTGGGATGCACCATGTAGGGCAGCATTGTTCCTGGGATGCACTATGTTGGGTAGCATCATTCCTGGGATACACCATGTAGGGCAGCATCGTTCCTGGGATGCACCATGTAGGGCAGCATCATTCCTGGGATGTACCATGAAGGGCACCATCATTTCTGGGATACACCATGTAGGGCAGCATCATTCCTGGGATGCACCATGTAGGGCAACATCATTCCTGGGATGTACCATGTAGGGCAGCATCATTGCTGGGATGCACCATGTAGGACAGCATCATTCTTGGGATGCACCATGTAGGGCAACATAATTCCTGGGAAGTGCCATGTAGGGCAACATCATTCCTGGGAAGCACTATGTTGGGTAGCATCATTCCTCGGATGCACCATGTAGTGCAGCATCGTTCCTGGGACATACCATGTAGGGCAGCATCATTCCTGGGATGCACCATGTAGGGCAGCATCATTCCTGGGATGCACCATGTAGGGCAACATCATTCCTGGGATGTACCATGTAGGGCAGCATCATTCCTGGGATGGACCATGTAGTGCAGCATCATTCCTGGGATGCACCATGTAGGACAGCCTCATTCTTGGGATGCACCATGTAGGGCAGCATCATTCCTGGGATGCACCATGTAGGGCAACATCATTCCTGGGATGCACCATGTAGGGCAGCATTGTTCCTGGGATGCACTATGTTGGGTAGCATCATTCCTGGGATGCACCATGTAGGGCAGCATCATTCCTGGGATGCACCATGTAGAGCAACATCATTCCTGGAATGTACCATGAAGGGCACCATCATTTCTGGGATACACCATGTAGGGCAGCATCATTCCTGGGATGCACCATGAAGGGCAACATCATTCCTGGGATATACCATGTAGGGCAGCATCATTGCTGGGATGCACCATGTAGGACAGCATCATTCCTGGGATGCACCATGTAGGGCAACATAATTCCTGGGAAGTACCATGTAGGGCAACATCATTCCTGGGATGCACTATGTTGGGTAGCATCATTCCTAGGATGCACCATGTAGGGCAGCATCATTCCTGGGATGCACCATGTAGGGCAACATCATTCCTGGGATGTACCATGTAGGGCAGCATCATTCCTGGGATGCACCATGTAGGGCAGCCTCATTCCCGGGATGCACCATGTAGGGCAGCATCATTCCTAGGATGCACCATGTAGGGAAACATCATTCCTGGGATGCACCATGTAGGGCAGCATTGTTCCTGGGATGCACTATGTTGGGTAGCATCTTTCCTGGGATGCACCATGTAGGGCAGCATCGTTCCTTGAATGCATCATGTAGGGCAACATCATTCCTGGGATGTACCATGTAGGGCAGCATCATTTCTGGGATACACCATGGAGGGCAGCATCATTCCTGGGATGCACCATGTAGGGCAACATCATTCCTGGGATGTATCATGTAGGGCAACATCATTCCTGGGATGAACTATGTTGGGTAGCATCATTCCTGGGATGCACCATGTAGGGCAGCATCATTCCTGGGATGCACCATGTAGGGCAACATAATTCATGGGATGTACCATGTAGGGCAGCAGTATTCCTGGGATGCCCCATGTAGGACAGCATAATTCCTGGGATGCACCATGCAGGGCAACACAATTCCTGGGATGTACCATGTAGGGCAACATCATTCCTGGGATGGACTATGGTGGGTAGCATCATTCCTGGGATGCACCATGTAGGGCAGCATCGTTCCTGGGATGCACCATGTAGGGCAACATCATTCCTGGGATGTACCATGTAGGGCAGCATCATTCCTGGGACACACCATGTAGGACAGCATCATTCCTGGCATGCACCATGTAGGGCAACATAATTCCTGGGATGTACCATGTAGGGCAACATCATTCCTGGGATGCACTATGTTGGGTAGCATCATTCCTGGGATGCACCATTTAGGGCAACATAATTCCTGGGATGTACCATGTAGGGCAACATCATTCCTGGGATGCACTATGTTGGGTAGCATCATTCCTGGGATGTACCATGTAGGGCAGCATTGTTCCTGGGACACACCATGTAGGGCAGCATCATTCCTGGGACACACCATGTAGGGCAGCATCATTCCTGTGATGCACCATGTAGGGCAACATCATTCCTGGGATGTACCATGTAGGGCAGCATCATTCCTGGGATGCACCATGTAGGGCAGCATCATTCCTGGGATGCACCATGTAGGACAGCCTCGTTCTCAGGATGCACCATATAGGGCAGCATCATTCCTGGGATGCACCATGTAGGGCAGCATCATTCCTGGGATGCACCATGTAGGGCAACATCATTCCTGGGATGTACCGTGTAGGGCAGCATCATTCCTGGGATGCACCATGTAGGGCAGCATCATTCCTGGGATGCACCATGTAGGACAGCCTCATTCCCGGGATGCACCATGTAGGGCAGCATCATTCCTAGGCTGCACCATGTAGGGCAACATCATTCCTGGGATGCACCATGTAGGGCAGCATTGTTCCTGGGATGCACTATGTTGGGTAGCATCATTCCTGGGATGCACCATGTAGGGTAGCATCATTCCTGGGATGCACCATGTAGGGCAACATCATTCCTGGGATGTACCATGTAGGGCAGCATCATTTCTGGGATACACCATGTAGGGCAGCATCATTCCTGGGATGCACCATGTAGGGCAACATCATTCCTGGGATGTACCATGTAGGGCAGCATCATTCCTGGGATGCACCATGTAGGACAGCATCATTCCTGGGATGCACCATGTAGGGCAACATAATTCCTGGGATGTACCATGTAGGGCAACATCATTCCTGGGATGCACTATGTTGGGTAGCATCATTTCTGGGATGCACCATGTAGGGCAGCATCATTCCTGGGATGCACCATGTAGGGCAACATCATTCCAGGGATGTACCATGTATTGCAGCATCATTCCTGGGACACACCATGTAGGACAGCATCATTCCTGGGATGCACCATGTAGGGCAACATAATTCCTGGGATGTACCATGTAGGGCAATATCATTCCTAGGATGTACTATGTTGGGTAGCATCATTCCTGGTATGTACCATGTAGGGCAGCATCATTCCTGCGACACACCATGTAGGGCAGCATCATTCCTGGGAACTGACTCTCATCCTGATGGGACTGAATAGCCTGAAGTGGTCTTACTCAGAGGGGAACAGACGGCTTTATAAACTGGCTCTCCAGTGAGTGGTAAGTGGTTCAGACAGATTCGAGCAAAAATAAGAGCAAACAAAAGCAATTTGGCTTCAAATGCCAACTCCTTTCTTTGTAGAGAGAGTCTGAAGTCTCTGCTTCAGACATTCTCTGTTGCCATAAGACACATTATTTAATATTTCTGTCACAGTGAATTGGGATAAAAGAAGCATATTATTTTCTGGCAAAGACACACATGTTTTATGTTAGATTTTCCCATGTCCTGTCTTTGATTAGTACTGACTGTACTCTTGAAGTGTAAGTATAAAACGCAGTTAAAATAAAATAAAGGTAAAGTCATGCTTTTACCATCATTTTTATGTTAAAAATAAGGGCATTGCGTTGTATAGATCACCGCTAAAATATTTTCACCCTAGTCTTGAACTGCATTGGAGGAATGAAAGCAAATGTATAAAATGTGCATTTACAAGATAAATTTATATACTGCAAGTGCATTTTGTATGGTTTACTATGGTTTTAGTGGACATAACAATGTCGAATTGATAAATCAAGTAAACCAGAAGGTCACAAGATGAGAATAGCGATGCCCAGTTGTTTGAATACCTGGACCTGCCCACCCTTCTGGATCCATGTTAGCACTTGGCGTTCAACATTGTTCAAACAAGTGTGCATCAGCATTCTCATCTTTAGACTTCCTGGTCGCTTGATTTAGCAATTCGATGTTACAGCTATAAATAGTGCATAGGAAAGGCTAGATTTTATGTGTGTGTGTGTGTGTGTGTGAAGGACTAGTGTATTTCATATGAGGTAGTGAAGGAGAAAAAAGGCCTTTGAAATTATTGTGTGTAGGCCAAAATGGAGAGTTCTTGATCTAGAAAACAGTTCAGTTGTAAAAGATTTCTCCTGTGTTATGAAGAAGGGATACGATAAACTTCAGAAGGCAATAAAGCAGTACAAGACAATCATGAGGTGGAAGGGAAAATATTTTGAAAAAAAAGAGCAAGGTTTAATGAATGTATTGGAAAATGTATTTATTTATTTATTTATTTACATTTGTTTACTGGGAAATTCCGACTGGACGCAGGTCCTTTTTCAGCGGATGCCCGGGGAGAAAAGCTCCACATCATGTACATGATAGAGATACAAAGTTGCAGCAATAGGAAACAACATTACAGGTTGTTGGCTTTAATACAATATCAAGATATTGATTATCAACAGTATATAGAGAAAATGTTGCAAGTTAAGATAGTTTCTTGTTGTTTATAATATTGGTAACAAAGTTGTCAGACAAGATGTTAAAGTATGTAAAGACAACTAGCATTTTCTGACTGTGGAATGTCTTCTTCTGATTTCTGACTCTGAAAATGACATATCTCTTCAATTTTATTGCTTAAGATGGCTGAGTAAATTTCTTCACATAGGCAGTATATGCAGAAATGTTGAAATGATGCAGAGATGGGTAAGGGTGTTCCCAAGCATAAAATAAAGTAATGTAGGTCTGTAGAGCTTTGAATATCAGGAGTCTACTTTAATATTTGAACTGCGCAGATGTCTTCACAGCATTGCAACAGAAAATCAACTGGCTGAAAATCATCGAATATTATCTTTTATTCACTTAAGATGCCTAGCTGTTACACAAACTAACACAGTGGGTCAGTGAGTAAAGTGCTCATAATTTAACTTATGAATAATGCATTAGCTGCACTTTCTGGATCTTTCTTCCTAATTTGCAGTTTAGCCAATGGGTGTCTCATGCCTAGGCATTCTACCAATAGGAGGCATCTAATGATTCCCAGTTAGGAAAACACTACAGAGCTTGAGCAAGTCTCACCAGCTATAGCAACTGCAAAAGGATGCTTGAGCATCAGACTTTGTCTGGGAAAATCAAATTGTCAAGGTAAGTCTACTGGGAACTTTCAAACACATTTAAAAAATGTAGAAGATGTTGTGATGTCAGCTGTTTCTTGGCGGCTGACAAGTCAGTGTTTGATTACACTATAATGTTCACTTATTTTTTAAAAGGATCAGCAGGTTTCATTATTTTTTCACTTTAAACTATTATACATAAGCCTTTATTTTTTTCATGTCAGATACCATTACAACTGTTTGTTAAAGGTAATCATTTTGCAGTGATATGTGCTTATACACATTGTGTGACACAGTGACACAGAGGATAGATAGCATTGTCACTTAACAGCAAGAAATTCCCCAGTTTGATTCTCAGCTGGGATGCTTTCTGTGTGGAGTTTGTATATCCTCCTTGTGTTTGTGGGGGTTTCATCCAGGTGCTCCAGTTTCCTCTCACATTCTAAGGACATGCAGTAGGTAGACTGGACACTAAATTGAACATACATGTGAGTGTGCATGCAAGTGTGTAGTGTGGATGAACTACCGCACTAAGACTAGCCACTTGGCAGTGTAAACCCTGGCTCTAGATGACTGTCACTGTTGAAGTGGCACCCCGAACCCATGTGTAAAATGGGAAAAAGGGGCTGTGAATGGATGCATGTGCTTATATACATTACGTCTTACATGATACCTGGAAAAATGCATCATTGTTATTTCAAGTGACAAATAAACAAATACAGTCAGTCAGATATGAGGGCTTATTTGTAACCCTTTGATATTTCTGGGTAGTGGTCAGTGGTACTCGTATGTCAAACAATTTGTTATTGACATGATCATCTGCTGATAAAGAGTCAGAACTTGAATTAAAGTCCTGACCACTTTCTTCATGCATCATTGTTATTTCAAGTGAAAGATAAACAAATACAGTCAGTCAGATATGAGGGCTTATTTGTAACCCTTTGATATTTCTGGGTAGTGGTCAGTGGTACTCATATGTCAAACAATTTGTTATTGACATGATCATCTGCTGATAAAGAGTCAGAACTTGAATTAAAGTCCTGACCACTTTCTTCAGTATCACGTCTCACAGAAATGATTTAAAAATGAACAGCAGTAATGATTGGTCTATTAATTTATTTTGTAGTATAAGTCAAGACTATTTTTAAATAAAGTATCATGCTTGTGTTGTTGCTCATTTGTCACAGCACAGTTTGCACTCTGTGAAATGACTGTTGCTAGGTCTTTCTTCAGACATCAACATTTTGTTTTGCCTTTGTCTGAGTGGTCTCTTTCTCTAACTGTTTCTCTGGTGGATGGGGGCATGCCTGTTTTTATTTATTTATTATTTATTTAACATTTGTTTTCCGGAAAAGTCAGACTGGACACAGGTCCTTTTTCAGCAAAGGTCCAGGAAGAAAAGCTCCACGGGTAACAGTAAATTTTAATGCATGAATTGCAATAATCAATAAAGTATAAAGTAAACAAAATGTAGTATACATAAGAAAATACAAATTTGTTACATCATGACAACAAAACGTACGCTTTGAAGTTAGCCAGTACTATTTGTAAAGTATGACTGATGTCAAGATATAAGGTTAAGACAAGCTGGTAGGAATAAAAGATTAAACACAGGAGAAGAAGCTGGATATGGTTGCGGTATACTGTGATGTATCAGAGCATTCATGAGGGGTTAGTACAAAGACATGCAGTAGGTGGACTGGACACTCTAAATTGACCACATGTGTGAGTGTGAATGTAAGAGTGTAGTGTTTTTACTTCAAATTCCATCACCTCTTATCTGTTACAGCAAAATAATGAAATTGGACTTCAACAAATCCCACCAACTAAAGGTCCGTCCTCCATATCATGGTCAATTACAGAACCCCAGTCACTGTACCTCAACTTCAACAAATTCCACCAACTAAAAGTCTATCCTCCATATCATGGTCAGTTACAGAACCCCAGTCACTGTACCTCAACTTCAGCATATCCTACCAACTAAAAGTCTATCCTCCATATCATGGTCAGTTACAGAACCCCAGTCACTCTACCTCAACTTCAGCATATCCTACCAACTAAAAGTCTATCCTCCATATCATGGTCAATTACAGAACCCCAGTCACTGTACCTCAACTTCAGCATATCCCACCAACTAAAAGTCTGTCCTCCATATCATGGTCAGTTACAGAACCCCAGTCACTGTACCTCAACGTCTGCATATCATACCAACTAAAAGTCTGTCCTCCATATCATGGTCAATTACAGAACCCCAGTCACTGTACCTCAACTTCAGCATATCCTACCAACTAAAAGTCTGTCCTCCATATCATGGTCAGTTACAGAACCCCAGTCACTGTACCTCAACTTCAGCATATCCCACCAACTAAAAGTCTGTCCTCCATATCATGGTCAATTACAGAACCCCAGTCACTGTACCTCAACTTCAGCATATCCTACCAACTAAAAGTCTGTCCTCCATATCATGGTCAGTTACAGAACCCCAGTCACTGTACCTCAACTTCAACAAATCCCACCAACTAAAAGTCTGTCCTCCATATCATGGTCAGTTACAGAACCCCAGTCACTGTACCTCAACGTCTGCATATCCTACCAACTAAAAGTCTGTCCTCCATATCATGGTCAATTACAGAACCCCAGTCAATGTACCTCAACTTCAGCATATCCTACCAACTAAAAGTCTGTCCTCCATATCATGGTCAATTACAGAACCCCAGTCATTGTACCTCAACTTCAGCATATCCTACCAACTAAAAGTCTGTCCTCCATATCATGGTCAATTACAGAACCCTAATCACTGTACCTCAACTTCAGCATATCCCACCAACTAAAAGTCTGTCCTCCATATCATGGTCAATTACAGAACCCCAGTCACGGTACTTCAACTTCAGCATATCCTACCAACTAAAAGTCTATCCTCCATATCATGGTCAATTACAGAACCCCAGTCACTGTACCTCAACGTCTGCATATCCTACCAACTAAAAGTCTATCCTCCATATCATGGTCAATTACAGAACCCCAGTCACTGTACCTCAACTTCAGCATATCCTACCAACTAAAAGTCTGTTCTCCATATCATGGTCAATTACAAAACCCCAGTCACTGTACCTCAACTTCAGCATATCCTACCAACTAAAAGTCTATCCTCCATATCATGGTCAGTTACAGAACCCCAGTCACTGTAGCTCAACTTCAGCATATCCTACCAACTAAAAGTCTATCTTCCATATCATGGTCAGTTACAGAACCCCAGTCACTGTACCTCAACTTCAGCATATCCTACCAACTAAAAGTCTATCCTCCATATCATGGTCAATTACAGAACCCCAGTCACTGTACCTCAACTTCAGCATATCCCACCAACTAAAAGTCTGTCCTCCATATCATGGTCAGTTACAGAACCCCAGTCACTGTACCTCAACGTCTGCATATCCCACCAACTAAAAGTCTATCCTCCATATCATGGTCAATTACAGAACCCCAGTCACTGTACCTCAACTTCAGCATATCCTACCAACTAAAAGTCTGTCCTCCATATCATGGTCAATTACAGAACCCCAGTCACTGTACCTCAACTTCAGCATATCCTACCAACTAAAAGTCTGTCCTCCATATCATGGTCAATTACAGAACCCTAATCACTGTACCTCAACTTCAGCATATCCCACCAACTAAAAGTCTGTCCTCCATATCATGGTCAATTACAGAACCCCAGTCACTGTACTTCAACTTCAGCATATCCTACCAACTAAAAGTCTATCCTCCATATCACTGTACCTCAACGTCTGCATATCCTACCAACTAAAAGTCTATCCTCCATATCATGGTCAATTACAGAACCCCAGTCACTGTACCTCAACTTCAGCATATCCTACCAACTAAAAGTCTGTCCTCCATATCATGGTCAATTACAGAACCCCAGTCACTGTACCTCAACTTCAGCATATCCTACCAACTAAAAGTCTATCCTCCATATCATGGTCAATTACAGAACCCCAGTCACTGTACCTCAACTTCAGCATATCCTACCAACTAAAAGTCTATCCTCCATATCATGGTCAATTACAGAACCCCAGTCACTGTACCTCAACTTCAGCATATCCTACCAACTAAAAGTCTATCCTCCATATCATGGTCAATTACAGAACCCCAGTCACTGTACCTCAACTTCAGCATATCCTACCAACTAAAAGTCTATCCTCCATATCATGGTCAATTACAGAACCCCAGTCACTGTACCTCAACTTCAGCATATCCTACCAACTAAAAGTTTATCCTCCATATCATGGTCAATTACAGAACCCCAGTCACTGTACTTCAACTTCAGCATATCCTACCAACTAAAAGTCTATCCTCCATATCATGGTCAATTACAGAACCCCAGTCACTGTACCTCAACGTCTGCATATCCTACCAACTAAAAGTCTGTCCTCCATATCATGGTCAATTACAGAACCCCAGTCACTGTACCTCAACTTCAGCATATCCTACCAACTAAAAGTCTATCCTCCATATCATGGTCAATTACAGAACCCCAGTCACTGTGCCTCAACTTCAGCATATCCTACCAACTAAAAGTCTATCCTCCATATCATGGTCAATTACAGAACCCCAGTCACTGTACCTCAACTTCAGCATATCCTACCAACTAAAAGTCTATCCTCCATATCATGGTCAATTACAGAACCCCATTCACTGTACTTCAACTTCAGCATATCCCACCAACTAAAAGTCTGTCCTCCATATCATGGTCAATTACAGAACCCCAGTCACTCTACCTCATCTTCAGCATATCCTACCAACTAAAGGTCTATCCTCCATATCATGGTCAATTACAGAACCCCAGTCACTGTACCTCAACTTCAGCATATCCTACCAACTAAAAGTCTATCCTCCATATCATGGTCAATTACAGAACCCCAGTCACTGTACCTCAACTTCAGCATATCCTACCAACTAAAAGTCTGTCCTCCATATCATGGTCAATTACAGAACCCCAGTCACTGTACCTCAACTTCTGCATATCCTACCAACTAAAAGTCTATCCTCCATATCATGGTCAATTACAGAACCCCAGTCACTGTAGCTCAACTTCAGCATATCCTACCAACTAAAAGCTTATCATCCATATCATGGTCAATTACAGAACCCCAGTCACTGTACCTCAACTTCAGCATATCCTACCAACTAAAAGTCTATCCTCCATATCATGGTCAATTACAGAACCCCAGTCACTGTACCTCAACGTCTGCATATCCTACCAACTAAAAGGCTGTCCTCCATATCATGGTCAATTACAGAACCCCAGTCACTGTACCTCAACTTCAGCATATCCTACCAACTAAAAGTCTGTCCTCCATATCATGGTCAATTACAGAACCCCAGTCACTGTACCTCAACTTCAGCATATCCTACCAACTAAAAGTCTATCCTCCATATCATGGTCAATTACAGAACCCCAGTCACTGTTCCTCAACTTCAGCATATCCTACCAACTAAAAGGCTATCTTCCATGTCATGGTCAATTACAGAACCCCAGTCACTGTACCTCAACTTCAGCATATCCTACCAACTAAAAGTCTGTCCTCCATATCATGGTCAATTACAGAACCCCAGTCACTGTACCTCAACTTCAGCATATCCTACCAACTAAAAGTCTATCCTCCATATCATGGTCAATTACAGAACCCCAGTCACTGTACCTCAACTTCAGCATATCCTACCAACTAAAAGTTTATCCTCCATATCATGGTCAATTACAGAACCCCAGTCACTGTACCTCAACTTCAGCATATCCTACCAACTAAAAGTCTATCCTCCATATCATGGTCAATTACAGAACCCCAGTCACTGTACCTCAACTTCAGCATATCCTACCAACTAAAAGTCTATCCTCCATATCATGGTCAATTACAGAACCCCAGTCACTGTACCTCAACGTCTGCATATCCTACCAACTAAAAGTCTATCCTCCATATCATGGTCAATTACAGAACCCCAGTCACTGTACCTCAACTTCAGCATATCCTACCAACTAAAAGGCTGTCCTCCATATCATGGTCAGTTACAGAACCCCAGTCACTGTACCTCAACTTCAGCATATCCTACCAACTAAAAGTCTATCCTCCATATCATGGTCAATTACAGAACCCCAGTCACTGTACCTCATCTTCAGCATATCCTACCAACTAAAACTCTATCCTCCATATCATGGTCAATTACAGAACCCCAGTCACTGTACCTCAACTTCAGCATATCCTACCAACTAAAAGTTTATCCTCCATATCATGGTCAATTACAGAACCCCAGTCACTGTACTTCAACTTCAGCATATCCTACCAACTAAAAGTCTATCCTCCATATCATGGTCAATTACAGAACCCCAGTCACTGTACCTCAACGTCTGCATATCCTACCAACTAAAAGTCTATCCTCCATATCATGGTCAATTACAGAACCCTAATCACTGTACCTCAAAAAATTAGAACCTAACATATACCACAAATAACAAATAACACTGTATATCTTCAGGGCCAGCTATCTTAACCAATTAGCACTCCCCCGAGGGGCTGCAACTTACTAGATCTGGTCCTCATGGATACAGCACCATTTCATACCACACCTGTGGTTAAATTGGACAACTTTCTGTTGGTGTTCTCCACAAGGTCTCACCTAGGATGTCTTGAAATTCCACTGTCTTCATAGACTTCAAAATATTAGCTCTGTGGGTCCACACAATATACCTATTTGTTTCACTGTAAGTATAAAAGACTGCCAAAATGCTTCTTTGTAAATCTTTTTGACCACAGCCACTTTACTGGTTATGTATCTGAAGGTCAGAGAACATCAGTTGTGGTCTCCCTCTATAAAGGTGGTCCAGCCATTGACCTTGGGAACTATAGAACGATTATCCTTATCAGACCCATTCATAAGGTAATGGCTGTATCATCATGGAATTCCAAAATAAGGGTATCAGCAGTTTACTTTTGCTTGGTCTGAGCCAGTTTAGTTTTTGTGAAGGACAGATCCTGCCTATGTCTACTGTTTAATATTTTTTTCTGAAAGAGTTACAGAGGCATTGGACAAAGGCAAATCAGTACAAGCTTCCTACTTTGACCAAGGTACGCCTTTTATCACCATCTCACACACTGGTATTATTGATAAACTGAGCCAGCTAAATATAAACCTTTTTTTACTTGTTTTATAGCAAACTTTCTATCAGACTGAACTCAATAAATCAGGGCTGATGGCACATTTTACTCAAAAAGGCTCATCACTTGTGGTGTTCCCCTGGGCTCCATTCTGAGACCACTACTCTTTGACATATATTTAATCAACATCAAAAATGATGTCAAAGGTCTGTGGCTAACTGTTTTCTGACCACAGCAAACTCAGCACTATCATTAACACAACAAATGTGGCCTTACAAATTCAAATTCATGGTGCCAAGGCTATGGGTGGCATAGTGATGCAGTGGTTAGTGTTGTCATGTGCAGAATCTGTATGCCCTCTCTGCATTCATGCAGGTTTCCTCCAGGTGCTCTGGTTTCCTCCCATATTCCAAAGACATATGTCTGGAGTGGTTCTCCCCAGGCATCTGTTGGTAGGTAAACTAATGTTAAATAAATCAATAAGTAAAGCTTTGTTATAAGAACACCCTTATATCTACCATATAAATGACCCCCTTCAAAACAGATACGACCATTACAGATCGTAACATGTTTGTGGATGATTAACTCTCCTAATACCACCACATATTACCTTTCATTAGGATACCATTCTACCTAGCCCAGCTAATGAGAAAGGCATATTCTATAGGTCCATAGACATTATTGCTCCATTCCACCTCTCCCATATAATGTCCTTTATGGCATGTATTTATCAAAGTATGTGTTCCAGATAGAAACAAACACAATGTTCCTCACTAATTGCCATGACCTCTGCAAGCTATGTAGAACATTGTCAGTGTCAGTGGTACAACAGTTAGTACACTCATCTTTGATGCAGAAGCTTGTGGGTTTTATTCCCACACCAGGTAGATCAATTGCTGACACTACAGTGCAGCATAAGGGGGTGCTGGACACCTGAGTGTCTGCTGTCTCTTGGACGAGATGTTAGATGTAGGATCTGCCTGAGATGGAGGCAGCTCAAATGTATGTAAAAGATGAGGGGAAGTTTTCTGATGGCCTTGCCAAAATTTCCCTAGTGGTAGAAATATCACCTAGGGTCTCCCCCAAAAAGAGGATGCAAATATAGGTTCATAGGTGTGTACTAGGCTAATGGCCCTGGAGTCTTTACAAGCCTAATTTGTAGGGTTACCCTGGTATCATGCCACCCGACCTTAGTTCCCAGTGCCTCTGTTGAGTAGAGCCACTGGAGTGATCCCCGGGGGGAATTTTCTATTTCCCATCCACTCATCAAAATTTCTCTTGAAGAGAGACAGTGAGGTGCACTGTTTGACATGTATGGGAAGTCTATTCCATAGCATGGGCAGTCTCTGGATTATGAACCTGTCCCTCCAGCATGCTCTGTTGATTGTGGTAATGAGGTTGAGGTTTTTGGACTGTGTGGATGGATTGGGATTTCTTTTTTCTTTAGATGTAGTATTTCTAACAGAGCTAGGTTAAACATGGCTTTGTAAGTCAAGCAGAAATTGCCTACAATAGGCGATATGAGACAGAGAATAGTTGGAGTTTTTTGAGTCTGTCCATATAGGACAAGTGTTTAAGGCCTAGGATCCTCTTTGTGAGGTACTTTTGCAGCCTCTCCAGTTGTTGCAGGTGTCTAGTGAGATACATGCCAAATGAGGCATTATACTTGATGACTGGCCTAATAAGGGAAGAGTAGAGGGAGACAATGACCTTTCTTCCTGGAGGAAAAACCCTTAGTAATGAGATGTGCCACATAGAAGGACTTTCTGACCACAGTGGCAATGTGGTGGTCAAAAGAGAGGTTGCTGTTAACCTGTGTTCCCAGATCTCTAATAACGCCTTCTGTGTTCAGTGGCTACCATCCATGTGGCAATTCATGGGAACTGGGTTTTTCCCAAAGGGGATGACGACACATTTTTTTGGCATTGAGCTTAAGGCCATGGTTCTGACACCAGTCGTTGGTCTCAGTGAGGCCTTTCTGTAGGATGTCAATATTACTTGGGGAGTTAACAGTGGCACCCAGCTTGCAATTGTCTGCGAACTTTATCAGCCAGAGCCCCTCCATGTTGGCCTGGACTTCTGAGAAGTAGATGTCAAACAGGAGAGGGCATAGGACCAATCCGTGTGGGAGTCCAATCATGACTGGTCGGCAGTCTGACTTGGAGTCAGCTACTTTCACAATGTGGGTTCTATCTGTGAGCCAGTTTGCAACCCACCTAGTGATACAGGGGTTGATGCCTAACTTAGTGAGTTTTTCTATGATTCCTGAATGGGAAATGGTATCAAAGGCCTTGGCCAGATCAAGGTAGGCTGCATTAACCACCTTGCCTACATCCACAGCTCTGGTGACTGACTCAAAGAAGTCAACCAAGTTGAGCAGGCATGATCTACCCTTCACAAAACCAGACTGCGTGGGATCCAGAGTTTGGAGATTCCCTATATCCTTGTTTATTAGTTCCATGATGATGTGTTCCATAGCTTTGCATATTAGACTTGTCAGGCTTATGGGGAGATAGTTCCCAGGGTCTGCAGTTGCTCGTCCTTTGTGGAGAGGGATGACTATAGCAGTCTGCCATTCAGTAGGGATAAAGCCTGAGGTGAGGCTGTGATTGAACAGGGCACACAGGTGAGGTGCCAGTTCACTCTGTAGTTCATGTAGAACACAGCCAGGGATACTGTCAGGTCCCATAAAAGCTGTATTCTTGGCCTTGGACAGTGCTGTTTTAACCTGTGCAGCAGTAATACTGGGTGCCTGGCAATCTACTGGTATTGTGATTGGTCCTTTGGGGGGGGGGTAAAGTTGGCACTGAATCTGTTGACCAGTAAATTGGCAATATCTGTTGGCTCAATATAGGAGGTGCCATTGTGCAATAGCTCAGAGCAAATCTGGGTATTGCCTTGGAAATTCTTTACATAAATATAGAAGGCCTTGTGGTTGTCTTTACTATCTGCTGCAATTCTGTTTTCATAGCTAGCTTTAGAGGTTTTGATGAGGGAGCTTAACTTTTTGTTGAGGCTGATAAGAGAGTTTTTCCAGTCTTGGGACTTCACCTTATTCTGCATCAGTTTCCACATAGTGGGACTAACCTGGTCAACAAAGGATAAATAAATAAATAGAACTAAAATCTTTATCATTGTATTCTGTCTCTCATAGACCACCACATGGAACTCTTTACTGGCCTTCAAGGTTGTAAATGACCCTGTCTAGCATGGGTAATTAAATCTGGACCTTTAGAGTAGGTTGAATGGGACCACTCACTGTATGTCATTGTGACAACATTATTTGCCACACAGCTACCATTTTTCTGAGTATATTTATGGGTTAATTTGCTTAGAAATAGGAATAGTTTATTGGTCGTTTTGGGCCAGTTTCTAGCTTTTTCCAGCCCCGATAAAACGCTAAACGCTGCTAGTTAGCACGATTTAGCGCGGAGTTGCAACCGTTGCACACTAGGGCAGCGGCGGTTAGCTAAGTTTAAACTATTCAGGCCATCTAAAGTCCACTCTCCAAATTTTCCCTTAAAACTACCTTCCTCAAGCTATACTACTGATCTAATAGGCGTATCCTATAACTAAAAAATTCATCTCTACTTGACTCCAAGTAGACTATTCTCTATCTGTAAAGCCTAGCACTTGCTACTACAGTACTTATCACCTTGTTAGCACTCTTGTTGGAGACAGTACCCCCAAAAAAACCTAACCCCATTTCTCGGTCACCCACATCCCCTGAAATCTTTTAAGTTTTTTGTCTATTCATTCTAGTATGACATGGGAACAGTTGCTAGTGTCCTCTCCTGGTCAGCTGGTGAACCTGGGAATATTGAGGCAATGTTACAATTGCCTCATGTACACAGAAAACCCTCTCCTCCTCCCACCAAACACAAATACATGTGAGAGATGCACTTATACGGCCAAACTGGAGGCTGAGCTCTCTCAACATAGGACTGGCAAGACCAGACAGGAGGAGAAGGTAACCACACACATTACATACCCAGTCACACATAGTACCATCACAACTTCAAATCATACACATAATCACACAAAGACATACTCGAAGGCTCTGACCAAAAATCTACCAAAACAGCAGAGGCCACCAAAGCAGACACCCAAACAACTACCACCTCAGAACACAACACCTGCAACACATAGACCACATAGTCAGAGTGTCAAACAGTCACAGCCCTTAAGGACAAACACAATGCCAAACATACTCGTCATTGGTGACTCAATAGTCAGACACACTGACGTCCCGCTCACCAGATTGAATAAGGAGAAGGTCACAGTAAGCTGCCTGTCGGGCGCTAGAATCCGCCACATAACGCAAGCACTCAGGTCTCTCAACAGCAGGTACAAGTACGACTCAGTCATTGTCCACGCTGGTGTAAACGACCTGAGACGTACCTCCTTGGACTACATGAAAAGAGACATTGAGGAGCTCTCTGATTATGTAGCCCAGGCAGGTATGACCCTGACATTGAGCAGTATCCTACCTTCACCAAAAATGATGCCACAATACAGAGATAAGATGATCAGCTTTAACAATTGGCTTAAATTCTGTTGTCATTCAAAGGGGATCCAGTGTCTGTTTGCCTGGGATGACATGCTGGACAAGCCGCGCTGCTTCGCAAGGGATGGCTTGCACCTGTCACCCCTGGGATTCCGGATATTGGCAAAGGCTATTGCCACCCCCATAGTGCCTTTTTTAGGCAAGGCTCAAATTCTAAACCTACCACCCTAGAACTCAATAATGGAAAAAAACTAAGGGTAATGCTGCTCAATGCCAGAAGTCTCAATCTCAAAATGCACGCACTCGAGGCCCTTCTCAGTATGGAGAACATCGATGTCTGTGCTGTGACAGAAACCTGGTTCAAGGCTCCTGAGAGCACCCCAGCACTATCAGGTTTTACCTCATATCATGCGTTCCGGCCCCAAAATTCGGACAATACCAAGAAAGGAGGGGGGGTGTCCATATTCATCAAGGACACCCACACCTCAAGATTGGTGGCAACGCACGATGCATCGGAGACCATCCAGGTGCAATTAACCATAGGCAAGACTGCTCTGCAATTTGTAGCATGTTACAGGCCACCCTCGCAAACCCAGGAACCTCACATGGCTTTCCTGAAAACACTGGAGGGGATAAATGTATCTCCGAACACCATTATACTAGGTGACTTCAATTACCCAAATATAGACTGGGAACACTACTCAAGCCCAAACACTCTGGCCCAAAAGTTCCTGGAATTCATAAACTCAAATGCCATGGAACAACTAGTCACCATCCCCACAAGAGGAGACAACATACTTGATCTCATCATCACGAACATGGGAGCACAATGTTCAACACCTGAAGTATACCCCTCATTGGTGAGATCAGATCACAAGCTAATCTTTCTGGAGGTCCTCATCCCACCCCCACCTGAAACAAAAAAAAACACAGTAAAGAACTTCTCAAAAGCTGACTTCACACTTCTAAAGACTAGTGTGGTCTCCTTTAAGGCCCCCGAGCCTGCGGTAAACACTACGCAAGCCGCTGAATCACTTACAAATGCCTTCTACCAGCACCTGCAGGACTGCATGGATCAGACAATCCCAAACAAAACAAAGACTCTTTGTACCAAAGGCAGGCGTCCAGTCTGCTGGACCCCAGCCATAAACAAACTCTACAACAAAAGGAGGAAGCTACTACAAGATAGAGCTAAATCCTTAAGAGGTAAGACACCTTTGATCATTATAAGTAAAAAGCTAAGAGCTCTCATAAAATCATCCAAAGCAAATTTTGAGAAAAAAATAGCTAAGGACTCAAAAGACAATCATAAGGCCTTCTTTAGCTATGTTAGAAACCTGGGAGGAAGCTCCCAGATATGCTCAGAATTAGTTCAAAACGATGTGAAGATTACTGATCCTACAGACATTGCCAACATACTGGCTGACAGGTTCAATGCAAACTTCACCCCACCCTTCCCCCCAAAAGGAGATATATCTATACCAAATGATAGTAGCCCCCCAAACATCTCTAATGCCCAGGTGAAAACTGCTCTCTCCAAGGCAAAAAACACTGCATCCATGGGACCTGATGGTGTCCCCGGATGTGTACTCCACGAACTCAACGAGGAATTAAACCCACAGTTAGGACAGCTGTTTAATCTCAGTCTCACCTCTGGATACGTACCCAGGGAGTGGCACACAGCAACTGTGGTCCCACTTCACAAAGGCGGTGCCTCCACCCACCCTGGAAATTACCGTCCCATTAGCTTGACAAGCCTTATCTGCAAAGCCATGGAAAGGATCATAATGGATCTCATAAATAAAGACATAGGGAATTTGCAGACTCTGGATCAAACCCAGTTTGGCTTTGTCAAAGGCAGATCATGCCTTCTAAACTTGGTTGACTTCTTTGAAACGGTCACCAAGGCCATTGATGAGGGTAAGGCAGTCCATACAGCCTACCTGGACCTAGCAAAGGCCTTCGATATAATACCCCACTCGGGTATCATTGAAAAACTCATCAGCCTAAAGGTAAACCCATACGTCACAAGATGGGTTGCAAACTGGCTGAGTGACAGAACCCACAGGGTCAGAGTTGCTGGCGCCATGTCAGACTCAATGCCTGTCACAAGTGGTGTCCCACAGGGCTCAGTCCTGGGCCCACTCTTGTTCGGCATCTACTTCTCCGAAGTACAAGCAAACACAGGAGGGTTATGGCTGACCAAGTTTGCAGATGACTGCAAACTGGGCCATAGTCGAAAACACATCTGACACAGATATCCTTCAGAAGGGCCTCACAGAAATGGATAACTGGTGCCAGAGCCATGGCCTAAAGTTAAATGCCAAAAAATGCATAGTCATACCCTTCGGGAAAATCAAGGTTACCCCTAGCTACCATATAAGAGGCAATCCACTGAGCACAGAAGAAGTTATCAGGGACCTGGGGACCCAGGTTGACAGTAACCTTTCATTCGACACTCATGTTGCTAAAATAGTTAGGAAGACCTTCTACATTGCCCACCTGATCATGAAGGGATTCACATCTAGATCAAGGGAGGTCATAGTCTAACCTGTACTCATCACTCATCAGACCAATGATTGAGTACAATGCCCCATTCGGAATGTATCTGACCCAACACTTGCAGCAGCTGGAGAGGCCCCAAAAGTTCCTCACCAAAAGGATAAAAGGTCTCAAAGATATGTCTTATGCTGCCCGGCTGAAAGAACTCCAGCTCTATTCAGTCGCTTACCGCCTGCTCAGAGGTGACCTGTGCCTGACATACAAGGCCATGTCAAACCCAGATTTTATGAACATGCTTCACCTCAAAAAATCGAAATCTCTTAGAGCCACGAGGGCAGGAGACCTAAACCTAGACACAGCTATTAATAGGACGTGCTGGAGGGATAGATTCATCACCCAAAGACTCCCTATGCTGTGGAACAAAATCCCAGTATATGTGAGGCAGAGCACCTCGCTGGCTTTGTTCAAGAGGAATCTTGACCAATGGATGGGAGATCGCAGATATACCCCAGGGATTACCTCAGTGTCTCTGCTCGACAGAGGCACTGCAAAATAATGGGCATAGTTTCTCCAAACTAAAGGGGTGGCGTAAGCCACAAAACTATGGGCTAGGCTTGTAAATGCCCTCAGGCAGATAGCCTAGTATAAACCTATGAACCTATGAACCTATGATATAATTAAAGAAATTTCTGAGTTTATTTCGATAGCAGTACAACTGAAAACATGATGTGCAAAATAAACTACATTTAGAACAGTTGATTTCTCTTTAGACATGCACTTAATGTTCAGTCAGCTTCATGAAAGAAGCCATGAACGTAAGTGTGTAGGTCGCTGCTGGGATCAACCCCATATGAGATAGCTACACATCACTGTGGGCCTAACCCAACCCTAACACTAACCACAACTTTAACTCTGGTAAAAATTCTAACTATTGCCATAATCTTACCTCTCAACCTGCAGATGCTGAAAATAGGATCAGAAGTCCTTGAAAAGTATGGACGTCCAACTAAAAATGTGCACATCTAATTAGCATAACATTTGAATACCAAATAGCATGTAACTATTCTCACTTCCAGTAAGAATTTGGCTTTCTACTTAGAAACATGTATAAAGAACAGGGTGACAAAAGTGATAGAAAAATATAACCACATTATGAAAGAGACTGTGTAAAATCTGTAGAAATAATAAAAAGCATTGCAAAATTGTAGCATGCAAGGTCATTTGATTTTGCTTCAAAAAGAAGGGAATTGTAAGATGTGTGCTCACTTTTTTAAAATGATTGTTGCCACTAGTATGTTTGTCATGCAGTGTGGTCTTCTATGTACTAGGCAGCTTCAAAAATCACACATGATGAGGGGGATTCAAAAAAATGGTGTGAAAGGGTAAACCTAGCCTGAAAATAACCACATACCTACAACCATAGGGATATTCTGTACAAAGGAAACGTAGGACTGCAAATTAGAACGTTCCTCTAAAACAGGGACAGTTGAGCGGTTTGAATCCTAACCCACATTTCAGAGCTTTGTAGTTAATTTGTTGATGAGGATTGTTTGAAATAAGTCTGACTTTTCACTCACACTGTCTCCCTAAGGCTAACCTCTCAAAATTCATTATAACTCTAAATTCCAGAATAGCTCTAGTTGTAATACAAACCAGAAAACTGGGGGTGGTATGTTCCTTATGGAATTTCCCGAAAGAATACTGAATATTCAGGCATATTGCTTCCCTAAGACAAGTATAAATTTCACCATCCAGATAATCTTAACTCCAGCCCTAATTTTAGCCCTGTGATTTTGTAGGATTTACATCTAAAATACGTCTGTATTTTCACTGACACTGTATCCCTGACCTTAATTTAGTGCTCTCACACAAAGTAACCCTAACCTTCATCCTTACTCCTAGTTCAAGCAATCAAGTTTATGATTATAGCTATCCATAGATCTTGGCCTATGCTTAGAGTGGAATAGATGCTATGTATGCTATTTAATGTTATGGTTAAGCTTTGGACATTTATGTACAAATAAAAGTCATAAAGGTGGCACAGAGAGAGATGATTAAACTTGAGTGCAGTATCTGAAACTCACTTCCAACTGTGTACTCTGCAGGAATGTTTGGTTTTCTTTGCAGTGTAAGGGTTAGGTTCAAAGTTTGCCAAACAGCCTACATTTTTAATATTCTAGTGCATCCCATTTAAACCAGCACGTTTATTCTGGTAAGACATCACTGGCCTAGTTGGATGAACTTTGAAGAAATATTTAGGATTTCAGTGATCAGCTCCATTATCAAGAGCCTTATGCAACCCTAGTTCAGATTTTCAGGTTAAAATTTTCTGTGTATACAGACTGAGTTGTGAGAGAAAATATTCAATTTAGCTTAACAGTTTACTAGCTGAATCACATACTGCCCTGAGACTAATTATGAGGGTACATATGTGCCATGATACATTAGGAGATTGCTTTAATATGAAAGGCAGACTTGGTAATAGTGAAACGTTACTGAGCGACCAACAATGGATCACAGAAAAGGATTTTCAGTGGAGGGGCAACTCCCCTTACTTCTGCCTCATTTGTGGCCACTAGCTGGCAATACTTATTTGCACAAAGATATAGAGTGTGAAATATATTAGGGTCAGGGTAACCATATTGTGGCCAATTGTACTTTCAGGCAATCCCATACTGGATAACATTATTCCTTCATTTCTTTCTTTCTCTGCATTCTGTGCAAATAGGTACAATGTCTCCCAAAGGCCTATGAACTGGCTTCAGAATCTTCTAACCAGTGTAGGGCATGCTGCCATGCCAGCCTTCAATAGGCTCCAGGAGCTGCCACTCATATGTGCATGAGACTATGGATGTCAGCCAGGCTATAGAGGGCATGTTTAGTTAGATATTCAACCCAAGACCAATGGTCAAAGTCTGCAAGTGGCCTTGCTGTCAGAGCTGAAGAAGGCCTGTGTTTCAGTTATACTAGCCTTCCCTGCAGTGGGCAGCTCAGAGTTATTTTATATGTTATTTGGGCTTAGATGGCCTGCTTAGGCATGTCTTTTACTGGGCAATGCACTAAAGAATAACAACGTAAGAAGGCTGTGGAGAAAAAAAATCATTTATGTTAGCACGTGCCTCATCATCTACTTTTTACCTCACTGTCTTTCTTCCCCTTTTTTCATGTATACCAAACTTATTTTACACTAGTTGTCTGTTCTCCTAGCATTAGTGACTACATGGAAACACAAAGGGAGCAAAGAAGCACATACACCCGACTGCTCTGTATAGGAGTTGTTATCTTTTGTTTATTTCAGATTTTCCTGAGGCCTTTGACTATTACAATAAAGATTTCATCAAAAGGTGGCAGTTTAACTAATTCTCTGTGTGAAAATGAAGCCATGTTTACAGGAATTTTTGCTTCGGAATGCTGTAGAGTGCCTGGTAAGTTGTGAGTCAGTTATTGTAATTTTTTTAATGTTTGAACTTCTAAACCTTAAATGTTAAGATCAGAGGTCAAGAAAATGACTTGCACTAAGTCTGGAAGTTCTTTTATTCTAAAATGTTTTAAGTGAAAGTGAAACTACAATTTTAATGGTAATTCAGAACCTCAGAATGTTAAGAATGATGTAGTCGGTTTAGAGATAACCATTACAAGCCTTCTGAAATAGTTTATATGGCTAATGTAAAGAATGGAATTGCTTCTCCTAAATTACACTTTGAAGAGATTGCTGAACTATTTTGCAGATAGATTCTACTACACTATTGTTTTTAAATAACCATAATAAGAAAGAGAAACAAATGTATGTCTCCTCCTCCCCACTGTTGAGTTATGGGGCAGTGAAACTGACAGTGAATATGAAAAAAGGGGACTTAGTAATAGGGAAGATGGAGGCCAACTATTACCTTCATTTCTGTGCATTTATAAATTTAATGGTCAAGGCACTTTCAGTGGAAGAGATTAGAACTATATGAAATGTGTGTGTGCGTGTGTGTGCGCGTGTGTGCGCGTGTGTGTGCGTGTGTGCGTGTGTGTGCGTGTGTGTGTGTGTGTGTGTGTGTGTGTGTGTGTGTGTGTGTGTATATATACAACTGATTCTTTTGTACCTCCTTACAGAAAGACAAACTTTTTTCTCCTGATTCATATCTGCATATCAAGCCCCCAGTTCTTTGTCACTATCTTGACCCATTTGCTCCCCATGGGTTAGAGATCTATGATCCATTTGTTTCCCTCACTGTGGGAGTCAAGCATTAGTCCTGATGTCATAAGCAGTGGGGTTGGGGGGGTTCTATTTTAGCCCTAAAATTCATTATTCCTTATGCATGCTCAGTTTTGGGTATCTGGACTAGGGCATAAAGTCAACATTGCAAGGGAAAATCAATTACTTCCAAATGATGTAAACCTGCAAACACACCCATCTCCCCCCTTGAAGTAAGCGCCTCCATTTGCCATCTGGTTTCTACTGAGGATCCCAAATAAAACATGTTTTCCATGGCATCTGCCCCACCTTGATCATGCTGGAAGAGGTGAGTACACATAACCCCTTCATTCCTTTCCTGCCTTAGGTTGGTTCCTCCAATATGGGAACTGCAAAGTGACCCTAGGTTGTGTGGGCCATATAGTCAGGGATGCAGCTCTACAACATGGAAAGCATCAGAGACAAACATTTTGGTGTGTTAACCTCCTTGATCTATTGATACTAAACCTCTCAGGTTTCCTTTGCCCATAGTTACCTATCAAAGTGACATAGTCCGTCAGGTACTAGACAGCTGGAGAACATGTCTCTGTGTCTCAAATGCAAGGCATTTACTAGCATTTGGAATATAATGTCTAGACTTACAAAACACATTTATAAATGTACCAGCAATGCAGCAGCAAACTGGATTTAAATGTGTAGCTCATGAACCTACGGACCTATGAACCTATGTCTTTGAAACATATGAAGTCAGCTTTAAGATATGACTACAGTAATTAATCATTTATCTGTTGTTCCAGTGTTCTTTCTGAGGTGGATGCAGGTATTTTGCTTTCAGAATTAAGAGAATAAATTTAAAAATAAAAAAAAAAATCTGTAGGAAGGTGGGGAAAGAATATAAGAAGGGGCTAGAGGACACAGAGCTGTCCTTACCTGAAACTTGAAGAAAAAGTGGAACAATATATTGGCACACAAAATCAACTCAGGGACATGTGAGGAGGTTATTTGAAAAAGGAGGAACAGTGGTAGAAGGAAATGGCCCAAGCAACAAATTTTATGGGCTCTGTATTCCCTGGATTTCTAAAAGTATTTTCTACAGAGGGAGTTGTGGATCCATGGAATAGGCTAGTGGACAAATAATCCACAGTGGCATCATGGAGGTCATGGGATGCTTATGGCTGTAAAGGGAGTAAAGGAAAAGATATGGGTGTTGCGGATTGAGGAATGTTAAAGAGCTTAAAGGGGAGACAAAACAGATGTATTGTCTCCTTCTGCTGGCAAGCAAACTGTAATGTAATGAAATCTGTCTGGATTGTGCCAGGTTTAGAATGTGCTATTTCAGGTGTTCATGTCAGAAGGTTTCTTTTCTTTAATAAAGAGCTCTTTGGGTCACCACTCTAACTGAGGGCAGTCCTCTTGAGGCAGACCTTATGGGATGGAGCCAATCAGCACAGGTCAAACGGTGTTAGCTTCTTTGAAAGAGACATTTTCAGCTTCTGCATTTTCCTTCTTAGATAAAAATTGTTCAGACCACTCTTTGGTTGTCTGTGATCTCAAAAAACTGGGAATTCCCCATTCCTTCCACTACATTCCCCTCTGTAAAGAAGAAGCAGTTGATCATAACCGAATTACCAATCCTTTCAACTAGTAAGGCATGTCTATGGATGTGGCTGGAGAATTACCAAATTCTTTCAACTAGAAAAGCATGTCTATGGATTTGTGCTAGATAAGGATTGCAGAAGTAAATTAATAAGGATTGCAGAAGTAAATTAAAGATAGTAGCTTTCCTCCAAGGCTCTATGAAATCCATTCCAGAGTTATCAGGATTCCTTCTTTCAAAGGCATAGCTACCATTTTAAAGAAATGTCAGAAAAAACAGTCATGGAAAGGGTCCATGTTCTCTTCAAAAGAATAAGCTTTTGTCTCAGGTTCTTTTTAATGCCAAACCATGGAAGTACAGGTGGACCTGTCTTAGATCTTTCCAGCCTCAACAAGCATGGCTGACTTTCCAAGATCATGAAAATAACAGTAATGCCATTGACTGTATTTCCTCCCAGGAAGAAATGGGTACATGGGTAGCCACCTTGTGGATCTGAAGGTTTTTCTACATATGTCAGCTTTCATGCAAGTGGTTTCTTAAAATTTGAGTTGGGCTACTTTTCTACATATGTCAGCTTTCATGCAAGTGGTTTCTTAAAATTTGAGTTGGGCCACATTATTTTCAATCGATGATTCTGCCTTTTTATCTAGCAGATGTTCTCAGTCTTCAGCAGTCAGTTAGTAGCTACCATAGTTATTCCTAAGTTCAAGGATGTTGTGATGCCCCTGCACTGGCCCAGTAATCAAAGAGCCTCAATCCTCACCACTAACACCAGTGAGGGATGTGCACATTGGGAGGATGACAAGTATACAAACAGTAAAGCATAACTTCCCTTAAGAGCACACAGGGATCACAGTCAGTCTGGGGCTGGTTTCACCCTCTCTCTCCAGATCCCCAATAAGAATCCCCACTGGCACAGCTATAGGGTTAAGATCTCAGCCAAGTGGTCAAGCCAAAACCTCCAGCACCCACTCTGTCCAACCAGTGCTTCATGTCCCTGTCCAAGTAGCTGACACACACACACACACACACACACACACACACACACACACACACACACACACACACACACACACACACACACACACACACACACTTTGAGATCTGATTTATATACAAGCACACAGACACTACTTGAGAATGCTGGCACAGGTTCTCTAGCTATGCACCCTTCTGCCCAGACTATACTGTAGTACCAGCTGCCACCAACCACTCTTATCAGCTACTAAAAGGCCCTTCCCAAAGGGTGACCAATTCTACTATGTAATGTTACTATTATCCAAATGGTAAGTGTGACTAAGACTTGAAGAATATTGGAGTGGCTTGTACAGTATCACCAAATACATATACAAGTACTCTAAGAGTTTAACTACCTACATACAAAACAAGACACAATTAAAAGGTTTAAATATATTTAATAATAAATAATAAAAGCACAAGACAATACTCATTAACTCAACACAGTGACAATAGAGTTCAGAATCACAGAAAATATTTTAAAGCAACATTGCCGAACAGTCTCACATAAATACAGAAAACATCTAGACTGATCTTACAATTTTCCTATCTAGCTTTAAGATACTAAGATCTAAGTCTTACTTACAGAGCCAGGCAAATATAGATGAGAAGTGTTGAAGAGATGTTTACAGGTCCAGAACAAAATACAAAGTGCACAGACTTTCTCTCTGAGATAGTTCTTAAATTAATGATACACATTACTGCTGGGTTAGCTAGATGGCATCACTATTTGACACTTGCATCTAGTTTCCAGGCTAAACAGATACCAACAGAATTTAACATGTCTCTATGAAAAATACTTATCTGTTAGAAGCTGACACGTATCTCTTAGAAGCTTGCCTGAAACTGGAAGTCGTAAAACAATTACCTTGGAAACCTGTAATTACCTCTGTTTCCAGAAAATAGAAAGAAGCCCCTAGCCTAGACTTCCTGTCTCTTAGCTGAGATAAACCAACTATATAGCAGATCATAAAACTTTTTACTTATTTTCTCAGAGTTTGCAAGTTAACTCTGCATGTCCCAACTTCTATTATGAAAGCATACATTTGCTCAGGCATGTAGTTTATATACATTTCAGCTCTTTTCCAGCAAGGTGCACTGTGGTTACAATCTTGAAGCTTAGTACAGAACATATAGTTTTCTTACATTTCTAAGGCAAACATACAAATCATATTACTATTCACAAATTACAGAATTATTTACAAAATTCTATCTAGCTGGGCTGGCAGCCTTCACAGATGTTTTTATTTATTCACATCTGCGTAACTAACATTACTGTACATTCAGGAAAAGCTGTAGAGTTACTTCCATTTTTTCATTCCTTACTTTGATAACTGTGGATATCAAAACTGGAAAAAAATAAGTTGCATTTGTACATTTCTCAACAGAAAGTGTTTGTTATGGCCTCAGTATAGGCATATTTCTCCCATTTGATGGGATCAGCTAGACTATGATTCTGTTCCAGTACATGGCGTCACAGTTTGTGTTGGTGGTTTGATCTGTTCCCAGGATTGGGAGGGTGGCTCAATGGCTAAAGTGTTTGCCTTACAAACACAAGATGCAGGGTTTGAGTCTCACAAGGGATAATTGGTTAGGCTTAATATGGCTCGCAAGGGCTTAGTACTAAACTATGAACCTATGAACCTATAAGGATCCTAGGTCACAGGGTCACATTCTCACAAGCATTATGATGATCGAAAAGGCCGAACCATGTACAAAGAAGCTTTATCATTACTTGAGTGTTTGGGTTGAGGTGAATGTTTCCCTGGACTGGAAGTTTTCCTTCTTTCCCTGGCTAGTCAGCATACACCAGTGATAGAGATTAGCATGTAAGGTGAATTTACACAGGGTATTTTGCTCTTTGCTTACCTTTTTCTGGCCCAGATCATACTGCATATCTGGGATCCTGAATATTGTACCAGCCTTGGCAACTCCTGGGGTAGAATATAGGCACCATAGCTAGCTAGAGGGGTGCATTAAGATCAAATAAAATGTGCTGAAGATTCATACATTAAGTGAAGTGTGATTTTCTTCATAGGAATGCAGTGCTGCAAGCAAATTAAATATTAAAGATACTTTCTTTTTTTCCCATAATAAATCTTTATTATTATATTATTTTCATACATCATTAAAAACAAGAACATAATTTTTAGAAAAAACTACTAACTAGTATCACTAAGCATCACACCAAACAAATATACAATATTTACAAGAATGCTTCCATGTGAAACATTAATAATAGAAGAAAAACAAAGAGTAATTAATACCATTTCAAGTAATAGACAGTTTGATTACAAAATTCTCTCCAAACATATAAATAATTGTTAATACCTTCAAGTTAAAAGTATTATGCTAGTATAATATTAAATATCTGTTCCCAAATTTTTGGATTATTAATATTTCTATTATGCGGATTTAAAAGTAGTTTATGAGCTAATATATGCCTTGTTGCCAAAACTCTAAAGTTTTCCCATAATGTTTTAGATGGGTCTAACCAATTAGTGGCTATATAAAGCTTCATTAATAAAAAAAAATATTAATATATATAATATTTTGTGATCTAGGGAGTTCTTTCAGGGGAATATGCAAAATCATAAATTTCCATGACAACGTTGTGCTTTGGTAACCCATCTTTTGAAGTTGAATCTTGAGGGAATTCCAAAGCTTGTATATGCATTTACAGCTCCAGAACATATGAAGAAGATCAGCCGGTTGGTTTTTATAGTATGGACAGATTGGAGAGTTTTTAGAGTTAAATGTATGCAGGGTAAGGCATGTATAGTATGCATTATTCCATATCATCATCTGGGTATATATCAGTTTTTGAAGAGAAGTAGATTTGATAGTCAAGTCAATTGCTTTTAACATAATACTTTTGTCTGTCAATAGGATTTTCTCTTCCCAACAGTTTGATAACAAAACTTTATCATAAAATCTAAAGTCTTTAATTAATTTATTTGTTGTTGTTATATATTTAATATCCTGTTGGAGAGCTTGCCACAAATCAGAGCATTTATCCACAGTCTCATCTTCAGGTTTAAATTTTTTAAAGTAACTTATAGCAAGTTCTCTAATTTGTCTCAAAATAACAAGATAATTTTTAGGTAGGTTAAATTCTTGTCTTATTTGGTTGGCCGAACATTCAAGATATTTATATATATCAATCAAAGTTAAATTAACTATTAATGGAAACGTTTTAAGATCAATTAATTGATTATTCAATTTTAAATTAGGATTCCTATGAAAGGGTTGAAAAACCATCATATACTGAACCAAATCTAATGCTTGAAAGAAGTCTTGTAAAGAAATTATGTCCGTTTTAATGTGTGCAATAATCCTATATAATTTCAAAGTATCTTTACCTAAAAAAGGTATTGCTTTTGGATTAATATTCAAATTTGAAATATATTTATAATTCAAGATCACCCAAGTTGGTGTCCACTTAGTACTAGTGATATCATAGTTGGCAATTCTTAGAATTCTATTAGAATTTACGATTAAATAATACATTTCAAAATTAGGCAATTCCAGTCCTCCTCTATTTTTTGGGGTCATTAATTTATCATAAGATATCCTGGATTTTTTTGGTTCCCAAATGGATTTAGCCAATTCTTTATGAATTTGTTTAAAAAATGTCTTCGAACGTTTTAGTTGGGATGACCTGAAAATATATAATAGCAGTGGTAGTACATTCATTTTAACAATAGAAACTTTTGCTAATACTGGCAGTCGTAAATTTTTCCACCTCCCAAAATCAGAAATTATTTGTTCCCAAATTGTTTTAATGTTATTATTGTAGACGTCTTTATTATCTGTAGAAAACTCAATACCTAAGTATTTAATATTTTCTTTAAATGTTACCTGCCCAACCAAAGGTAATAGCGGAAAAGGTTTAGGTGTTTTTAAAGGAAAGATATTGTTTTTTTTAAGTTAATTTTATAGTTAGAGACTTCTGAAAAGTCATTAACAGCCTTCAATAATTTTTCAGTATTTGATATTGGAGATGCACAATAAATATTAAGATCATCAGCAAAAGCTGCCATTAATATTTTGGTTCCATAAATTATTGGGACATTATGATAGACATTCTGCTTAATATATAAGAACAAAGGTTCAAGATAAAGATTAAATAGTAAAGGGGACAAAGGGCAGCCTTGGCGTGTTCCAGTCTTAATCTGTATTCTTTTAGAGAAACTTTTATTAATATACAATGTAGTATAGGGATTACTGTATAATATTTGTAATATTTGAACAAACTCATGGGAAATATTAAAATAAGGTAAAAGATCAAACAAAAAATTTGTATCAACCCTATCAAAGGCCTTCTGTGCATCAATTATAAGGGCATAAACATTAAGATTATTTTGTTTAGCATGTGTTATCATAGTATGTAATGTAAGTGTATTGTCACTGGTTTGTCTACCTGCCATAAATCCAGCCTGTTCTTTGGATATTATATGAGTCATGATTTCCTTCAGTCTAGATGCTATAATAGAGGTTAAAATGTTCATGTCTACACATTTATTAATGATATCGGTCTATAATTATCAGGGTTTTGAGGATCTGAATTGGCTTTATGTATAAAAATAGTTTTTGAAGCGTTAAGGTGAGGATCACTAATTTTATTCCTAATTATGTAGTTAAATACAACTGAAAGTATCTTACCAAAAGTATATGCAAACCTTTTATAAAACTCCACTGTCAGCCCATCAGGACCTGGTGATTTATGTGATTTCATATGTTGGATTATATATACTAATTCTTCTTCGGATATCGGTTTGACCAAGTCATTTTGAATATCCTCTCCTATTTTTGGAAACTTAATTGACTGTAAAAAGTTTTCATAAATTCTGTGTGAGGACATATCCTTTTGCCCATCATAAATATTAGTATATATTCCCTCAAAAATATTAACGATATCCTCTGTTTTA
This sequence comes from Protopterus annectens, assembly GCF_019279795.1. NCBI lineage: Eukaryota > Metazoa > Chordata > Ceratodontiformes > Protopteridae > Protopterus > Protopterus annectens. The sequence goes on from NC_056743.1 coordinate 1,906,006,723, forward strand.
GAATATATAATATTATTAAATTTTATTTCCAAAATCTTCACTGTTGTTTTCGATTGATTAATGATCCTAGCTAATGCTCTCGATGGTGTTTGAACATGATTAGCGTACCTCACCAACGTCTTATATTCTTGAAATGTTAATCTACTATTTTGAATTAAGAAGAGATCTTTTTGACATTTAAGCAGTTCCTTCTCTGTTTGTTCATTAAAATTCCGAATCAGTTCTTGATCAAGTAGTTTAATTTTTGTTTCTAAATTTCTAATATCTCTGTTTAGTATTTTTTTTATAATAAGAAGCTTTTTGCAAAAGGATCCCTCTTATTTGTGTTTTAACTGTCGCCCATTCAATATCCTGGGTATATTGTTGTTTCTTTAGACCAGCCAATAAATCTCTAAGATAATTTGTAATTTCTTGTATTATTTCTTCCTTATTCAGCAGATTTGGGTTAAGAGGCCAATTATAACCTCTTTGTCGCAAGGTATCCTTTAACTCCTTAGCAAAACTCAGCGAAATTTTCGAGTGATCTGACAGATAATGTGCATTTATAACAACTATAGGTTCTAGATTAATCAATGTTCTTGAAATCAGAAAGAAATCTATTCTGGACCACATTTTATGACATGGGGAATAAAATGTAAAATTATTTGTGCTATTAACATTGTTCAAATAGTGAAAAGGGTCATAAAGTTGAAAATCCTCTTTAATATCATTCAGTGCTAATACAGCCTGCTTGTTAAATGCTCTTTGTGGGCAAAATCTATCCAACTTCGGATTTTGGTAAGCATTCCAATCATCTCCAATAATTACATAATATCTATCAAATTGTGTTAAAATTGAGTACAATGATGTTATAAATATTTGTTGATCATTACAGGGTGCATAAATATTTAAAAGTAAAATAGGTTTATCAAATAGGGTAGATGCAAGAATAACGTAGCACCATCGCCCATCTTTATCTGTGTTAGAATCTAAAATGTTTTCCTTGTATTGATCTTTAATAATAATAGCTACCCCAGCACTATTTGACTTACCTTCCGCTGTTACTACTTCTCTGATCCACTTCTTTTTTTTAATATCAACCCATTGATCATTCATTAAATGCATTTCTTGAAGCAAAATAAACCACGCCTTAGCCTGCAATAAAACATGTAACAATAGTTTCCTCTTCTTTAAGTTCTGGAGCCCTTTAACATTCCATGAGTCTAATTCCCACATTTCCAAGGTTGGCTGTACAATGAAGGTTTTGGAGAGAAAACATAAAAGAAAAATAAAGTAAATTCAAAACCATACATAGTCTGGAAGCAACCCTTATATCCCATCCTACACCAGTGCTTACCCACTATAACCCCGGACCAGGACATGTATAGGTCTTGTATAACATGGAATAACAAAAGGTTAGAGAGAAGAAACAAATATAAAAACACCACATCATAAAATTTCAAACATGTTCCACAGTTAAGACCTATATAATCTAACTTAACTATGACAAAGCCTAAACTAAACATTCCCTAACAAGCACTGTCATGATCTACAGCTCCTTGGTTAACTATTATTTAAGCAAATCAATATTGAAAATATAATATTACAGTACATATAAAAAATAAAGCGAAAAAAGAAAGTTTTAATAATTGGATTAGCTATCTATACATAAACCGCAAGCATAAAGAAAAAAAAATAACATATAAAAAACACTTAATGTGTAAACAGAGTTATCATTTTACTATGAGTATAACCTAGAGAGAAAAAAAAAAAAAAAGACCATGCTAGAATATAACCCTATACTAAAATAAGTATACAGCTAACTACTAATATCCCTGGTTATGAATTCACACTATCATAGTTTTATATTAAAGCAAACTACTAACTAATTAATATAATAGATTATCATCTCTACACAGTACATGAAAGACTATAATGACAAGTATAGTTATACAAACAACCCTGCACCCTCTCTAAAGAATATAACTACAAGATTCTAAATAAACATTTATAAGGGAAGTATATAAAATGTCCCTATGTGTTTAATTTACCATACAACAGTGTTATTTTAATGTTAAATAAGCAAAAAAGTGTTTAACACAGTTCCCTTTGGTTTCCCAAGCCTGGAAACCCTGTGAAATATTCGCGATGGGGGGACCACTTTTACAGACGGACTCCCAGAAGTGTCACAGCAAAATCTGCACCCACGACAGCATTTTAGGCATTTCCTGTCTTCCTCCTCATCGAAAACAGTTTGTAGAAGCCATAAAACGTTGGGAAACTAGCGCAGGTAATCAAGATAAGCAAAAACAAACAGTTTTATTACTCAGGAAAAGGCCTAAAGCTTTACAAATGAAAACAAATGATTACCCAGTCCTCGAGGCACAGTAAACAATGGATCCGACCTCAGCAGCACGCCAGTCCCAATGAGAGTTCAATTCAAGTCTCTGATGCAGGTAAAGCCTTGAAAACTTTTAGAAACAGATTTCTTGCCTCATTTTTGGTGGAAATAGCATGTTTAGTCCCATCCATTGTAAATATAAGCATATTAGGGTATTTCATTTGAAATTTAATTTGTTTGTCAATAAGAAATTTGCAGTATGGAGACAAAGACTGTCTAGCTTGTCTGACCTGTATAGGTAGATCCTGTGTCAGGGATATTTTATTATTTTTCCACATGATATAGCCTCCACTTTGTTTTGCAGTAGTAAGTATTCTGTTTACATCTTGATAATTAAGTATTTTCACATATACAGGTCTAGGAAAGTTAGATGCTTGTAACTCTCTCAGAGCTCTGTGTGCTCTTTCAATAATAATTTGTTTCACCATATCAGAGTTATTTAGAAGCACTGCAAATATTTGTAGTATGGATGGAATTAATTCATTATACTGAATAGATTCTGGAATCCCTCTGATAATAATGTTGTTTCTCCTGGATCTTGCTTCTAAGTCCGTAAGTTTGCTTTGCATAGCCTGTATATCCACATCATGTAGATTATTTTTTTTTTCGAGTAAAGTTAGTTTATCCTCATTTTCAGAAATTCGAGCTTCCGTCTTATCCATTCTTTCCAGCAACTGAATACATGAATTTCCAAATGTTTGTATTTGACAAGTCAGTTCCTTCAGAGCTTCTTGTATGGGTAGCAGAGCATTTCTGATGTCTTCCATGTTTAATGCTTGCTCAGGTTTAGTTTTAGTCCCTGGTTTCTGCTGTTCCTGCATTTTAGTAATTTTCTGTCATTTAGAAATCACATCTTTTTCTGGTGACTGTAATTCCGAAAGTTTTGTTTTGGTAGTGGTTATATCCATGTTTTTTTCCTCTTTTGACATCTTGTTAAAACAAAAAAACTTGCAGTATAGAAAGCACACGGTTCCTTTGTTTACTTCTTTCTGCAAAGCCAGCTAATCTGATGTAATCCAGTGAAATATATTCCTTTTTTCCGTTTTTTCTTCTTAATACAGGATAATAAAATGTAGTTGAAGTTATTTTATCAAATATTTGATGTCAAAATCTTTGTAGTATCCACTCAGGGTTTAGATTTCCTCAGGTTAAGTAGAGAGCTGCAGTTCAGCAGTGCTTACAGAACGGCAGCCATCTTTGAATCCCCAAATATTAAAGATGCTTTCTAAGAATATGTAGTGACTCTAAACCACTACAACATGTACATTGACATTGATTTTTTTATTTTTATTTGAATCTATTTGTTAACCAGGTGCACCCACTGTACAGCATGCTCGTTTTAAGGAAACCCAGTAACACAGTCAGGTTAAGTGATTTATTCAGAATCACATAGTAGAAAAATGGAGATAGAAAGATGTATAGGGTGTGCCCTTGACTACAGTAAACCACTCATTAACAGCTCGTAGCCTTAATCCTCTCTGATTCCAAGTATGAGTCAAACTTTCTGCCTTGCCAGACTGTCTATCAGTTCCTTCAGAATGCTTAACTTGATTTTTTTTTTTGCTATGCATTTAGGCATACGTACATCTCTCAACATCTTAGCACAAGAAATATGGACAAAACCTAAAACAATGGGGGCATAAAAACTAGGGACAGATTTTAAATATTGCTCTTATAAACCTAAAAGTTGCTAGAATAACAGGATTTGTGTTAGAATGCATTTTCTGAAGGTTATGAAGTCTGAAACTCAAATGTATTTCATTATTTAGTGACTTCAAATCTTAGTGATTCGCAAGAAAATTACAACTATTATGAGGAACTGAGCAAAAAAATCTGAACATTGTGTGAAAATGTGGACAGTTGAGAGGTATGCATGCAGATAGCTGTTATCATTATTTGCTGAAATGGTTCTGCCGTTTTATAACCATGCCACTTATAACATAATAAATCCTTCTTTTACCACCATCAACAAACAAAGGCAAGCTAACAGGTGCAGTTTTTGTTTACCTAAAAAGGGTCTTTGACCTTTAAATCAGTTACTTTTCATAAATCGTCTGCACTTATCTGGCATTTTCATGACAGCCTGTCACAAGACGACAGATTATCTAAACAACAAAACCTTTATACATTCAAAATTCAACCTGTACAGAAGCAAACTGCCTGGAGGCTGGGGCACTGAAGAACACTGTGTGTGTGTGTGCGTGTGTGTGCGTGTGTGTGTGTGTGTGTGTGTGTGTGTGTGTGTGTGTGTGTGTGTGTGTGTGTGTGTGTGTGTGTGCGTGCGTGTGTGCGTGTGTGCGTGTGTGCGTGTGTGTGTGTGTGTGTGTGTGTGTGTGCGTGTGTGTGTGTGTGTGTGTGTGTGTGTGTGTGCGTGTGTGTGTGTGTGCGTGTGTGTGTGTGTGTGTGTGTGTGTGTGTGTGTGTGTGTGTGTGTGTGTGTGTGTGAGTGAGTGAGATGACTGGCAGTAGCAGCAGTAAAGAGATTTGCATACCTCTGGACCTTTCAGGTGAAGAAATCTGGATGAAACCTAAAATAAAGGGGGAACAAAGGCTCTAAAATAGAAACAGATTTTATTATTGCTCTTATAAAATTACAAAGATGCTTAAGTAAAGGACTTGTGTTAGCATGAATTTTCTGAAGGAAATAAATGTCTGAAACTCAAATGTATGTCATTATTTAGTAATGTCAATCTCCAATGACTGCCAGCAAACCAAATGATTTAGGAGTAAGGGACCAAAAAATGAAGTAAATACCTGGTTATTTGTGATCGCGTGGGTTTCCTCCGGGTGCTCTGGTTTCCTGCTACATCCCAAAGACATGCTGTAGGTGGATTGGACACACTAAATTGGCCCTAGGGATGAGTGCGTGCGTGTGTGTGCCTTCCATGGAAGGTTGGGCACTGGGCTGGCAACTCGACACCCTAAAACTCTACTGCCAATCATGAGCATTCAGGTGATCTGCTGTGGTGACCCCTAATCGGGAAAAGCCAAAAGAAAAAGAAGATGTAATAAAAAAAGTAAGTAAATCACAGCAATTTTACAGACAGCCCATTGTCTAAGGGCAATAATGCCCTCCAGGGTCTGTGTTGTGTGTTTAATCCTCTTTCAGGGTGCAGAGGCCCTCTGCCTGTGGTGTCAGTTCTTATGACACCCCTGGGTGGGTGTTAATTACACATTAACACACATTCTGTTGGGCATTATTGCTTGCATGTCTTACTACTATCATTAAAAAAAGTTTCTATTTTTTTTCTGAACTGCAGTATTTCATAGCTGGGACAAATAACTTCTACATCTAACAATCACTTAAGAACTACAATCCCATTGCAATAGCATTCTTCACCTGTTTTATCCTGCAACCTCACTTACCAGCTCTGAACATGTTTTACTCATTGTTGTTGTTTGTTTGTCTTTTCGGCTTTTTCCCGGTTAGGGGTCGCCACAGCAGAACTCCAGTCCACTAATGATTGGCAGTCGATTTTTATGGTGCCGAGGTGCCAGCCCGACGCCCAACCTTCAACGAAGGCACGCCCATTCACGCATGTCTTTCAAACACCACTCGACCACGTGAAGGACATGCAGACTCCACACAGAATACACTCCAGCCGAGAATCGAACAGGAGAACCTCTTGCTGTGAGGCGACAACACTACCGCTGCACCACCACGGAAATAACATGTTTTACTCATTATTGCCCCAAAATAGTTACTCCTAGACATTTGATTAGCTAAGCTCAGAACTATACTTCTCATCTGTCTCCAAGAAATGACGCTATGCTCTTGTTTTCAGCATGAATAATTCACCTAACCTCCTCGCGGTTTCCCATTTGTCGGCTATAGGACAATCTATCACAACAAACCTTATGTTACTATCAGGTAAAATCTGTCTTCCATAAACACTGCAGTCGTTGTAATAGTTTCCTTTAGTACTATAGTTACATACCTTCTAACTCTGATTATGCAAACTATGTGATAATTGTATATGACTTTGCATCTGGCAGCATTATTTATTTATCTACCGACATTTGTTTACTGGGAAAGTCCAGCTGGGTCAGAGGCAGCCATTTTCAGTTGAGGCCTGGGGAGAATAGCTCCAGTGCTATTACAGAGAAATAGTAATACAAAATCTAAAACTAAACATAGTAACAGATAAACAGAGACATAAAACAGATAAGAGAAAAAAAGAACATCCGCCAGCAACTGGTTACAAACCAGTAGACAAAGAAAGGAGGCAATTTAGGTACAAGGGTGAGTAAGGACGTTATGTTTGGAGAAGGATTAAAGTGATAGTAAGGGTGGGGGGACGATGGATATGAATGAATAAGGAGAGACAGAGTTATGTGTAGTGGACAGTGGTAGTGAAGGTAACAGTGGGAGAATGAGAAGGTAACAATGAACAGCCAAGAAATAGGACAGGATGCGAATATTATCATGAATGCAAACAAGTGGGAGTAGAAAAGGATGTTAGTTTCAGCTGTGGGGTTAGAGCAGGAGCAGCACCAGGATTTTAAAGGTGCACCTTTAAGTTCTGTTTGCATATTGAGAGATTTGGATTATCTCTGATTATTACAGGTAGGGAGTTCTAGGTTTTAAAAACAGAATAAGAATATAGACTTTATCCTGATGGTTTATTAGGCATGGACAGTAGATGTTTATCCTCAGATCTCACTGATTTTGTGGGTACATAACTGTGGAACATGAAATTAATGGCTGGGCAGAGATCAGGTTTATGTATACTTTTATGGGTGGTTATGAGTTGTAGGTAGCAAACATTTTGTGGGAATTCAAGCCATTTAAGAGAGTGCAGAGTTGTACAGAGATGAATATGATATTTTACATTAGAAGCAAATTTTGCTCTTTTATTGTAACATGTTTCTAACTTTGCTTTTAGTGAGGCTTCTATACTGGTGAGGATAGCAGCTCCATATAGGAGTGAAGGTCATTGCAAGAGTTTGTTTGCTAGATGTCTGTAGGAATTGTTTTGCCTGTATAGAAGGCTGGTGGCACAGTCATGCAATAGTTAGCTCTATTACCTCACACCAAGAAGTTCTCCGGTTCAATTCTTGGTTGGGATGGCTTCAGTACAGAGTCTACATGTCCTGCCTGCATTCGTGTGAGTTTCCTCCTGGTGCTTAGGTTTCCTCCCACATTCCAAAAACATGTGCCTGGAACATGTCTCCCCAGCCCACCACTGAAAATGGGCTCTGTCCCAGTCAGAACTTACCGGTAAACAAATGTTAAATAATAAATAAAATAGAATCCCAAGTTTCTGATTTTGTGTGTGTGTTTTGATGCGATTATGGGTGTGAAGGTCAAATTTAAAGTTTTCATCTATTACCTCACCTAGCGGTTTACTATTAGGAACTATTTAAGTTGCTGTCTTTTGTGAAATGATTTCAGAATTAGTTTTGTTACTAGCAGATGCTGTGGTGGTGAACATGAGAAGCTTAGTTTTATTGGAGGTTAAGTAACAATTGGGTATTACTAAGCCAGGTCTCTATAGAAGAAAAAGCTTCTTGAGTATGTTGTTGCAGGTGTGGCAGAGTGTCCAATAAGGAGAAGATAATAGTGAGATCATCTGCATATTCAATTAGAGCTTCATGACAGACACACGTATGAAGGGAGGGTATTGATACATATATTAAAAAGAAGGGATCCAAGAACTGAGTCTTGGTGCACCCCAGTGACATTAGGTAGATAAAGAGAGAGAGAGCCTTGCCATTTTACTAATTGCTGTCTATTTGATAGGTAGCTAGTAAGCCACTGGAGACATGAGGATGACAGACCAAGAGCAGGTACCTGCTGTAGGAGTTTGGAATTGGAGACTGTGAAAAGCTTTTGAGAGGTCAAGAAATTGTGAAGAAACATGTTTGCCAGAGTCCTTTAGAGTGTTAACCATTTCCAAAAAGGACAGTAAGGCAGTTGTTGTGCTATGGCCTGGTCTAAAGCTATGTTGAATATGGGTTAGTAGTTTGTTGTGAAGGAGGCAACTAGGGAATTGTTTATATATGCATTTGTTGAGAAGTTTAGAGATAGGTGACAGGATGGAAATAGGATGATAGTTAGACATTTCAGTTGAGTTGCCTCCATTGTGTAAGGAAATGATAAAAGACTGTTTCCAAAGGTTGTCACATGGGCTTCAGTGATGGACACATTTATGAGAACGCTAATAGGGTAGGCTATATTTCTGCAAGCATTTTTAGATACTCAGCTGGAAGATTATCTGCTGAGGTAGAGCATGTTTGAGTGTATAAAGAAGTTTTTTTATGGCATTACCGGAAACAGGTTGAAATGTAAAAGTAGAAGGAATTATAGACCATGTATTTTAGGTCTCAGAAGTACTAGAATCAGATGGACAG
>NC_056743.1:1906020455-1906030455 GCF_019279795.1 Protopterus annectens
AGAGGGCAAGAGTCAAGTGGGGTAAGATGATCCTTCCAATAGAACAAGGATGTTTAGGATTTCCTGATATGAAAGGATCTTCTAGAGCTGCACAGTTAAGGCTCTTATACATAACATAAGCAGAAAGCTAAAATTCAAGTGGATGGGGTGATGACGAAGCAGGGAAATTCAAGAAATAAGGAAAGAGTGGGATTTTGGATGCAGACCCTTAAGGAGGATAACAATAGCCATACAGAATATTAAATGCATAAGTAGCAGAAATTATACTAAGAACTAAGCCAATACAGAAATAGAAACAAGGAAATTCTGCTGATAGAGATTACTACAATTTGGGGTACAGAGAATAGGCAAGAAGGAGTGGAATTTACTGGAGGAAGCAAAGGAAACAGTGTATTGGGAAAAAATAATTAGACAGGGAAAGGTAGTATGCTCTATATTACATTATTGAAGTTTCAACACCATATAATTGAAGTCTTGAAACATTGAAAATGTAATAAAACACAACAACCTACAAAAACAAACCATTGAAATGCTCTAAGCATACACCCCCACACCCCTTGCTACTTAAATATACCAACTCAGAGTTCGCACTACAGTGCAGAAAAGGAAAATTTTCCCTTTCCGCTCTGTACAGAGATCTCCATTAAAAGATTCAAAGTTTCAAGACTTCGATCATATGGTGTCGACCATATCAAATTTGAAGTTTTGAAACTTCGATCTTCTGATATAGACCCAAGGTAGTAGAATGGAAAGAGACCAAGAAAACATTTGTACTTCAGGCTAGAGATTGCCTTCTGTATCAGGGATTGATATCAGAGTATAGGCAAACAGAAAGGGATGGGGGAATCCTAAGTGACAGATCTGCATTGGTTGAGTTTTTAGTTGAATCTAGAATCTAGAACAGAAGCTGCTGTTAAAAATAGATAACAGCAGGGCATATAAAATATTGCACTATAACTATAGCAACCAATCAAAGGAGTTTGGAAAAGATCAATAAAGTAGATCAAAGAAGCAATTTACAAGGATAAACTGGGAGGACATATGCATGGCTCCCAAAAGTGCAACAAAGTCTAGAAGATTTAGAATGTTTGCCTAGAAGTTTTTGCATAGGTACTTTTATTCACCAAGCAAACTGCAATACTTTTTCCTTCAGTAGATAGCAACTATTGGAGATGTAATAGGGAAGAAAGAGATACCTTGGAGCATATGTTCCTGTAGTGCAATGAACTGGCAGATTTTAAATAATCCCTACATAGCACTCTGTCAGGAATACTGGGTGAGCGCATGACTATAACTAAGGAATTTATTTTTTTGAGCTGAGGTGTAGGATCTGAATTGCCTAGAAGTTGTAAGGTATTGTTAAAGTTAATTCTGATGGCTGCCACAAAAAGTAATGTTAGAAAATGGAAATCAATGTGTAAAGCAACCACACTTGTAGTAGTAGTGCAAACTGAACTAGAGATACGAACGAACAGGAACCTGGGCCTTTAGAAAACGGTAGGAGTAAATTCGATAGAAAAAAATGGAACGATACATGTAGAAAAATGTTTTGGATGAGAAATGAGGTTTAAGAGAAGGCAGGAACTGAACAATTGAACTGTTTGACTGATTATATTATAAACTATATATTCCATGTACAATGTTTGTGCATGTGACATTGTTAATACGGTTTGATTACTTTTATATAAATGTAGGTTTGTCTGTGTCACAATGGATAATTCAATAAAGGTGTTTAAAAAATAGGTGTAGAATATAGTGGAATAATCACCTTCCTGGTCATGGACACCACAGCCTTACTAATAATCTGCACAAAGAAAAAGGACTTTATTACCATAGTTGATACATAGGTTCATAAGTAATTACTGGGCTAATGACCCCAGCATGCCCTTTTAAGCCTGGCCATGCTTCCCAAAGGTGAGAATCAAACCCTGTACCTTGAGTCTGTAATGTATACATTTTAACCATTATGCCAACCCTATGATGATTGAAGAACAGCTCATTGTCTACATGAGTTCCCAGTTCACTAATTAGTGGATCAATTTTCTGGGGTGTGTTATAATTTTGATAGTTGCAAGAGACATCATGCTTACGAATGACACAATTATGCAATTTTTAGCATTTAATTTTAAGCCATGGTTTTGACACCAGCTATTTGTTTGGGAGAGGCCCTCTGAAAAGATCTTGGTGTCCACTAAGGAGTTTATGATGGCACCAAGTTTGCAGTCATCTGCAGACTTGGTCAGCCATAAGCCCTTAACATTAGCTTAGACTTGCAAGAAGTAAATCCCAAAGAGAAGTGACCAGAGGACTGAATCCTGTAGAACACAACCAGTAGCAAGTGTTTTGGAGGATGTAGAGACCCCCCACGCTATTTTGCCGGGTTCATTTTTAGCTGGTTTACTATCCAATGAGTTTCATAGTGATTTACATTTTGCTGGGTGAGTTTTTCAGCTATACCTGAGTAAGGGATGGTGTTGAATGATTTTGAAAGTTGCAGATATTTTTCCTCTTTCATTTCTTGAGTAACTTCTCAAATAAGTTAACTAGGTTAAGTAGGCAGGACCTGCCCTTAATAAAAACCAAACTGACTAAGGTCAGGAGTTTTTAAGTTACCTGCGTCATTACCTACGAGTTCCATAATGACCCTTTCATAGCCTTGCAGATGAGGTTGGGCAGACCTACTGGTCTATAATTGCAACTTCAGTAGTTTGGCCAGCAGCAACCTCTCAGCAAAACAAGTGGTTCTATAAACCATTGCTGGAATAAGATGCCCTTTCAGTTGTTATATTAATTGAACTGGACCACAGCTTGTGCCTTACGTTAGAATATGAATCGGGAGTAGAGGATAGCAGCATGCAACACTTGGAGTACGGCAGTATGAGATTGTAAACGCCAAAAATGTTAATTTGTAAATACCTTAGTTAAGATTGCTTTACTGTTGGGTCCAGTTTTAAGTTTGTGTTTTTGATTAGTCAAGTAGCCCATTTAGGAAAATGCAGAATCAGGTCCAGGGGTGTGGTAACTGATTCAATATAAAATTAACATTGCAAGTTTGCATTATTTGGTCCCCTGTTGAGGCGTTTATCTTTGAAACTCTTTATATGTAGAAAACAAACTCAAATACCATAACATTTCATTTTGTTATGAAAAAAATAAACATTTGGTGAGTTAGGTAGACATTGACACTAGACTGTACCTATGTGGTTATGATGAAATTAAAAATGAATTTATACATTGCTATCAGATGGCATACAAGTTAACATTTTTCTAGCCTAGCTGCTGCAATCTTAATGCTATTTCCTAGACAGTTATTGTCCATATGGAAAAGGGCATTTGGACCTGGATACATTTGTGATTTCCTATCCAGGTATCTAAGTTGGACTTGAAAACAGTAAGGGACATGCTTTACTTTACCAAAAGGGGTAACTTTTTACTTTGGGAAAGATAACTTTCTTGCAAACAAATCTTAATTATTTAGCAAAATAGATCTAGGTCTGTTGAACATTTACTTTTGCTACTACCATTTATACAGATGTGTAAGAAAAGTCTAATAGGATTAGATTATTTACAGCTTTGTCAACAGACATAAATTACAACATAGGAATCTGAAGGAGACAGAGAAGAGAGACGGTTTGTGTGCTCTAGGTAACATGGAAAGCTCATCCTCATGATTTGTTTAGTACGGCTCTGCAAGGGTCTTTCAGGTTGGGTTAGGTATTTGGACAGATGCATATTCAGGGCCACTTAATATTTGAGGCTGGGCCTGCTGACTGATGAGTAGAAGGGAATGAGGACCTCTTTTGTCCAAGTGGAGATGTCTTTCGTAATTGGTTGGGTGACATAGAAAGCTTTCTTAACTACAATGGATACAAGAGGTTTCTTAGTTCTATAATGAAAGTTTGTATTTTAAGGATCTCTTCTTGGAACCAACATAGCATGAGGGCATTCTCTAAACGAAAACTATTCTTGGACCTACTTTATAATATGAACATAAATATTTGCCTTATTCAAAAACCCATATATGTCTGCACCTCCATGTGATGTCTACAGAAGTATGAATCTCATATGTTTGCTGTGAGTAGCTTAAACAGTCATGGAGTAGGTCTACTGATTAATACTAGTCTACCCCGATTAATACTACTCTACCCCTGATTAATACTAGTCTACCCCTGATTAATACTACTCTACCCCTGATTAATACTAGTCTACCCCTGATTAATACTACTCTACCCCTAATTAATACTACTCTACCGTACATGCTCCTCACATTTAATGTGATTATCAAGGGACATTTAGCCTGAAAAATAATCATTTCTTCTACAGCTTCTGCTTATAATCACTTGTCACAATAAGCTAAGCTTTTTTTCTGCAGCTATCCTAGACTTTTTAGTTGTTTTAATAATCATGGAATTATGATAGATGGTGACTAGAACCTAATTCTCAGTTCAGTTTTTGATGAATAAGGGTCTACTGCCCCTTAACAAGTATCAGGGCTTGTTGAAAGACTTTAATTCATGCATATGACCTTTCTGGTCCATATCATCTGTAATCTTATGGAGCAGCTTATACCCTCTTTTCATCCTTTCATAGAATGTGGTCTGGAATTGATTATTTTTTTAAAGGAAAAATTTCTGAGATATTGACTTGCATATAATTGGGAACCAGTGTCTTTTTCTGGCCATAATTTGGTACATTTAAAATCACTGTGCAGCCTTGTCCTCAGACGTGCATTAACAGCAGGCTAACTTCATTCTAACATGTGTACTACATTGGCTCTATACTACAAAATAAATAGTAATCTTTTATTCTTCTGTTTGTCAGTGGAATTCCTGAGCTGCATCTGAAAGGTCTCCAATCTGGATCAGTCTATTATCTCAGTTAACAAGCTATAAATCAATCAATCAGTCAATAAACCCAGACGTCTTCACAAGCTGCAGTGGTAAGCAAACACATAGAAACACTAATTCAATCTCTTTTAACACTATTGCTGGATAATACAATTCTGCGTGACATCAAGTGACCATCATTTAGATCTACTTTATGGGGGCTATTAATCAGCAATGCTACCTTCATTAAATGATGCTGGGCAATGTAAGTTAGTACCCTCAAGGAATGCATTCCGAAACCTGACAAAGTACTTCAATCCGGTTGTGATCCAGAAAAAAAAAAAAAAAAAACGTGTCTTATTGACTAATGCAAGCACAATATAAAAATCATAAATCAATAAAAATACACACACAAGGGCTTTTGCTCAGATCTTTGGCAGGTGTTGGAAGTCTGCAGCAGCTGGAAAAGCCACAGAAGTACCTCACAAAGAGGATTACTGGCCTCAAACAGATGCCCTACACTGACCATCTCAAAAAGCTCCAGCTTTACTCTGTAGCATATCACCTACTCTGAGGAAATCTCTGCCTAACATGTAAAGCTATGTTAAACCCAGAGCTGTTGGACATGCTACACCTAAAGAAACCCCAGTCCCTCCGAGCTACACAGTCTAGAGACCTAAACCTTGTCACCACAATAAACAGGACATGCTGGAGGGATAGATTCCTGTCCCAGAGACTTCCTATACTCTGGAACAAGCTACCCATCAATGTCAAGCAAAGTTCCTCATTAGCACTCTTCAAGAAAAATCTTGATGAGTGGATGGGAGATAGGAAATACACCCTGGGGATCACTTCTGTGGCTCTGCTCGACAGGGGCACATGAAAATAACTTTCTTGGGTGCCGTAAGCTAGGGAATCTTGTTGGCTATGCTTACTTAGGCTCTTGGGCTGATAGCCTAGTACCTACCTATGAACCTGTTTGTAACACCAACATCTTGTATGACATTCAATTCTAATACATTTGTAACACAATAATCTTGTATAAATCAGTTTGATATTCACAAATGACACATAATTGATTATAAAATTCCAGCTAGCTGTCCTGGCAGTACCTCCTTTCATCACAAGAACAACCAATCTTCAAACTTAAAATTAAAACTTGATAAATTAACTTTTCTTCCTTGAATAATAGAAATGAGATCTCCCTTTTTAATAACATTACTATCCCATTTGACAAACTTCAATATCTTGGTGTTAAATATAAATTATAGTTATGTATTTATTTATGTTAACCTTATTTCAGTTACAGATTGAATTGAGATGAATATAAAAAGTATGCCAAATTGAAATTTAACTTGCATGCAAGACTATACATTATTAGAAGGATTCCTTTCTCCACAGTGTTTTATTTTTGCAATAATACCATTTATCAATTTGTGAATGAACATTTGAAATCTGTTAATAAGATAATCTCTGTTTTTGTCTAGACTAAGAAAAAAATAGAGCAGTTCTACATAACTTCTCAGATCAAAGGTGAAAGGTGAGCTCAAAATGCCTACTATCAATCTATACTATACTATACTATACTGTACTATACTATACTATACTATACTATACTATACTATACTATATGATACTATACTATACTGTACTATACTATACTGTACTATACTGTACTATACTATACTATACTGTACTGTACTATACTATACTATACTATACTATACTATACTATACCATACTGTACTGTACTATACTATACTGTACTATACTACACTATACTATACTGTACTATACTATACTATACTATACTATACTATACTATACTATACAATACTATACAATTTCAAGGTTGGTAGAAATTTTTTCAAATTTCTGGACAGTCTACCTTTTCTTCGAGAAAGATTCCATTGTGGATCTCAGCCATTAGGCTAATTATTCTGGATCGGAAATCCTCAAGTTTTTTCATGAAACTTCCTTGATATATGAAACTTGTTATACTTAATGCTCAAAATTTCATGAACAAATCAGGTCTACTCAATGAATATATGTTGCTATAACCTCTCCAATGCAATCCAAATGTTACTGCAAACAATAAAACCTAAAATCTTTTATTTTTCTATACTTTAAGATAAACTTTTGTACAGCTTATTAACAGACAACAAAGTGACATTACCTTCAGGTCTAATTTGCCTTTGCATTCTCAGAATCAGTGCCAGTCTGTGTTTAAATTTAAATAAAACTGAAATTAAGTATGTCTATTTCATAATTAATAAAGCAAAAGTTGCATTAATATTCTCTCTGACTGAGTTAATCTAAAAGTAAACAATGACTCACTTTCTTACTGAGTTCACAGAATTTCTCAGGACACATTTTTCCAATTATTGATGATCGGTATTAAAAGAGAAAAACAGTAACTCTGATTTGGAGGAATTGTGAGATATGACATATTCTGACATTTTCCAAATTTCTTCATCAGCAATTTAAACTAGTGCAAAATGCCTACCTAACTCCCAATAGGGCTTCTGTCATGAGGAAAATTATTCATGTAGTTGAATGGTGTTGGGGATAGCTCTGCCGATGATTCAAGCCACAGATTTTAGTGTCTGGTATGCATCCAGCTAATATAAGCATTTCTGCCTGGAATACATAAAGAATGAAAACTGTTAAATTTAAGTTATGAGTGTTAAACTTTCTTATTGGTATTGGTATACCTAATATATTTATAGATAACATTATTTTAATATGCCTTATTTCAGGCCAATTTAACATTTTCATTACTAAGCTTTGAACGAGTGGGTATTTCATTAAAAAATGACATTCCTTCATAAAATCCTCGTTTTCCTCCATGAAATTTTCATAGAAATTCATTCTGCTTATAATTAAGTTTCCATAATTATGGTGAAATTTAAATACGGTTTGTTATTTTGATCACTGAACACCCAAAGTATCCAAGTTAAGTATTTTGATGTGCCCACAAATGTGGCAGAGTTCCTTCCCTGCTACCTCCTAAAGATTATGTAATCCCTTGACCTATACGATGATGTTTAGTTCAATTAAACACTAGTAGGTAGATCACAGGATCATAGGAAGTTACTAGGTTATTGGCCCTGAGGCCCTTATAAACCTAGCCAAGAGTTTAGCCCATGTTTAGACAAGTGAACATCTGATGTCCCTGTCCGGCAGGGACAAGGGTTGAATCCCAGGGATGTATTTCCTGTTTCCCCTCCAGTTATCCAGGTTGTGCTTAAAAAGGGGTGAAGAGGTACTCTGTTTGATGTGGAGAGGGAGTCTATTCCACAGAAGAGGGAGTCTCTGGGCCCAAATCTGTCCCCACAACAAGTCCTAATGATGTCACAGACCAGGTTGAGGCCACGCGTGCAGGTTACACGAGTGGAGCTTCACTTGCTGATATGCAGCAGTCCCATCAAGGCGGGGTCCAAGATCACCTTCTATGCTAGACAGAGGTCACCTCTGAGGCATCTGTATGAAACTGAGTAGAGGGACAGCGCTTTTAGCCTATCTGTGTATGGTGGATTTTTGAGGCCCTGGATTCTCCAGGTGAGGAACCTCTATGGTCTCTCCAGCTGCTGCATGTGCTTTGTGAGGTACATGCTGAACTCAATAATTGGCCTTATAAGAGAAGAATACAGAGATGTTATGACCTCCTTGCCCCAGGATGAGATACCCATACTTATGAGGTGGGCCATGTAGAAAGCTTTCCATACAAGAGAAGCAACATGGTGGTCAAAAGTCAGGTTGCTATCAACCTAGGTGCCCAAATACCTCACAACTGATTGCATGCGTAGGGCATTGTTATTAATGTGATAATTTGTGGGGATGATGATGCATTTTTTGGTATTCAGCTTGAGGCCATGTTTCTGGCACCAGTCATTTGTTTGGTTGAGACCCTCTTGGAGGATGTCCACATCACTAGGTGAATTGATGACAGTGCCCAGCTTGCAGTCATCTGAAAACTTGGTCACCCATAGCCTACTGGTTTTGGCCTGCACCTCAGAAAAGTATATCCCAAGTAACAGAGGCCCCAAGACCAAACTCTGCAGTACACCATCCATTATGGATATTCTGCTTGAGGTGGCTTCCCTTATTTTGATTAGGTGGGTTCTATCAGTGAGCCAGTTACCTATCCATCTGGTAACATACAGATTCATGCCTAATTGAGAGAATTTATCTATTATGCCTGAGTGGGGAATAGTATCGAAGGCTTTGGCCAGGTCAAGGTAGGTGATGTGCAACATCTTCCCCTCATCCATGGCTTTGGTGACTGTTAACAGACATGACCTCCCCTTGATGAAGCCAAACTCTGGTGGATTAAGGGTTTGGAGGTGGCCAATGCCTTGTTAATGAGGTCCATGATAATCTGTTCCATGACCTTGCAGATCAGGCTAGTTAGGCTGATGCGTCTATAATTTCCTGGATCAGTGGACATTCCAGCTTTGTGCAAAGGGATGACAGTGGCTGTCCTCTACTCAGTTGGGACAAAGCTGGTACTCAGGCTTTGGTTGAATAGGGTGGCTAATGGTGCTGCAAGTTCCTGCTTGATTTCATGTAGGATGCAGCCTGGGATGTTATCAGATCCCATGGAGGCTGTATTTTATGCCTTTGAGAGAGCAGTGCTGACCTGTTCTCTAGATACAAGGGGGAGAAGGAAGGTACTGGGAATGTCCTGATTTACTGATTGGGGGACAGAGGGGTGAAGTTTTTGCTGAAACTGTCAGCCAGCAGGTTTGTTATATCTATGGCATTTGTATATATATATATATGGTGTCCTTGACCACCAGTTCTGAACAGATCTGAGTGTTTCCTTTGAGATTATGGACATATGTGAAGAAGGCCTTATGATTGTCTCTAGTAGATGTGGCGAATTTGAACTTGAAGTTTGCTTTGGAGTATTTCACTAGCACTCTTATTTGCTAGTTAAAGCTAAGGAGAGATGACTTCCAGTTGGGCACTTTCTCCTTCATGGTCCTAGACAGCAATTTTTTTCCTTTTGTTATAGAGTTTATTTATTGCAGATGTCCACCAGACAGGTTTACTCTTCCTTGCAGGGGATGATTTATCCTGTTGGGTATTCCTGATTCTATGCAGCTATATAAATGTTCATATAGTGCTTTGGTATAGTTTTGGATACTGGTGCCAGTTCCTAGAGATGG
>NC_056743.1:1906052955-1906060335 GCF_019279795.1 Protopterus annectens
GGTTCCCAGGCTTACAGAAACCCAAAGTGTAACAGACCTTTTGATCTTGCACCTGGTCAGGAAGCTACACCAATAAAAGACATTATACATGCAAATTCTAGTAATTAACTCTGGTCTCAAACCAATAGCCAGAATTCCTTCATCCAGACATCTCAGCTCCAAGTTTTAAATCAAAGAATTATACAATGCTTGACTTATCAGCTTTCCTCCAGCAGAGTGCAATGTGGTTACATTTTTAAAGTTCAACATTTAACAAAGAGAACAAGCATGTGGCTTACATTAATATTTACAAATGACAGAATTATCTGCAAAATTCTATATGGCTAGACTGGCAGCCTTCACATATCTTCACATGGCTATCCAGGGAAATTACCTCATTGATAAAACACCCCTAAGTGTAGACAAAGACAAAGTAGTCATGTATTTAGGGACTCATGTACATAGTAACCCAGGGTTGCACAGTGGTGCAGCTGATAGTGTTGTTGCCTCACAGTGAGAGGTTCCCTGGTTTGATTCTTGTCTGGGGTGCCTTCTGTGTGGAGTCTACATGGCTTCCCTGTGATCATGTGTGTTTCCTCTGGGTGCTCTGGTTTCCTCCCACATTCCAAAGACATGCAGTAGGTGGATTGGAGACTCTAAAATGGCCGTAGATATGTGTGAGTATGAGTGGGTGCTGTGGCCGAACTACTGAGGTAGGTCTAGTCACCTGACAGTGTAAACCTTGGCTCTAGATGGTTGTTACTGTTGAAGCGACACCCTGACCCCAAGTGCAAAAAAGCAGTTGTGGATGGGTACATAGTAATCTGACTTCCGATCAACATATATCTAAGGTAGTAAGAAAATCATTCTATATCACTTAACTTATAAGTAAGGGCATGGTATTTAGGTCCAGAGACAACATTGTGCCACTATATTCAGCCTTCATCAGATCTATCATTAAGTTTAATACCCCTTTCAAATGGAACATCCACAGAGGATACTCATGCAGATTGCTTCAAAGCCCTATCTGTATACTTTGTTTCCTACAGACTGCTGAGAGGCAATTTATGACAGGTATACAAGGCATCCTTGGATCTGGCATTGATGGCCCTTTTAGATATGCACAAAATAAGCAGCTCTTGAATTACTAGATCTAAGGATTTAAAGTTTGTTTGCGACTTAAATAGGACATGTTGGAGGGACAGGTATGTATCTTGGATATTTCCCATTCTCTAGAATATGCTTCCCATCCATGTGAAGCAGAGCCCTTCCCTAACCATAATTAAGCATAATGTGTACCAGTGGATGGGAAATCAGAAAGTCAAGCCTGGTTTGACATCTATAGCTCTTATTAACAGAGGCAGCCATTAAATCATATTCTAACTAACATACTTGCCTTAAAATAACCTCTAAGACACAATAAGTAAGATACATTTGGATTGCATGGATAGGCGTATAAAAGCCCAGTGGTCCTTAGCCTAGTATACACACATGAACATTACATGAACTTTACAGGCATTCAATTGCAAACTCATGGAACAAACTTCCATTGTCCCTCCGCTCCACTACCAAAAGTGGCAAATTCAAAACGCAATTAAAAATTAATTTCCGACTTCTGTACTTGCCAGGAAATAACCTAATGAATTTTTCTTCTTCTCTCGATTAACATATTTGCTTGGTATTTCCTATCTAAACTGTCTACATATATTACTCTCACTGCAGTTAGTACCTATGCCATTAAATGCATCTTTGTTGTACTATATCATGATGTTACTCTGAATTATATATTACATATTTTTTCTATTTTAACCAAATTTCTCAAACATATTGCTACTGCATTCTCAAAATACTGTACTTTTGCCTTGCAACTGTTACTGTTGTATATTTCTGTTTCTCTGTTTTTGTACTGTTAAGTATCTTATAACTTGAAGTGTTAGCTTTTTTATTGCTTAATTACTTTCCTGGAGCTTTTCTCCTCAGATCTCTGCTGAAATAGGGCTCTCTGAGCCCAGTTGGATTAATCTGGTTAACAAATGTAAAAATAGATAAAATAAATAAACTTATTAATCTATGCACATCCATCCAGCCATTCATTTTCTAAGCTACATACCCTTTTGAGGGCTATAATTGTAAAAAAATGAGCAGTGCAAAATAAATATTCTTATCATTAGAAACAGAAAGCAAAATAATCTATTTTTATTTAGTATTTAACATTTGTTTACTGGGAAAGTCCGACTTAGAACGAGCCAGTTTTCAGCGGAGGCCCAGGGAGAAATGCTCCAGATGCACGTCTTTGTAACGTAGATAATCTAGTAGTAATCTAGATAGCTCGAGTCAGGTCTACTATCCCGCTATGACCCAGTGGGTGACATGACATGACTAACAAGAAACAGAGTACAAATGATTAGTCCAAATAAAATCACTTTAGCTGGTAAATCTAGGAGACTCTCTCTCTCTCTTTCTCTAATAACCTCCCTGTGGGAGGAATAAAGACACCTTGGTGAAGTTTTAAGTAGTTTAGTCAGTTAAGTTGGTATATGGTTGGGTGTTCTTGTTCTAATTATTAATGAACACACGTTAGTGAAACTAATCCTTTGTACTCTGTATCCACAATGACAACCTCCACCTCACACTGTAGGATATTGAGGGTATTCCCTGGTAACCTGAGAGATATAACCCTCCAATGTGTCCTGGATCTGTCCCAGGACCTCCTGTCTGATGACTATACTTGATGCATTTCCAGTAGGAGTCACTCAGGGGACATCCTTACAAGGCACACTGTCCACCTAAACTGATTCCTATCAGCATGACTGAGCAGGGAATGTACCCCAAGATTCTCCTAGTTTGCCAAGCTCCTTACTGTTACAGGATGTGAATTCAGCTATCCCGCAAAAGAATCAGATTTCTCTTACCTTATATTTATTTTATTTTACATTTGTTGACCGGGATAGTCCGACTGGATACATGTCCATTTTCATCTGAGGCCTGGGGAGAAAAGCTCCACAGGGGGTTACATATGCAGTCATTACAATGTACATGTAGATCAGAAGTCATCAAAACATTTTACAAATATATCACATTTTGCAGTTAAATTTATACAAATATATCACCTTTTACAGTTAAATGTAAACAAATATATCACATTTTATAGTCCGGTTAAATTTATACAGTCTAACAATCTTCAAAACTGGCATAACACAGATAATTTGAGTACAACTTTCAGACATAGAACTAGTAGTATTCATGATCTCATCCTTTTGATCACTACCTAGCACTCATAACCATAGGTGGCAGTGGGCACATAGCCTGATCAGTGAATTGTGATCTTCATCCTATGACTTAGTTCTCACTCCATCTCCACATTCAAGTATAATGCCTGTACAACCACCATGGCTATAACCATGTGAAGCAACAGTCAGCTGACAGAGCTAGATGCAAGACCCTATCAGTGCCCAACTGGTCACCAAAGAAATGTCATTTCAATTGTACTAAAATGGCAGGAGGTGGTGTAATCACCATTCACGTTGGAGGACTAAGCATATAGGGTGAGCTGTTTTTTTTTAGACATTTGGAAATGGACAGATATGCAATATGAACTACAAGCTGTGTGTGTTCCCTTGTTTTTATGATAGTGACTCACGGATACAAAACTCTACTATGTTTTAATTAAATTTAAAAGCATATATTTATTATTTAACAAAATAACAGTAGAAGGCTATATATAGCGCTGCAGACTAATAGCACAGCCCACCATGGTTTTGATCATTACATTTATAACAACTTCAACTTCATATTTATTAAAGTTTTTTTTTAATCAAGTACCAACAACAATTAGAAAAAAAAACACAAACTAAATAAAATATGAAACATAGAATGAATAAATACAAAAGTAATAAAAGATGGAGAGACAGTTAAAATAACAAATAAAATGGTAAATAAACAACATTAAAACAGAACTTCTGTCAAGAAATGAAGATACCAAGCCAAGGGCAATAAAAAACATATCCTGAGGCTAGTCAATACCAACTCAAATAAAAATGATTTAAGAAATTTGTACAAGCCAGCAAAAGTGTAACAGTTGAGGAAGGTCAGACCAATAAGGGTCCATCATTCCAATGGCTGTAACATATGACTCAGGCTACATATTAAAAAACTTTCCTGATAGCCTTAACTAGAAAAAGAATTTTCAGTATTGGACAGATATTATCAAAGACATTAGCGTACAAAAATGGTTCCTTGGGAGCAGGGTTAACAAGACATTTCTTCAGAAAAGCTGGAAAAACAACAACCTATCAAGCAATTGACCTATCAATCTATCAAGCAGAGAATCCTGCTAAACTCTGCTAGTGGCCTCCTTATAGGTGACCTATTTATAGACCTGACAAAGGCATTTGACCTCACTGATCACTATCTTCTCCAAAACAAACTAATTGAAATTGGTATCAGTCCAGACTCTGCTCCCTGGTTTAAAAACTTCCTTACTGACAGACAATACAGAGTTAAAATAGGATCCTCCTAATTAGAATTTACTCCTGTTACCAAAGGTGTACCGCAAGGATTCATTCTTTCCCCCTTATCTTCTCCACATTCATTAAAAAACTTCGTTGTGACTTCTCCTTACAGACAACCTCCACCTTCACATACCTACATCTATGGCTTGATCTGTCACTAGACTTCCATTTCCACATAGAAATAGTGAGAACCAAAATAAACACCCTCCTTTTTTGGGCCGAAAGATCTCCTCTTTTCTATCCAACCAGCTAGCGCAGTCATTGGCAAAGGAGTTTTCCTTTCTCAACTTGAATATGAGCTCCCTTTTGCTTCTGCTTTCAAGAAGAACATTGCTACACTCCAGACTATCTCTAACAGCATCTGCTGTTTCATTACAAACTCACCTCTCTGTGAGCATTACTGTATCACCCTAAAAAAAGCTAAATGGATACCCATAAAACAAAGATCTAACCTACTTTTAGGATCCTAACTCAACAAGCTATTCCAGCTCCACATATTTACTCATGAAAAACTTCCTCATACAACCTGAGACACTATTCACAAGCCACACCAACTCTCATTAACCCTAGAGACAAACTCCACATCACTACACATGCTCTTTCTCAATAGCTCTCATTATCTATAGAACCAAACCCCACAGCACTGCACATGCTGTGTCACACTAACTTTTATTATCCCTAGAACTAAACCCCACAGCACTGCACATGCTCTGTCACAACTCTTATTACCCCTAGAACCAAACTCCACAGTACAGCACATGCTCTGTCACACCAACTCTCATTAGCCCTAGAATCAAACCCCACAGCACTGCACATGCTCTGTCACACCAACTCTCATTACCCCTAGAACCAAACTCCACAGCATAGCACATGCTCTGTCACACCAACTCTCATTAGCCCTAGAATCAAACCCCACAGCACTGCACATGCTCTGTCACAACAACTCTTATTACCCCTAGAACCAAACTCCACAGCATAGCACATGCTCTGCCACACCAACTCTCATTAGCCCTAGAATCAAACCCCACAGCACTGCACATGCTCTGTCACACCAACTCTCATTACCCCTAGAACCAAACTCCACAGCATAGCACATGCTCTGTCACACCAACTCTCATTAGCCTTAGAATCAAACCCCACAGCACTGCACATGCTCTGTCACACCAACTCTCATTACCCCTAGAATTACCTCCACAGCACATGCATTCTCCTCTCAGTCACCTACTCTTTGGCAAGCTCTCCCCATTGACATTAAGGAAATCAACATTTATTCCAAATTCAGAATACTACTGAAAAAGCACTTCATCACCTAAGACAAATGCTCCAGTATAAAAACGGGACATATGACCTAATGTACCTCCTTTCTGAGTCTCTTCTCCTCTCAAGATTCACTGAAGATTGACCTCCTTTAGAAACTAATGAAAATGTTGTCCATTACACTCTGATTGTGCATTGCACTGAGCTGTTTAACTGAAATGTATATATTTTTCTTCTATGTAATTAGTCTGACATATTCTTTTATTGCTTGCATTTCTGTGTTTATTGTGTTTGTGAAATGTTTTGCATTTCAGCCAGCCTGAGCCTGAAATTGGTCAGTATTGATGTGTAGTTCCCTGGTAAATAAATATAAATAAAAATAAAATAAAAAATAAAATCAACAGCCCACTAAGGACGTGCCATCGCTTAGAAGAAGCTTTTTTGTGAAACCACTTTCATGATTAGTGAAAAGTTTTCCCTTTTCTCACCTATTATTTGATCTCACAGAAAGTATATATATATATATATATATATATATATATATATATATATATATATATATATATATATATATATATATATATATATAGATCACCTACAGAACACTGACAGCCCAAAACACCGTCACCCATATGGCCAACGCCATATGGTCGATACTCACAATATCGACAGTGCCACAACTTCACAAAAAAGGAAAATAAAATTTCCTTTTTTGTGCTAGCAGGGGGGCTACAACCATAAAGCATCACCCACCCCCCCTCGTACCTTTAATGTACCAACTCCAAGATCGCACTATAGTGCAGGAATGGAAAGTTTTCCATTCCGCACTATTGGGAGATAGCGTTTCCCCATTGTCGATATTCTGAACATCAGTCATATGGGTGCCAGCATTGTGAGCTGTCGGAGTTCTGTATGGGACCTATACATATATATATATATATATATATATATATATATATATATATATATATATATATATATATCTATATATATATATATATATATATATATATATATATATATATATATATATATATATATATATATTTATATATATTTGAAGGGGTGTACCACCCACATTGATGTATATATTTATATATATTTGAAGGGGTGTACCACCCACATTGATGTATATATTACAGGGGCAATGGAAGTTTCCTTTACCCATCAAGACGGTGGTGAGGGACACACACAGGTCTCATTCTCGGGGGAGAGAAGGAATAAAGAGGAAACCAGAAGACGAGGCTGTGGGTACACCAACTATCAAGAAATTCCTGAACAAGGTATGAACAAACGTATTTGGAACTTGTCCAGCCATGTATTAACTGCTGCCAAAATCAGAGTACAATCTAAAGGATTAACGTTTATCCCCACTCAGAAGCAAGACTTCGCAGAACCAATTACTGACTTTAAATTGTTTATTAGAAACATTTTACTGAAACTGTGCTTTAAAAATAAAGAAAATAGTGAGAGGTATAATGGTAGGAGCAAGCCTAGTACGGTTATACCTAACTGCCATCCTAGCAAGTCCAGCACGTTTATACCTAACCCTCATCCTAGCAAGCCAAGCACGTTTATACCTAACCCCCATCCTAGCAAGCCTAGTACATTTATACATAACCCCCATCCTAGC
>NC_056743.1:1906060835-1906144053 GCF_019279795.1 Protopterus annectens
ATGTGCTTCCTCCTGCAGTGGCACACCCTCTGCGATTGACATGTATTCCGTGTAGGCCACTCTCGGTATACTACCGCTGCACCGCTTGCTCCATCCTTACACCGCCGGTTTTACATTCACTATTATCTGCCTCATTTGCATGGCATTGACTGCTAATACATGGTTACGGGCGAACACTGCCGCCACTCCTTGACAACCCTTGCGCTGGGGTTGAGGCTTTCCATACATACTATGGTGTGCGGTGGCTGTGCAGCTGATGTGTATTATACTGCTCTTTTAGGACATTTGTCATATTATTTCATTGTTTTGCACCTTCTGTGCACATATCCGGGGTTCTGCTGTGGTTTCTGCATATAACATTTATGTCATTATTTACATTTTGTGCATGTTTTCTTTGGACATTCTCGGTGCCTTTCGCCATTGGCATATTGCACCTGTATGATACCTGATGTTGACAGCCTTCCATTACTCCTTGGTCATGTTTGGGTAAATGTAAACCGTTTTCTTGGTTTACATTTCCGTGCCCTTACGCTACGTCTGCGCCACTTCGTGGATCGATATTTGCCTTCATTTACATGGTGCAATACCGCACACAGTGTGTTTAGCATACCTACGCCGGGCGGCAGAACCGCACACGGTAGTGCACGTGGGATTGGTTCATACCTGAATCGCTCGGTGGCCATATTTGGCTTTATAATGCCGACACTATGCGGGCGCCTGGTGCAAGGTTCATGAATCCCGGGGAATAGACTGTAGTTACATTTCTATTTACATTTATTCACAGACAGTAGTTACATTACTATTTACATTTATACACAAACAGTAGTTACATTTCTATTTACTTTTATACACAGACAGTAGTTACATTTCTAATTACATTTATACACAGACAGTAGTTACATTACTATTTAAATTTATACACAGACAGTAGTTACATTTATATTTACATTTATACACAGACAGTAGTTACATCTCTATTTACACTTATACACAAACAGTAGTTACATTTCTGTTACATTTATATTTATATTTATACACAGACAGTAGTTACATTTGTATTTACATTTATACACAGGCAGTAGTTACATTACTATTTACATTTATACACAGACAGTAGTTACATTACTGTTTACATTTATACACAGACTGTAGTTACATTTCTATTGACATTTATACAGAGACAGTAGTTATTTTTTTTACATTTATACACTGACTGTAGTTGCATTTCTATTTACATTAGTACACAGACAGTAGTTACATTACTATTTACATTTATACACAAACAGTAGTTACATTTCATGGGTTCATAGGTTCATAGGTTCATACTAGGCAATCTGCCCTGGGACATTTATAAGCCTAGCCCGATTGTGTTTGGCTTACGCCTCCCCTTGATTTGAGTATACTGTGCCCTTTTTAAAGTTTACTTTACTGTGCCTCTGTCTAATAGTGACACAGAAGTAATCCTTGGGACAAACCTACGATCCCCCATCCACTCATCAAGATTATTCTTGAAGAGAGTCAGTGAGGTGCTCTTCCTAGCATGAATTGGAATTCTATTCCAGAGCGAAGGGAGCCTCTGGGTTATGAATCTGTCCCTCCAGCATGTTCTATTTATTTCTCTGCTTAGGTTCAAGTCCCTCAACCGCGTGGCTCTAAGAGATTTAGATTTACTCAGGTGGAGCATGTCTATTAATTCTGGGTTGGACATAGCTTTATATGTCAGGCATAGATCGCCTCGAAGTAGGCGATATGCAACTGAGTAGAGCTGGAGTTTTTTTAACCGAGCAGCATATGGCATCTGTGTGAGTCCCTTGATCCTCCTGATGAGGTACTTTTGGGGTCTTTCTAATTGCTGTAGGTGTCGGGTAAGGTACATCCCAAAGGGGGCATTGTATTCTATGATGGGCCTGATGAGGGATGAATAAAGAGATTACCTCTCTTGATCTAGATCTGAATCCTTTCATGATGAGGTGGGCTATGTAGAAGGCCTTTCTAACCTCTTTGGCAATGTGGTTGTCAAAGGAGAGATTGCTATCAACTTGGGTCCCCAGATCCCTAATTACTTTCTCTGTACTTAATGGGTTACCACCTATGTGGTAATTTGTGGGCACATTGTTTTTGCTAAAGGGTATGACTATACACTTTTTGGCATTTAGCTTTAGACCATTGCTCTGGCACCAGTTATCCGTCTCTGCAAGACCTTTTTGTTTGCTCCAGCAACTCTGACTCTGTGGGTTCTGTCTTTGTGCCAGTTTGCGACCCATCTTGTGACATAGGGGTTTATATTTAGGCTGGATAGTTTATCTATGATGCCCGAGTGGGATATTGTGTCAAATGCCTTTGCGAGGTCCAGATAGGCTGTGTGGACTACCTTCCCTTCATCTATGGCCTTGGTGACTGTTTCGAAGAAGTCGACCAGGTTTAAAAGGCAGTATCTGCCCTTGACGAAGCCAAATTGGGTAGGATCTAGTGTCTGTATGTCCCCAATGTCTTTATTTATGAGTTCCATGATGATCCTCTCCATAGCCTTGCAGACTAGACTAGTCAGCCTTATGGGGCGATAGTTTCCAGGGTCCGTAGAGGCGCCAACTTTGTGGAGTGGGACCACTGTTGCTCTATGCCATTCTTTGGGCACATATCCTGTAATGAGGCTGAGATTGTACAGCAGTTTTACTTGAGGGATTAGTTCTTCTTGGAGTTCATGTAGGACGCAACCCGGGACGCCATCTGGTCCCATGGAAGCAGTGTTTTTTGCTTTGGAGAGGGCGGCCTTCACCTGAGCATCAGAGATGTTTGGAAGGCTGCACTCTGCCGGGATAGATACTTGCTCTTTTGGGGGGGGGGGTGGAGAAGTTTGCACTGAACCTGTCTGCCAGGATATTGGCGATGTCTGTGGGTTCAGTGTATTTTCTGTCGTTTGGAATCAACTCAGAACAAGTCTGGGAGTTGCATCCCAGGTTCCTAACATGACTGAAAAAAGCCTTATGATTGTCTTTAGTGTCCTGTGCAATTTTTCTCTCGAAGCTGGCCTTGGAGGGTTTTATGAGGGATCGTAATTTTTTGCTAGTACTGATCAGAGATGCCTTCCCTTTTAGGGATTTTGCTCTATCATGTAGTAGTTTCCTCCTTCTGTTTTACAGTTTATTTATGGCTGGGGTCCACCAGACTGGACGCCTGCCTTTGGATGATTGGGTCTTGATTTTGTTTGGGATAGCGTGATCCATGCATTCCTGGAGATGTCCGTAGAATGTGTTTAGATAGGATTCTGCAGTTTGGGCCATAGTTTCCACTGGCCCTGGGGCCTTGAAGGATTCCACTTCGGTTTTGAGAAGTGTGAAGTTCACTTTTGAGAAGTTTTTCAATGTGGTTTTTGGGGCTGGGTGGTTTTCTCTTTACATTTACACACAGACAGTAGTTACATTACTATTTACATTTATACACAGACAGTAGGTACATTTCTATTTACATTTATACAGATACAGTAGTTACATTACTATTTACATTTATACACAAACAGTAGTTACATTTCTATTTACATTTATACATAGACAATAGTTACATTACTATTTACATTTATACACAGACAGTAGTTAGATTTCTATTTACATTTATACACAGACAGCAGTTAAATTTCTATTTACATTTTTACACAGACAGCAGTTACTGTTCTATATACATTTATACACAGACAGTAGTTACATTTTTATTTACCTTTATACACAGTATTTACATTACTATTAACATTTATACACATACAGTAGTTATATTTCTATTTACATTTATACACAAACAGTAGTTATATTTCTATTTACATTTATACACAGACTAGGTACATTCCTATTTACATTTACACACACACAGTCGTTATATTACTATTTACATTTATACACAGACAGTAGGTACATTTCTATTTACATTTATACACAGACAGTAGTTACATCTCTATTTACATTTATACACCGTATTTACATTACTATTAACATTTATACACATACAGTAGTTACATTTCTATTTACATTTATACACAGAAAGTAGTTATTTTTTTTTACATTTATACACAGACTGTAGTTACATTTCTATTTACATTTATACACAGACAGTAGTTACATTTCTATTCACATTTATACACAGACAGCAGTTACATTTCTATTTACCTTTATACGCAGTATTTACATTACTGTTAACATTTATACACATACAGTAGTTACATTTCTATTTACATTTATACACAGACAGTAGTTACATTACTATTTACATTTATACACAGACAGTAGTTACATTTCTATTTACATTTACAGACAGTAGTTACGTTTATATTTACATTTATACACAAACAGTAGTTACATTACTATTTACATTTATACACAGACAGTAGTACCATTTCTATTTACATTTATACACATACAGCAGTTAAATTTCTATTTACATTTTTACACAGACAGTAGTTACATTTCTGGTACATTTCTATTTATATTTATACACAGACACTAGTTACATTTGTATTTACATTTATACACAGACAGTAGTTACATTACTATTTACATTTATACACAGACAGTAGTTACATTTGTATTTACATTTATACACAGGCAGTAGTTACATTTCTGTTACATTTCTATTTATATTACATTTGTATTTACACTTATACATAGACTGTAGTTACATTTCTATTTACATTTCTATTTACATTTATACACAGACAGTAGTTACATTACTATTTACATTTATACACAACAGTAGTTACATTTCTATTTAGTTTTATACACAGACAGTAGTTACATTTCTAATTACATTTACCTACAGACAGTAGTTACATTACTATTTACATTTATACACAGACAGTAGTTACATTTCTATTTACATTTATACACAGACAGTAGTTACATCTCTATTTACACTTATACACAAACAGTAGTTACATTTCTGTTACATTTCTATTTATATTTATACACAGACAGTGGTTACATTTGTATTTACATTTATACACAGGCAGTAGTTACATTTCTGTTACATTTCTATTTATATTTATACACAGACAGTAGTTACATTTGTATTTAAATTTATACACAGGCAGTAGTTACATTTCTGTTACATTTCTTTTTTATATTTATACACAGACAGTAGTTACATTTGTATTTATATTCATACACAGACAGTAGTTACATTTCTATTTACATTTTTACACACACAGTAGTTACATTACTATTTACATTTATACACAGACAGTAGTTACATTTCTATTTACATTTATACAGAGACAGTAGTTATTTTTTTTACATTTATACACAGACTGTAGTTACATTTCTATTTACGTTTATACACAGACAGTAGTTACATTACTATTTACATTTATACGCAAACAGTAGTTACATTTCTATTTACATTTACACACAGACAGTAGTTACATTACTATTTACATTTATACACTGACAGTAGGTACATTTCTATTTATATTTATACACAGACAGTAGTTACATTACTATTTACATTTATACGCAAACAGTAGTTACATTTCTATTTACATTTATACATAGACCGTAGTTACATTACTATTTACATTTATACACAGACAGTAGTTACATTTCTATTTACATTTATACACAGACAGCAGTTACATTTCTGTTTACATTTTTACACACACAGCAGTTACTGTTCTATTTACGTTAATACACAGACAGTAGTTATTTTTTTACATTTATACACTGACTGCAGTTATATTTCTATTTACATTTATACAAAGACAGTAGTTACATTACTATTTACATTTATACACAAACAGTAGTTACATTTCATAGGTTCATAGGTTCATACTAGGCTATCTGCCCTGGGGCATTTATAAGCCTAGCCCGATTGAGTTTGGCTTACGCCTCCCCTTGATTTGAGTATACTGTGCCCTTTTTAAAGTTTACTTTACTGTGCCTCTGTCTAATAGTGACACAGAAGTAATCCTTGGGACAAACCTACGATCCCCCATCCACTCATCAAGATTATTCTTGAAGAGAGTCAGTGAGGTGCTCTTCCTGGCATGAATTGGAATTCTATTCCAGAGCGAAGGGAGCCTCTGGGTTATGAATCTGTCCCTCCAGCATGTTCTATTTATTTCTGTGCTTAGGTTCAAGTCCCTCGACCGTGTGGCTCTAAGAGATTTAGATTTACTCAGGTGGAGCATGTCCATTAATTCTGGGTTGGACATAGCTTTATATGTCAGGCATAGATCGCCTCGAAGTAGGCGATATGCAACTGAGTAGAGCTGGAGTTTTTTTAACCGAGCAGCATATGGCATCTGTGTGAGTCCCTTGATCCTCCTGATGAGGTACTTTTGGGGTCTTTCTAATTGCTGTAGGTGTCGGGTAAGGTACATCCCAAAGGGGGCATTGTATTCTATGATGGGCCTGATGAGGGATGAATAAAGGGGCACGATTACCTCTCTTGATCTAGATCTGAATCCTTTCATGATGAGGTGGGCTATGTAGAAGGCCTTTCTAACCTCTTTGGCAATGTGGTTGTCAAAGGAGAGATTGCTATCAACTTGGGTCCCCAGATCCCTAATTACTTTCTCTGTACTTAATGGGTTACCACCTATGTGGTAATTTGTGGGCACATTGTTTTTGCTAAAGGGTATGACTATACACTTTTTGGCATTTAGCTTTAGACCATTGCTCTGGCACCAGTTATCCGTCTCTGCAAGACCTTTTTGTTTGCTCCAGCAACTCTGACTCTGTGGGTTCTGTCTTTGTGCCAGTTTGCGACCCATCTTGTGACATAGGGGTTTATATTTAGGCTGGATAGTTTATCTGTGATGCCCGAGTGGGATATTGTGTCAAATGCCTTTGCGAGGTCCAGATAGGCTGTGTGGACTACCTTCCCTTCATCTATGGCCTTGGTGACTGTTTCGAAGAAGTCGACCAGGTTCAAAAGGCAGGATCTGCCCTTGACGAAGCCAAATTGGGTAGGATCTAGTGTCTGTATGTCCCCAATGTCTTTGTTTATGAGTTCCATGATGATCCTCTCCATAGCCTTGCAGACTAGGCTAGTCAGCCTTATGGGGCGATAGTTTCCAGGGTCCGTAGAGGCGCCAACTTTGTGGAGTGGGACCACTGTTGCTCTATGCCATTCTTTGGGCACATATCCTGTAATGAGGCTGAGATTGTACAGCAGTTTTACTTGAGGGATTAGTTCTTCTTGGAGTTCATGTAGGATGCAACCTGGGACGCCATCTGGTCCCATGGAAGCAGTGTTTTTTGCTTTGGAGAGGGCGGCCTTCACCTGAGCATCAGAGATGTTTGGGAGGCTGCACTCTGCCGGGATAGATACTTGCTCTTTTGGGGGGGAGGGGGTGGAGAAGTTTGCACTGAACCTGTCTGCCAGGGTATTGGCGATGTCTGTGGGTTCACTGTATTTTCTGTCGTTTGGAATCAACTCAGAACAAGTCTGGGAGTTGCATCCCAGGTTCCTAACATGACTGAAAAAAGCCTTATGATTGTCTTTAGTGTCCTGTGCAATTTTTCTCTCAAAGCTGGCCTTGGAGGGTTTTATGAGGGATCATAATTTTTTGCTAGTACTGATCAGAGATGCCTTCCCTTTTAGGGATTTTGCTCTATCATGTAGTAGTTTCCTCCTTCTGTTTTACAGTTTATTTATGGCTGGGGTCCACCAGACTGGATGCCTGCCTTTGGATGATTGGGTCTTGATTTTGTTTGGGATAGCGTGATCCATGCATTCCTGGAGATGTCCGTAGAATGCGTTTAGATAGGATTCTGCAGTTTGGGCCATTGTTTCCACTGGCCCTGGGGCCTTGAAGGATTCCACTTCGGTTTTGAGAAGTGTGAAGTTCACTTTTGAGAAGTTTTTCAATGTGGTTTTCTGGGCTGGGTGGTTTTCTATTTACATTTACACACAGACAGTAGTTACATTACTATTTACATTTATACACAGACAGTAGGTACATTTCTATTTACATTTATACAGATACAGTAGTTACATTACTATTTACATTTATACACAAACAGTAGTTACATTTCTATTTACATTTATACATAGACAATAGTTACATTACTATTTACATTTATACACAGACAGTAGTTAGATTTCTATTTACATTTATACACAGACAGCAGTTAAATTTCTATTTACATTTTTACACAGACAGCAGTTACTGTTCTATATACATTTATACACAGACAGTAGTTACATTTTTATTTACCTTTATGCACAGTATTTACATTACTATTAACATTTATACACATACAGTAGTTATATTTCTATTTACATTTATACACAAACAGTAGTTATATTTCTATTTACATTTATACACAGACTAGGTACATTCCTATTTACATTTACACACACACAGTAGTTACATTACTATTTACATTTATACACAGAGAGTAGGTACATTTCTATTTACATTTATACACAGACAGTAGTTACATCTCTATTTACATTTATACACCGTATTTACATTACTATTAACATTTATACACATACAGTAGTTACATTTCTATTTACATTTATACACAGAAAGTAGTTATTTTTTTTTACATTTATACACAGACTGTAGTTACATTTCTATTTACATTTATACACAGACAGTAGTTACATTTCTATTCACATTTATACACAGACAGCAGTTACATTTCTATTTACCTTTATACACAGTATTTACATTACTGTTAACATTTATACACATACAGTAGTTACATTTCTATTTACATTTATACACAGACAGTAGTTACATTACTATTTACATTTATACACAGACAGTAGTTACATTTCTATTTACATTTACAGACAGTAGTTACGTTTATATTTACATTTATACACAAACAGTAGTTACATTACTATTTACATTTATACACAGACAGTAGTAACATTTCTATTTACATTTATACACATACAGCAGTTAAATTTCTATTTACATTTTTACACAGACAGTAGTTACATTTCTGGTACATTTCTATTTATATTTATACACAGACACTAGTTACATTTGTATTTACATTTATACACAGACAGTAGTTACATTACTATTTACATTTATACACAGACAGTAGTTACATTTGTATTTACATTTATACACAGGCAGTAGTTACATTTCTGTTACATTTCTATTTATATTACATTTGTATTTACACTTATACATAGACTGTAGTTACATTTCTATTTACATTTCTATTTACATTTATACACAGACAGTAGTTACATTACTATTTACATTTATACACAACAGTAGTTACATTTCTAATTACATTTACCTACAGACAGTAGTTACATTACTATTTACATTTATACACAGACAGTAGTTACATTTATATTTACATTTATACACAGACAGTAGTTACATCTCTATTTACACTTATACACAAACAGTAGTTACATTTCTGTTACATTTCTATTTATATTTATACACAGACAGTGGTTACATTTGTATTTACATTTATACACAGGCAGTAGTTACATTTCTGTTACATTTCTATTTATATTTATACACAGACAGTAGTTACATTTGTATTTAAATTTATACACAGGCAGTAGTTACATTTCTGTTACATTTCTTTTTATATTTATACACAGACAGTAGTTACATTTGTATTTATATTCATACACAGACAGTAGTTACATTTCTATTTACATTTTTACACACACAGTAGTTACATTACTATTTACATTTATACACAGACAGTAGTTACATTTCTATTTACATTTATACAGAGACAGTAGTTATTTTTTTTACATTTATACACAGACTGTAGTTACATTTCTATTTACATTTACACACAGACAGTAGTTGCATTACTATTTACATTTATACACTGACAGTAGGTACATTTCTATTTACATTTATACACAGACAGTAGTTACATTACTATTTAGATTTATACGCAAACAGTAGTTACATTTCTATTTACATTTATACATAGACCGTAGTTACATTACTATTTACATTTATACACAGACAGTAGTTACATTTCTATTTACATTTATACACAGACAGCGGTTACATTTCTGTTTACATTTTTACACACACAGCAGTTACTGTTCTATTTACGTTAATACACAGACAGTAGTTTTTTTTTTTACATTTATACACTGACTGTAGTTATATTTCTATTTACACTTATACAAAGACAGTAGTTACATTACTATTTACATTTATACACAAACAGTAGTTACATTTCATAGGTTCATAGGTTCATACTAGGCTATCTGCCCTGGGGCATTTATAAGCCTAGCCCAATTGTGTTTGGCTTACGCCACCCCTTGATTTGAGTATACTGTGCCCTTTTTAAAGTTTAGTTTACTGTGCCTCTGTCTAATAGTGACACGGAAGTAATCCCCGGGACAAGCCTACGATCTGCCATCCACTCATCAAGATTATTCTTGAAGAAAGTCAGTGAGGTGCTCTGCCTAACATGAATTAGAATTCTACTCCAGAGCGAAGGGAGCCTCTGGGTTATGAATCTGTCCCTCCAGCATGTTCTATTTATCTCTGTGCTGAGGTTCATGTCCCTCGAGTGCGTGGCTCTAAGGGATTTAGATTTACTGAGGTGGAGCATGTCCATTAATTCTGGGTTGGACATAGCTTTATATGTCAGGCATAGAACGCCTCGAAGTAGGCAGTATGCAACTGAGTACAGCTGGAGTTTTTTTAACTGAGCAGCATATGGCATCTGTGTGAGTCCCTTGATCCTCCTGCTGAGGTACTTTTGGGGTCTTTCTAATTGCTGCAGGTGTCGGGTAAGGTACATCCCAAAGGGGGCATTGTATTCTATGATGGGCCTGATGAGGGATGAATAAAGGGGCACGATTACCTCTCTTGATCTAGATGTGAATCCTTTCATGATGAGGTGGGCTATGTAGAAGGTCTTTCTAACCACTTTGGCAATGTGGTTGTCAAAGGAGAGATTGCTATCAACTTGGGTCCCCGATCCCTAATTACTTTCTCTGTACTTAATGGGTTACCACCTATGTGGTAATTTGTGAGCACATTGTTTTTGCCAAATGGTATGACTGTACACTTTTTGGCATTTAGCTTTAGACCATGGCTCTGGCACCAGTTATCCATCTCAGCGAGACCTTTTTGAAGGATGTTTGTGTCAGCTGGAGAGTCAATTATGGCGCCCAGTTTGCATTCATCTGCGAACTTGGTGAGTCATAGTCCTCCCACATTGGCCTGTAACTCAGAAAAGTAAATACCAAACAAGAGAGGTCCCAGGACAGGACCTTGTGGGACGCCGCTTGTGACCGGTTTCGAGTCTGACATGGCTCCAGCAACTCTGACTCTGTGGGTTCTGTCTTTGAGCCAGTTTGCGACCCATCTTGTGACATAGTGGTTTATATTTAGGCTGGATAGTTTATCTATGATGCCCGAGTGGGATATTGTGTCAAATGCCTTTGCGAGGTCCAAATAGGCTGTGTGGACTACCTTCCCTTCATCTATGGCCTTGGTGACTGTTTCAAAGAAGTCGACTAGGTTCAAAAGGCAGGATCTGCCCTTGACGAAGCCAAATTGGGTAGGATCTAGTGTCTGTAGGTCCCCAATATCTTTGTTTATGAGTTCCATGATGATCCTCTCCATAGCCTTGCAGACTAGGCTAGTCAGGCTTATGGGGTGATAGTTTCCAGGGTCTGTAGAGGTGCCACCTTTGTGGAGTGGGACCACTGTTGCTCTATGCCATTCTTTGGGCACATATCCTGTAGTGAGGCTGAGATTGTACAGCAGTTTTACTTGAGAGATTAGTTCTTCTTGGAGTTCATGTCGGACGCAACTCAGGATGCCATCTGGTCCCATGGAAGCAGTCTTTTTTGCTTTGGAGAGGGCAGCCTTCACCTGAGCATCAGAGATGTTTGGGAGGCTGCACTCTGCTGTGATAGATACTTGCTCTTTTTGGGGGGAGGGGGTGGAGAAGTTTGCACTGAACCTGTCTGCCAGAATATTGGCGATGTCTGTGGGTTCAGTGTATTCTTTGTCATTTAGAATCAACTCAGAACAAGTCTGGGAGTTGCATCCCAGGTTCCTAACATAACTGAAAAAAGCCTTATGATTGCCTTTAGTGTCCTGTGCAATTTTTCTCACGAAGCTGGCCTTGGAGGATTTTATGAGGGATCGTAATTTTTTGCGAGTACTGATCAGAGATGCCTTCCCTTTTAGGGATTTTTCTCTATCATGTAGTAGCTTCCTCCTTCTGTTGTACAGTTTATTTATGGCTGGAGTCCACCAGACTTGACGTCTGCCTTTGGATGATTGAGTCTTGAATTTGTTTGGGATAGCATGATCCATGCATTCCTGGAGATGTCCGTAGAATGCGTTTATATAGGATTATGCAGTTTGGGCCATAGTTTCCAGTGGCCCTGGGGCCTTGAAGGATTCCACTTCAGTTTTGAGAAGTGTGAAGTTCACTTTTGAGAAGTTTTTCACTGTGGTTTTCTGGGCTGGGTGGTTTTCTATTTACATTTACACACAGACAGTAGTTACATTACTATTTACATTTATACACAGACAGTAGGTACATTTCTATTTACATTTATACACATACAGTAGTTACTTTACTATTTACATTTATACACAAACAGTAGTTACATTTCTATTTACATTTATTCATAGACAATAGTTACATTACTATTTACATTTATACACAGACAGTAGTTACATTTCTATTTACATTTATACACAGACAGCAGTTAAATTTCTATTTACCTTTATACACAGTATTTACATTACTATTAACATTTATACACATATAATAGTTATATTTCTATTTACATTTATACACAGACAGTAGTTATATCTCTATTTACATTTATACACAGACTAGGTACATTCCTATTTACATTTACACACAGACAGTAGTTACATTACTATTTACATTTTCACACAGACAGTAGTTACATTTATATTTACATTTATACACAGACAGTAGTTACATCTCTATTCACACATACACAAACAGTAGTTACATTTCTGTTACATTTCTATTTATATTTATACACAGACAGTAGTTACATTTGTATTTACATTTATACTCAGGCAGTAGTTACATTACTATTTACATTTATACACAGACAGTAGTTACATTACTATTTACATTTATACACAGGCAGGAGTTATATTTCTGTTACATTTATATTTATATTTATACACAGACAGTAGTTATATTTGTATTTACATTGATACACAGACAGTAGTTACATTTCTATTTACATTTTACACACACAGTAGTTACATTACTATTTACATTTATACACAAACAGTAGTTACATTTCTATTTACATTTATACAGAGACAGTAGTTATTTTTTTTACATTTATACACAGACTGTAGTTATATTTCTATTTACATTTATACACAGACAGTAGTTACAATACTATTTTCATTTATACACAAACAGTAGTTACATTTATATTTACATTTACACACAGACAGTAGTTACAATACTATTTACATTTATACACAAACAGTAGTTACATTTCTATTTACATTTACACACAGACAGTAGTTACTTTACTATTTACATTTATACACAGACAGTAGGTGCATTTATATTTACATTTATACACATACAGTAGTTACATTACTATTTACATTTATACACAAACAGTAGTTACATTTCTATTTACATTTATACATAAACAGTAGTTACATTACTATTTACATTTATACACAGGCATTAGTTACATTTCTATTTACATTTATACACAGACAGCAGTTAAATTTCTATTTACATTTTTACACAGACAGCAGTTACTGTTCTATTTACATTTATACACAGACAGTAGTTACATTTATATTTACATTTATACACAGACTAGGTACATTCCTATTTACATTTACACACAGACAGTAGTTACATTACTATTTACCTTTATACACAGACAGTAGTTACATTTCTATTTACATTTATACACAGACAGTAGTTATATTTCTATTTACATTTATACACAGACTAGGTACATTCCTATTTACATTTACACACAGACAGTAGTTACATTACTATTTACCTTTATACACAGACAGTAGTTACATTTCTATTTACATTTATACACAGACAGTAGTTACATCTCTATTTACATTTATACACAGGCAGTAGTTACATTTCTGTTACATTTCTATTTCTATTTCTTCACAGACACTAGTTACATTTGTATTTACAATTAGACACAGACAGTAGTTACATCCCTATTTACATTTATACACAGACAGCAGTTACATTTCTGTTACATTTCTATTTATATTTCTACACTGACACTAGTTACATTTGTATTTACAATTAGACACAGACAGTAGTTACATTTCTATTTACATTTGTACAGAGACAGTAGTTATTTTTTTTACATTTATACACAGACTGTAGTTACATTTCTATTTACATTTATACACAGACAGTAGTTAAATTTCTATTTACATTTTTACACAGACTGCAGTTACTTTTCTATTTACATTTATACACAGACAGTAGTTACATTTCTATTTACCTTTATAAACAGTATTTACATTTCTATCAACATTTATACAGGGGGGCATGGCTAGGATGCTGAACTGATAGCTGCACTTCATTTCAGCTCTCTTACCTCAATACAATTCCTGACAGGAATTTTACAAAATAATATTTAATTTGAAGAAATTTTTATTACTAACTTATTTCTAATAACTCTGAGCATCTATAAGAAAAAATTTATTGTCAGAACTTGAATAATTCCTGTCAAATTAATTACTGGAAAATCAGCACCAATATCAGCTTTACAGCATGAGTCATCTAAGGGATACAGCACAAGACTCTTCTCTCAAAAAAGACCTGCAGTCTCTCATTACAAATATACAGGAACTTACAATAAAAATTGACAAGATGGACAATAAAATAGATACTTTTAAAGAAAAGTGCTCACAACAACTGGAACAGCTTCAAGAAATGTTTACACAGCAGAAAGGACAGATATCACTTATTGAACAGTCATTAAGTGACATTGACACTAGAGTCCAAATAGAAGAACAACAAACTGAATTCTTACTTCAACAGAATACATATTTACTAGAAAAGCTTGATGATATGGAAAATCGAACAGGAAGAAATAATATTAGAATATATGGTCTACCAGAAAAATCTGAAGGGGACAATATGATAAACTTTCTTACCACCTGGATACCAGATGTAACAAAAATACCTGAAGCTCTTTCATATGGTATAGAACAGGCGCATAGATCACTAGCAGCTTCTGGAAATGCTTCTTCTCCGGGTAAGAACAAGCCGAGATCTATAATTGTGAGACTTTTTTCTACACAAGATAAAGATCTTATATTAAGAAATGCTTGGGCAAATTCTCCCATCAAATACAATGATTCATTAATAAGATTTGACAATGATTATTCTACAAAGGTGGTTTCAAAAAGAAAAGAATTTCTACCAAAAAAAAAATACCTTGAAGAAAAAGCAACTGAAAGTCCATCTTTTATTCCCAGCAAGACTGAAAGTTTTTCTACCAAATGGAATAAAAATCTTTGAAACAGTAGATTCAGCAATAAAATACCTTACCAACAACAACATCCTAACACATGAAGAATCTATGGACTGGACAATAAGTACACCGAAGAGAAATGCTGAAGTAAATAATTGGAAAACTGTTGAGCAAAAGAAAAAAAACTAAAGGACAAATAATCTTACATATGTTATATTCTGTAAAATCTAAATAATAATACTAACAACAAAAGAAAAGTTCTTACTGTCTTCAAGTTACACCAAAACAGGTACTGTTTTCAATTATATTTTAAATGTCAAAATTAGAATAACTGTAAATACATTTATCTCAAATCACATCAATATACTAAGCATAATTTAAACATTACTCTATTTTTCATTATTATCCATCTATTATTTTCATATTCTTAATCAGAGTAATCAATGCATAATAATGTTCCCAAATAGTTTATTTATTTATTTATTTATTTATTTCCTCTCTTTGTGTTTTGTTGTTTTTATTTTTCTCTTCTTTTTACAAATTCTTCATTAACTTATAATACTTTAATCAGTATATGGTTATATTGCTTAATAGGTATAGTAATGGCTGCTATATAACTTATTATCAGTTACATCCCTGACAGCATTACTTTTTATAAGTTAAAAGTGTCCCTGTTTGGATAAACGCCAATGCTGGGCAGAAATGTGTTGCTTTTGAAATGAAGTATTTCAGTTAGGATGTATCATAAGACTACTTTAAATAATCTTAAAAGATGTTCTGCCTTTGACCCATATGCACATACTGATAAAGTCCAGTGAAAAAATATGTTTTAAGTGATATTTTGAGGCTATAAGTCAGGTGTGTTGTTCATAGGTTCATAAGTTCATAGGTTGGTACTAGGCTATCAGCCCTAGGGCCTATACAAGCCTAGCCATAACAATTCCCTGGCTATTTCTTCCCACATTATTTACTTTCCTGGACCCCTGTCTAGCAGGGCGACTGACGTGATCCCTGGGGTGAATTTCCTTTCTCCCATCCAAACGTCAAGATTCCTCTTGAAGGGGTCCAAAGAGGCACTCTGCTTGACATGTATGGGCAATCTATTCCAGAGTCTGGGGAGTCTCTGGGTCAGGAACCTATCCTTCAAGCATGTTTTGTTTATTGTGATGACAAGGTTTAGATCCCTGGAGCATGTAGCTCTGAGGGATTGGGATTTTTTTAAGTGTAGCATGTCCAACAGCTCTGGGTTTGACATGGCCTTGTATGTTAAGCAGAGATTGCCTCTGAGTAGACGATATGCGACAGAGTATAGCTGGAGTTTTTTAAGGCGGTCAGCGTAGGGCATCTGCTTTAGGCCTGTGATTCTTTTAGTGAGGTATTTCTGAGGCCTTTCCAGTTGTTGCAGATGTCTTGAGAGGTACATACCAAATGGGGCGTTGTATTCTATAATGGGTCTAATGAGGGATGAGTACAGTGGGACAATGACCTCCTTTTTTCTGGATGAAAAGCCCTTCGTGATGAGGTGTGCCACATAGAAGGATTTCCTGACTGTTGTGGCGATGTGGTTATCGAAGGTGAGACCACTGTCCACCTGTGTCCCTAAGTCTCTTATCACACTTTCTGTGTTTAATGTACTGCCACCTATATGGTAATTCATGGATACATGTTTTTCCCAAAGGGATAACAATACATTTCTTGGCATTGAGCTTGAGCCCATGGCTCTGGCACCAAGCATCTGTTTCTGTAAGGCCCTTTGTAGAGTATCCACATCATTTGGGGATTCAATAATGGCTCCCAGTTTGCAGTCATCTGCAAACTTTGTTAGCCAGAGTCCCTTAGTGTTGACCTGTACCTCAGAGAAGTAGATGCCAAACAACAGCGGCCCCAGGACTGAACCCTGAGGTACTCCACTTGTCACTTGTCTGGAGCTGGATTTGGAGTCGGCTACTTTTACAGTGTGGGTTCTATCAGTAAGCCATTTAGCAACCCATTGGGTGACATAGGGATTAATACCCAACTTAGTAAGTTTATCTATGATTCCAGAGTGGGGGATGGTGTCAAAGGCCTTGGAAAGGTCTAGATAGGCTGTGTGGACCACCTTACCCTTGTTCATGGCTCTGGAGACTGATTCAAAGAAGTCAATCAGGTTCAGGAGACAAGATCGGCCCTTCACAAACCCAAACTGGGTGGGGTCCAGTGTTTGAAGGTTGCCAATGTCTTTGTTTATAAGTTCCATGATAATACGCTCCATGG
The DNA here is from genome assembly GCF_019279795.1 of Protopterus annectens. Taxonomy (NCBI): domain Eukaryota; kingdom Metazoa; phylum Chordata; order Ceratodontiformes; family Protopteridae; genus Protopterus; species Protopterus annectens. The sequence continues at coordinate 1,906,078,539 of NC_056743.1, forward strand.
CCTTGCAGATAAGGCTTGTCAGACTGATGGGACAGTAGTTTCCGGGATCCAAGGTGGATCCCCCTTGTGGATTGGGATAACTGTAGCTCTGCGCCACTCAGTGGGCACGAAACCTGAGGTGAGGCTATGATTAAACATGACACTTAGGTGAGGTGCCAGTTCATATTGTAGTTCATGTAGTACACAGCCCGGGATGTCATCTGGTCCCATGGATGCTGTATTCTTGGCTTTAGAGAGTGCGTTTTGTACCTGTGTGGCCGTTATTACTGGAATTTGGCAATCTTCCGGTATTGAGATGGGCCATTTAGGGGATGAGAGGGGGTGAAGTTGACACTGAATCGATCTGCCAGGATATTGGCAATATCCTTTGGATCAGTATATTTATTGCCATTCTGTTTTAGCTCAGAGCAGATCCGAGCATTGCCATTTAGATTCTTGACATAGTTATAGAATGCTTTGTGGTTGTCTTTGGAATCTTTGGCAATTTTATTTTCATAACTAGCTTTGGAGGATTTTATGAGGCATCTCAGTTTCTTACTGAGGCTAGTAAGGGAGTTTTTGCATCCTGGGATTTTCCTCTTTTCTGCAAAAGTTTCTTTCTTTTGTTGTAAAGTTTGTTTATGGCAGGGGACCACCAGATTGGCTTCCTTTTTTGGATGTGAGCATTTTGGTTCTATTTGGGATGGCATGATTCATGCATGAGTGGATGTGCTCGTACAGTGCCTTAGTGTAGGATTCAGCAGTTGAACTTTCAGTTCCCGTCTGCATGGGTGTCATGAAGTTTGTCACTTCTGACTTGAGTAGCATGAAGTTGGCTTTGGAGAAGTTTTTTATGGTGGTTTCTTTACTGGGGGCTGGGGGTGGGATGTGGATGTTAAGGGTGATTAGCTTATGGTCAGACCTGACTAACGAGGGGGTGACCATAGGTATGGAGCATTGATTTGCCATGTTGGTAATGACCAGGTCTAGGATATTGGAGCCCCTGGTGGGACTATGGATTAGTTGATCCAGGGCATTGGAATTTATGAATTCCAAGAACCGTTGCGCAAAGGTGTTGGCCTTAGCCAGTAACCTGAATCCCAGGGGCGACAGGTGCAGACCATCTCTGGCAAAGCATCGTGGTCTGTCAATCATGTCATCCCAGGCAGACAGATACTGGATCCCCTTTGAATGACACCATAAGCTTAGCCAATTGTTGAAGTCAATAATGTTATCCTTATATTGTGGTATCATTCTGGGCGAAGGCAGGATGCTACTCAGGGCTAGGGTCATACCTGCCTGGGCTACATGATCCGAGAGCTCTTCCATGTCTCTTTTCATGTGGCTCCAGACATCCGGAGTTGAAAGATGCTTGTGACTAGCTTAGATATCCTGTTGTCTTTTCTTTTGTAGAGACATAAGGCATAGCATGTTTAAAATGCAAAGTTTGATAGTTGTTAACACTACTCCGCAAACTAGAGTGCTCGCGTGCACACTACATGAGTTTGTCACCAAGTAAGAGAAGGGAAAAGAAAAAAAGAAAAAACACATACCTTTTCCCGCTTGGTTCTCGAGACAATTTAACAGCCCCAAACATCACTAGAAACTTGAGTTACTTATTGCTTGTCGCATTTACTTGCGTACGCCATCCCCTGACTCTTTCTAATTGACGTCTAGTCAGAAAATAAGCTAGGTTCACATTTAAAGATACAGAAACCTAAATTCCTTCTAAGGAAATGTAAATAATATAAAAGGTTCATATAAATATACACAGATATATATTTTTGAAGCACTTTCAGTTTATGGCTACTGATGTATTCTAGCACCTTGATAGATAAGGACATATATCTGCTTGTCTTTCTATCAGTTTAGATTTCCAGACATTTTAGCTATCCCTTACTATGTTTTATATAGCAGAGTTTAAAGAGCATAAATTAATTATCAGCAAATAAAATCACTGCTGTTTTACAAATTCTCTAAAGAAACTAGTAAATGTCAAGCAACTGACAAATTTATTTTAAGGAAAATTGCCATTACCCACACTGGTGTTCCTACAAAATACTACTAATGTCCTGCTACCAAAATATGCCCTCAAGTGGACAAATGGGATGCAACAAGAAGGTTAAATGTACATTTAGCAAATCAAACATTTAAATAACAGTATAATATACTAGATAGAGAAAGTAGAAGCAATAATTATATAAACAACTATAATAAGTAACATAACAACAGTGGATTTAACCCAATGTGTCAATTATACAATATTTATATCCCATATAGCTTTGAACTTTGTCAAAGCATCTGTGTTCTACACACATATTTATTAAATCTAATTTGAGTAGAAGAGGGAGAGGCTTAGCCCACACCCTAATTTATTACTAAGTTACCATGCATTATGAACATACATTGTGGCAGGTACTCGGCGAGCTATCCATCCTTAGATGGCTCATGCTGTTCCCATTTACTTATCTGAATAATGACTGCAGCTGTACTCTTCTTATTATATTACCTGGCTGTGGCTTCACCCTTCTTATAATATTACCTGGCTTTTTACATTATCAAGAATGACGCAATACTAGTGTATGCGGGTATATCATGTTACTGTTAGTGTAAACAAAAATGCTTGACAATGCAACTATAATTCTTAAACCTTTCTGCAGACAAATGTATTGTCTAGCAGTTGAGAGCCTGATTGTTCCTAATCAGCAGACCTGTATTTTCATGTTCGAATATGACTACATGAAAAGATGCCAATATTAGTCTGCAAGTTTAGTAAGCAGTAAATTCATTGGGGATTAAATCGAGGAGACACTTACATTATAGCTAAAGCACTTGACATTTGATAAATGTATCCTCTCAATGATGCATTCTATCTAGTCATTAACTATAAAACAACTTTTCTGAGAAATATTGTTGTAATGCCAGTTAATGATTTGAATTAAATATTTCTATATACAGTCATAAAGCAATTACCAGGATAAAATAATACTCTTGCAGTGCATGGATCATCATAGCTATCCTCTGATGTTAGAGGAAAAACAAGCTTCTTAAACACCTTTTTGACATAATAAAGGTGTTACCCCATAGTTTAAATACATTTTGTCTATTTACTGCAAAATGGGTTAGGAATTTTAACCTGTAACATTTTCATATATAATAGTTTAAATCTTAGCAGCTTCCATTATTTTGATATGTTCTCCAGTATACTTTTATTCAGTGATAAGATTAAATTACTGGTGTTAAGTAAGTCAAAATTATATCTCCAGCACTTATTGTCAGCAGATAAACTCACTTGTTAAGTGTTAGTCTAAGCTGTAAGAGTTAATATGTGATATACATAGATGTTTGCTTTAAAAATGTGGTCAAGTGCACTGCAGTTTTACCTCTGTACTGTGTCAGTTTTGATTATACAAAGTCCCTCTGAAAGTTGATAGAAGTGTTAACAACAAAACACTCAATCAAGTAACAACATTATAAGTAGTCTCTTGGATAAGGAAGATGTCTAAATTGTGATCTTGTTGTCTCCAGCCATGGGAATTGTCTTTGAAAAGCTGAAAAATGCAATCAGAGGAACATATTTAATGTCTACTAAAGAAATATTAATATACTTGTACATTGTATTGCATTTCTGTTTATATTAAACATGAAATATGATGTGGTTTCAGAACTATTCATGTTTTTATTCCAATATGACAGATTTCAAAGAATTTTATGAAGAAACAATCAAAAACTTTCTAGAAATAAATTACACAGAAGATATTTCAGAAATATATGTCTGGGATTCATTAAAAGCAGTTACATATGGGAAGATATTATCTTGGTACATAAATAAAAGGAAGTTATGGAATAAAGATATGCTAGACTTACAAAACAAAACAGATAAATTGAAACTGGAAATACAAAAGGGTAATGCTACTCAAGTTCAAGAACTTACACAAATCAATAAGAAGTATACATAATTGCTACACCATAAGATTATGATTAACTTAGAAAAGATAAAAATAAACTCATACTCTACTAATTCAGCACACCTGAGATACTTAACTAATAGAACAAAAAAATAATTAAATCTAGGCAAATAAAAGAAATATTTATTCCCAATACTAACAAAAGAGTTATGGAACTAAATGATATTTTAGAAGCATTCAGACTCCAATTTAACATTGATAATTCCATAAATACTCAAGATACACCTACTAAGGACATAAAAAATACTTAGAAAACAATATTCATATTAAATTAACAGAAGAACAAATAGACATTATAAACAAACCAATCAATACGACAGAATTAAAATCACAAATTAAAAAGCTCAAGACAAATAAAGCACCTGGCCCAGACAATATGCTACCAGAAATGTATAAACTAATACCCAATCAAGCCATATCTTTATTATTAAAAGTATATGATATAGCCAATAAAGATTTGAATATACCACCCTCTTGGAAATATTCATTGATATCCCCAATTATCAAACCAGATAAAGATGAGAAACAGTGTTCCTCATATAGGCCAATATCATTACTCAATATAGACTACAAGATGTTTATGGCTATATACGCAGATAGGATCAAACACTTTCTTCCTTTCATAATTCACAAAGATCAAACAGGTTTTATTAAAGGAAGAAATACTTCAGATAATATTAAAAGAATACTAACATTAATAGATTATAGCAAACATGAAGTCCTAAATTTAAACGTAATCTCATTAGATATTAATAAAGCTTTTGATTCGGTTAACTGGAACTTTCTTTCACTAGTTTTAAAAGAATATAACTTTCCTTATAATTTTAATAATCTTATCCAAATACTATATGAAGGGCATTTGTATTAATAGAATGTTAAACCTTAAAATCCAACTCTTTGCTGATGGCATACTATTAACTCTCTCAGATGCAAATGAGTCTTTGAATGCTCTATTTAACTCCATGAATAAATTTCAAAATATTTCAGGCTTAAAATTTTATGAAAACAAAACTAAAATTATGCCCTGTAATTGTTTTCCAAATATATAGTAACATAAAGTAAATTATTATATCTGGGAATAAATCTACTCAATGAATTAACAGATTCTCTAATATTTAACTATAATAAAATACTAGACAAAATAGAACAAACAATTGGTTACTGGAATAAATATATCTTTTCAACAGCAGACAGATTATATCTTATTAAAATAATCATATTTCCCAAAATATTATACTTAATACAAAATGTTTCATTGCCACCTCCCAAATATATTATTCAAAGATACAATAAACTAATTTTAAAGCCTTAAATAAACATTTGCCAGATTGGGAAGATGGTGGAATTAATTTACCAGATATTGATTTATATATTACCTCATCTGTTATTAAAACATAACACTATGGTTAAATAATTCATACACACCTATATGGAAACAAGCCCTTATATGGATGTTAAAGATTATTTTTAGGAAAAGGAATAATATTAATAAATTGCCATCAAACTATATAAGCTCTACACTTTCAGTGTTCAAAACATATATAAACAAAATACCAAATATTAATTCTTGGATTTTTCTTATTTTCCTATAGCTTTTACACCAAATATTCTAGATACATTCCAAATATCTAAAATAAATATACTTAAAGAAGAAACATTACTCTTTTGGCATCAACTTATAGAGAAAGGAAAATTCTAACAAAGGAACAGATAATTTATAATTATAATATAAATAAAGACAATTGGCTGTTTTACAAAATCTAAGGCATTTTCTTATAAATAAAATAGAACAAATGCAACCTTCAGTTAGACATGAAGCTCCAAAACTCATTGAATACCTTATTCTTATCACAAAACAGCCTTATCAGGGTACAGGTTATTTGTCTAATATCTATAAAATTGTTAAAAAACAAAAAACTATCATGAAAAATCATACTGGGATTATTATACTTTAATAAACAACCATCCTCCAGTTGAAGAAAAAAGTAATATTCTAAAATCTTCCATTTTTACATTATCAAAATACTGGCAATTATTCACTTGGAGATATCTACACAGAAGTTTCTATACTTAGCCAAAATGTATTCTATTGAAGATCAATGTTGGAGATGCCATACCAAGATAAAAGCAGATTGTTTTATGAATGTATATGTCTCAATATATACTGGAAATCCATTAACTATTTTTCAGACTGTTTATAATGATAATTTTCAATTAACAAAGTCTTTAATTTTATTCAACTCTCCTATTCCAAACAGTGTACCAAAAGACACTAAAATCCTATGGTCACTGACTTTAACAACAACAGTTGCTCACATGGAAATATTAACAGTGAAGAACAGAACTAAAATATCAATACTCAAAAGATCGAAGAAGATATATCATCTTATGTTTCTAACTTTATATAATATAGAATGTCAATGTTATTTGCATAGACACCAATGTAAATAGTTATATAATGGTTTGAAGTTAGTAATGTTTTAGAATTGTAAATATTTATCTTTATTTCATGTAATATTTAAGACATCTTATTTGAAATAATAAAAAAATATTTAGTGGAAACATTTTTTCTATTTACATTTACACACAGTAGTTACATTTCTATTCACATTTATTCTATTCACATTTATACACAGTCAGCAGTTACATTTCTATTTACCTTTATACACAGTATTTACATACAAGCCTAACCAAAGAATTGTCTCTGTGTCAGGAACCTATCTCTCCAGCATGTTTCATTCATTGTGATGACAAGGTTTATACACCTGAAGCATGTGGCTCTGAGTGTACTGTCACCTATGTGGTAATTCATGGATAAATATACATTTCTTGGCATTAAGCAAGGCCTTGACAAGGTCCAGCTTGACAGGATGTGGTCATCCACAGCTCTCAAGACTGTTTATAAGTTCCATGATATCGTTTCCATGCAGTTCATATAGTACACAGCCCGGGATGTCATCTGGTCCCATGGATGCTGTATTCTTAGCTTTGGAGAGTGCAATTTCTACCTGTGTGGCCATGCTTACTGGAATTTGGCAATCTTTTGGTATTGAGATGGGCCTTTTAAAGGGTGAGAGGGGGATGAAGTTTGCACTAAATCGATCTACCAGGATATTGGCTATATACTTGGGATATGTATATTTACTGCCATTCTGTTGTAGCTCAGAGACTATAGAATGCCTTGTGGTTGTCTTTGGAATCTTTGTCAGTTTTATTTTTACAACTAGCTTTGGAGGATTTTATGAGGAATCTCAGCTTCTTACTGAGGCTTTTCTATTTTCTGCAACAGTTTCTTCCTTCTTTTGTATATTTTTCTTATGTGGATGTGCTTGTACAGTGCCTTAGTATAGGATTCAGCAGTCAGGTCTAGGATATTGGGCCCTTGGTGGGACAATGGATTAGTTTATCCAGGTGTGTGAATTTATGAATTCCAAGAACCGTTGGGAAAAAAATGTTGGTACCCAAGTAGTTATGGACATTCCTCCACTTTTAGTGTTTTCAATCTTGGTTTGGTGGCGAAAAGTGTGGTAAGGTTGTAGCCAGGTATTACAGGGGTGCTCTCTGGAGTCTTGAACCAGTCTCAGTTACTGCACAGATATCGATGTTCTCCAAAACAGTGTTACAGATAGTAAATACAGTAACATATACAGAATATATACATTTTTGATTACAGTAATATATACAGAAGATATACATTGTTTAGTAATCATATAAGGAGAGAAGAGAGGTTAGGTTATAGAGCAGGAACATAGCCAAGAAGAGTTGAGATGATTTTTCAGTATTTGTTTGAAGGTGGTGCCTGGAATGGTATTTGGCAAGTAGAGTTGAGGAGGGAGTTCCAGCCACCTAATTGTTTCATTGAGTTTACAGGGTGGGATGAGAATGTGGCCTTGGTGGCAAATTTTGCTATTCTGTTGCACACATAGCAAAGTTTTGGATTTGTAAATTTCAGAGGGCACCATAAGGGAGGAGGGTAATAAAAGTAGTTGCAAGGGTTTGTCTAGTAGAGGGAGAGAAGAGAAGTGTTGGTGTTTCAGCTATAATAATGCCTAGTAATTTTAGTGTGTGGGACAACGTGGTTTTCCTAGAGTAAAAATACTAGTTTAGTTTTTTTTTTATTTAGGGAAGATGATTGTGATTTGCTTATGGTCAGACCTGACCAATGAGGGGATGACCATCAGTGTGGAGCATCTATCTCCCATGTTAGTAATGACCAGGTCTAGGATATTGGAGCCCTTGGTGGGACAATGGATTAGTTTATCCAGGGTGTTGGAATTTATGAATTCCAAGAACCGTTGGGAAAAGGTGTTGGTACCCAAGTAGTTTTCCCAGTTAATAGCAGGGCAGTTGAAATCACCCAGCATTAGGGCTTTTGGTTGTATCTTAATATTTTCCAGTATGTTTAGAAAGGTGTAGTGAGAATCTTGGGGCATGGTGGGGGATCTGTAGCAAGCTACACTTTGGATTGCAGACTTACCTAGTGTTAGTTGTACCTGGAGAATTTCAGATACATTGTGTTGGGCAACTAGCCTGGAGGTGTGAATATCTTTGGTGAATATGGACATTCCTCCACTTTTAGTGTTTCAATCTTGGTTTGGTGGCCGAAAAGTGTGGTAAGAGTTGTAGCCAGGTATTACAGGGGTGCTCTCTGGAGTCTTGAACCAGGTCTCAGTTACTGCACAGATATCGATGTTCTCCATTTTTAGGAGTGCCTTGAGAGAGTGCATTTTGAGGTTTAGACTTCTAGCATTGAGTAGCATTACCTTCAGATTTTACATGCTTGTATCTATTTATTTATTTATTGCATTTGTTTACCGGGATAAGTCCACTAGACCTAAAAGAGCCCATTTTCAGTGGAGGCCCGAGGAGAAAAGCTCCAATGAGATACAGAAAAAATATAAACATTAATTAGTACAGAAGCAGAAACAGTGTTACAGATAGTAAATACAGTAACATATACAGAATATATACATAAAAGCAGGAATCTAGTTTTTTTGATTACAGTAATATATACAGAAGATATACATTAAAGCAGAATTCAATGAATTCAATCAGATTGATATAAACAGAGATCAGTATTATTGTACCAGAATCAACAAGTGAAGATAAAAATAAATATGGAGAAAATATGATCAGTCACTAGTAGCAAAAGACATAGGAGTTTAGTAATCATATAAGGAGAGTGAAGAGGTTAGGTTATAGAGCAGGAACATAGCCAAGAAGAGTTGAGATGATTTTTCAGTATTTGTTTGAAGGTGGTGCTGTTGCCTGTGTTTCTTATAGAAGGTGGAAGTGAGTTGCATAGTTTGGCAATGGTGAAGGAATAGAGAAGTTGACCAGCAGGTAAGGTGGGCTTTTCTACTTTTAGAAGTAGATGATTTTCAGATCTTAGATGCCTGCTGGAATGGTATTTGGCAAGTAGAGTTGAGAGTGCAGGACAGTCTGTGGGTCTGTAGATTATTTTGTGCACAGTAGTTAGTTGGTTGAATGAGAGATGGTGGGGGAGTTCCAGCCACCCTAATTGTTTCATTGAGTTACAGGGGTGGGATGAGAATGTGGCCTTGGTGGCAAATTTTGCTATTCTGTTGCAACACATAGCAAGTTTGGAATTTGTAGAATTTCAGATATTAGTAAGGAGAGGGGCACCATAAAGGAGGGAGGGTAATAAAAAGGTAGTTGCAAGGGTTTGTCTAGTAGAGAGGCTAAGAAAGTGTTGGTGCCTGTAGAGCATACCAAGCTTTTGGTGTGTTTTTTATGTTATTGTTTATATGTAGTTCAAAGTTAAGGTTTTCAGCTATAATAATGCCTAGTAATTTAGTGTGTGGGACAACTTCTATAGTGGTATTGTCTTGGGCTTGTATAGAGAAGAGTTTTTTTATCAAATGGAGTGGTTTTCCTAGGAGTAAAAATTACTAGTTTAGTTTTTTTTTTTATTTAGGGCAAGATGATTGTTAAGCATCCAGGATTTAGTAGATGTGAGGGCATTCTGGGTAATTTGCTGGGGTTCAGAGCTGGAATTTGCAGTGCATATTATTGTGGAGTCATCAGCATATTGGATTACTGAGCATCGTGGGAGAGTGGTGTGAAAGTTGTTAATAAAGATGCTAAATAAGAGAGGACCAAGTATGGAGCCTTGGGGTACCCCTGTGGATGTACTGAGGATGGGAGAGTAAGACTGTTGCCATTTGGTGGATTGCTGCCTATTGGAGAGATAGCTGTTGTACCATTGTAGGGTAGGGGGAGAAATGTGAAGGGTGGATAGTTTAGAGAGTAGGATAGTGTGGGAAATGGTATCAAAAGCTTTGGAGAGGTCAAGGAAAAGTGAAGCAATTATTTTGCCAGAATCCCATGCCCAGTTAACTATATAAAGGAAGGATAGGAGGGTGGTAGTGGTGCTGTATCCTTGTCTGAAACCATGCTGAGTGGGTGATAAAATTTGATTTTCATGCAGGTGGTTGAGGAGTTGGGCATGGATGCATTTTTCCAGTATTTTAGAGAGGGGTGAGAGAATTGCTATGTGCTGAAAGGTTGTGGTGTCTGTGTTGGTGCCACCTTTGTGTAAGGGAAGAATGAATGCTTTTTTCCAAATGTCTGGGACAAGGGATTTTTTAATTGATCTGTTAATGAGTATGCTGATGGGATAAGCTATAAAGTTTGCTGCTAGCTGAAGGAAGTGTTGGGGTAGATTGTCAGGGGCCAGAGTACAGGGTTTTAGTTTAAGTAAAAGTTTTTTTATTGTGCTGGTGGGTATGGGGGAGAATTTTAGGTTAGGGTTAAGGGTAGACTTGTTTTCTGGGATGATTTGGTCATCAGCTGTCTTGGTGGTGGTGCTGTTAACTGTAGGAAAGGTGGTGGTTAGGTTAGCTATGGTGTCAATGAAGTAGGAATTGAAAAGGGTAGCAAGTTCAGTGGGAGTTTTTTGTGGGTCAGTGGATGGATTGCTTTGAGAGGCTGGGTTTAATAGTTGGCTGATGGAAGACCAGAATTTTTGGGGATTATTTTTATGTTGGCTTTGTAGATGGAAGTAGTGGTCTTTTTTATCAGTGGTTATTAGACGTTTAGCCTGGTTACGGAGTTGCTTGTAATGTAGTAGAGTTGAGGGGGGTCTTTGTTCTTCTGCCATGATTTCCAGATTTTATCCCTTGTGGACATTACTTCTTTGGTGGATTTTGAGAGCCAGCATGCATGGTTATGTTTTATTCATTTTTGGCGGGTGGGTGCTTGCCTATTTAGGATGTCTAGAAATGCTGAGTTAAAGAATTCAACAGCCTCATTAAGTGGTAGGAATCTGAGTGGTTTCCAGTTTACTTTAGCTAAGGTTTCATTAAATATGGATGACTGGAACTTAGTAAAATTTCTGGTAGATTTGTATTGGTGTTGGCCTGTGGTTGGAGTAGTTTTGCGTATGATATATGCTGGGTGGTGGTCACTAACGGTATTAGGTAGTATGCCTGCACTGATGACATTGAAAGGGTGGGATACTAAAATCCAGTCTATTGTGGAGCCCCAGTTGTAATTTTTGTGAGGTCTAGTGATGTCTTCAGTTAGTTGGGAGAAGTTGTAAAGATTTATGTTTTTTGAGGGGTTGTTGTGGCCTATATCTGGCCAGTCGATATTTACATCACCGAGAATGATGGTTTCATTATCTATATTTTGGGAAGTCCAGGCAAGTATGTTTTCTAATACTGGTATGTTGTTTCCTGGGGGAATATAAAGAGCAATTATGCAAATGTTTCTATGGTTGTTAAGTTTTAATATAGAGATTAGTATTTCGGCTGGGGAGAAGTTGGGTGTTGGTTTTGAGTAGGGGATTAATGTGTAATTGCTAGGGAAAAGTATTGCTACTCCTCCTCTTCTCTTGTTGGGTCGATCGACTCTCAGGCATGAGTAGCTTGAGGGGAGAAATTCAGTGTCTTTTATATATGATTTCAACCAGGATTCCGTAGCTGTTATAATATCTGGGTTGTACTTAGAAATCCAAGCATGGAGTTCAGGCATCTTGTTCCTAAGGCTTTGGAGATTTATGATTGATAGCATAAGAGATTTGCTAGGTTTGCTGGAGCTACAGTGGTGGTTTTGTCCTTTGAACCTTGCCTAAAAAAGGCACTATAGGAGTGGCAAGAGCTTTAGCTAGTAACCTGAATCCCAGGGGTGACAGGTGCAGACCATCTCTGGCAAAGCATCATGGATTGTCGATCATGTCATCCCAGGCAGATAGATACTGGATCCCCTTTGAATAACACCAGAAGCTTAGCCAATTGTTGAACTCAATCATTCTGTTCTTATACTGTGGTATTATTCTGGGTGAAGGCAGGATGCTACTCAGGGCTAGGGTCATACCCGCCCGGGCCATGTGATCTGAGAGCTCTTCCATGTCTCTTTTCATGTAGTCTAGGGAGGTACGTCTCAAGTCATTCACTACAACATGGACAATGACAGAGTCGTATTTGTACTTGTTGTGGAGTGACCTGAGTGCATGTATTATGTGTCAGATCCTGGCACCCGACAGGCAGCTGACTGTAATTTTCTCATTGCTCAGCCTGGTGAGTGGGACATCAGTGTGCCTGACTATAGAGTCACCTATGACTAAAGTGTAGGGTATGTTGTCTTGCCTTAGAGACTGTTGTTGAGTGGCACACTGGTGTTTTGAGCTATGTGTCACTTTGGTTGTGACTGGTGGTTGTTTGCGTTTCAGCTTCAGAGGTCCTTGTTGCTTGGGTAGGTTAATGTTAAGGGCCTCCGCATATGTGGGTTTAGTGTTGATGGTGTGTGTTTTGAAGGGCTATGTGTTGCTTGAGGTGTAGTACAGGTGTTAACCTTCTCCTCTTGACTGTCTAGCACAATCTTGGGTGGAGAGAGCTTTGCTTCCAATTTGGCTATGTAAGTGCATCTCTCTCAGGCTGTAGTGTTGGGCGGTAGGAGGAGAGGGCTGTCTCTGTACATGAAGCAGTTGCTGCATTGCCCTAGTATGCCCAGATTCACCAGATGGACAGGAGAAATCACTGGAAGCTGACCTTTGGACATGCCTGTTTAGGTGTTTTTTTTGTAAATTACAAGAGCTGTTTCCCTTAGCTTTGCAAGGTACTTTGCAATTATAGGCTGTTTAGTGTCTACGATTAATTTCTCCCTATTAACAAGGAACGCTGAGTGCTTGTATCAGTTTAAGGCTTCCTAGTACATTCCAGCAGGTTCTAGAGCAAATGCTAGTCACAGGGGTTCAGATTTTAGTGCTACTACTGAGAAACCAAAGTTCTAAGGGAAAATGTGAAGAGCAGACATTCTGGCACCTGGAATAGTTTATCCGTAGCCCCGCGGTGCTGCACGATGTGAAAAACGTGCAAACACACCCGTTTTTAAGCCACGAAGTTGAAAGGGATAGAAATCAGCCCAAAATGGCTAATAAAAACAAATTAGGCACAAACACTAGTTACATTTCTATTTACCAAAAAGAAGTTAAAGCACAGCAAACTAGTTAATTAACAAAAACAGACAAAATGGCATCCAAAGTTGGGCAGAAATTATATGCGAAAAAAAGTAAATCCAATTGAGACAGACCAAAACAGTAAAATTCAGTAAAATCCTTTAAGCGCTTTTCGTTTGTGTCAGGAGAACAAACTTCTTCAGAAGGTAAAACAACACTCAGCTACCATACTTTTAAAGTAAAAAATGCGGGAAAATTAAGTAATTAAGCAATCAATAAATTCATAATTCAGTTTAAACAACAAATTCTTTTAAAGGATAAATATACCGCTTGGTAAAATCACAACAAACAAATCAATAAACCAACCCACAAAGCAGTCAGCAAAACCCTTAAAATAGTACTTTGGAATGCAAACGCTACCTTTGTAAACTAAGAAGCTTTAAAATACATGAGATTGAACAAGCTTCGTTCAACCCAGGGTAGTTAAAAGCATTCAGCCTGATCTGCCATAATAACTCCAATTCCTCCAATTTGAATGACGCCGGACCCCCACGAGCATCTTGGGTGAAGTCATCAATGACCAAGTATCTAAACTTGTGCAGAGGGTTATTATGGACATGTTTTGCTAAGGCATTATCAAGCTTACTATGGGATATGGCATATTGATGCTCATATACCCTATCCCTGAGCCTTTGCTCAGTCTTACCCACATAAAAAGCAAAGCAGTCCAAGCACTTAGCCAGGTAAACAATGAATTTACTGTTACAGTTGTATTTAGATTTGAGTTTGTAAATCAAACCATGTAATGAAAAGTTGTTAGTGCAATCCATAAATTTACAATAACTGCAACATCCACATTTAAACATTCCTTTTAACCTGGTTAGAGGTCTGTCATGCTTCTCATGATAATTCTTCAAGCTTTTACCTTTTTTAAAAACCACTTTTGGTTTGTCACCGAGAAGGTCAAAAACCATTTGGTTAGATCTAAACAACTCCCAGTTTTTTGTAAGCAACCTGATAATGTATTTACTTTGTGCGTTAAAAGAAGTGACAAAAACATGTTGAAAAGCCTGTTCGCTAACAAGTGAAAGTGACCCATGGTTTGAAGTAGGCAACTCAAAAGTGCCACTAGTCAATACAGAACTGACTTCAAGGGTTTGACCATCAACAGTGGACCTCAATATTGGTTTAAACCAATTGGTGTTCCGCTTAGACTGGACCTCTTCCGTTAAGCTGTCTATGAGGGACTCGGGGTAACCTCGATGCAGAAACATTTGTTTCAAAAGCCGTGGGTCACCTACTTATGCTTGCTCTAAGGTGGTTGATGTCATGTTACAAAAATATGTTTCTCTGGAATCCCATATCTGTAAGGACTCTTGGTCCTTCCTCACGAAGATTAACGAGTTGGGTTTTAATATGAGTTACAATTTTTTAATGATAGATGTGAGAGATCTATACACATGTATCCCACATGACATTAGTATTGAATGGGTTGCGGAACTGATGAGGAAACATAATGCTCCAAGTAGGGACATTTCTCTTGTTATGGAACTCCTGGACTTGATTTTGACCAACAATTACTTTTTGTTCAATAACAAGTTCTTTTTGCAAAAAGTAGGGTTGGCGATGGGCTCCCCTTATGGGGCTAGCATTGCCAATTTGGTAATGGCCCAATGGGAGTCTAATTTTGTCTTTAAGGATGGCTCGGGTACCGAATCCATCATGTACTACACCAGATACCTAGATGATATTTTTATTTTGTTAAAAGGTGATGGTGAATTAGCTTCTAGCTATGTAAATAAGTTTAACTCAACCACTAGTTTTTGCAATTCACTTACACATTTAGTACTGACTCAATTTCATATCTTGACATCTTTTTAAGTAAGAATGTTATTAACAACTGTTTCACTGCCAGAATTTTTAGGAAAGAGACTTATTTGAACTCGTTCCTACATTTTTCAAGCTGTCACCCATTTCACCAAAAGAGATCTGTGGTGAAAGGTCAGTTGGTGAGAGCTTCATGTATATCCAGCTTGGATGTGGATTTTGTCAGTGAATGTAAGCTTTTGAAACAAATGTTTCTGCATCAAGGTTACCCTGAGTCCCTCATAGACAGCTTAATGGAAGAGGTCAAGTCTAAGCGGAACACCAATTGGTTTAAACCAATATTGAGGTCCACTGTTGATGGTCAAACCCTTGAAGTCAGTTCTGTATTGACTAGTGGCACTTTTGAGTTGCCTACTTCAAACCATGGGTCACTTTCACTTGTTAGCGAACAGGCTTTTCAACATGTTTTTGTCACTTCTTTTAATGCACAAAGTAAATACATTATCAGGTTGCTTACAAAAAACTGGGAGTTGTTTAGATCTAACCAAATGGTTTTTGACCTTCTCGGTGACAAACCAAAAGTGGTTTTTAAAAAAGGTAAAAGCTTGAAGAATTATCTTGAGAAGCATGACAGACCTCTAACCAGGTTAAAAGGAATGTTTAAATGTGGATGTTGCAGTTATTGTAAATTTATGGATTGCACTAACAACTTTTCATTACATGGTTTGACTTACAAACTCAAATCTAAATACAACTGTAACAGTAAATTCATTGTTTACCTGGCTA
This sequence comes from Protopterus annectens, assembly GCF_019279795.1. Classification (NCBI taxonomy): domain Eukaryota; kingdom Metazoa; phylum Chordata; order Ceratodontiformes; family Protopteridae; genus Protopterus; species Protopterus annectens. Next base: position 1,906,094,520 of record NC_056743.1, read on the forward strand.
AGTGCTTGGACTGCTTTGCTTTTTATGTGGGTAAGACTGAGCAAAGGCTCAGGGATAGGGTATATGAGCATCAATATGCCATATCCCATAGTAAGCTTGATAATGCCTTAGCAAAACATGTCCATAATAACCCTCTGCACAAGTTTAGATACTTGGTCATTGATGACTTCACCCAAGATGCTCGTGGGGGTCCGGCGTCATTCAAATTGGAGGAATTGGAGTTATTATGGCAGATCAGGCTGAATACTTTTAACTACCCTGGGTTGAATGAAACTTGTTCAATCTCATGTATTTTAAAGCTTCTTAGTTTACAAAGGTAGCGTTTGCATTCCAAGGTACTATTTTAAGGGTTTTGCTGACTGCTTTGTGGGTTGGTTTATTGATTTGTTTGTTGTGATTTTACCAAGCGGTATATTTATCCTTTAAAAGAATTTGTTGTTTAAATTGAATTATGAATTTATTGATTGCTTAATTACTTAATTTTCCCACATTTTTTACTTTAAAAGTAAGGTAGCTGAGTGTTGTTTTACCTTCTGAAGAAGTTTGTTCTCCTGACACAAAAGAAAAGCGCTTAAAGGATTTTACTGAATTTTACTGTTTTGGTCTGTCTCAATTGGATTTACTTTTTTCGCATTAAATTTCTGCCCAACTTTGGATGCCGTTTCGTCTGTTTTTGTTAATTTACATTTCTATTTACCTTTATACACAGACAGTAGTTACATTACTATTTACATTTATACACAAACAGTAGTTACATTACTATTTACATTTATACACAGGCAGTAGATACGTTTCTATTTACATTTATACTCAAACAGTAGTTACATTTCTATTTACATTTATACAGAGACACTAGTTACATTTCTATTTACATTTATACACAGACAGCAGTTACATTTCTATTTACATTTATACAGAGACAGTAGTTACATTATTTACATTTATACACAGACTAGTTACATTTCATTTTACATTTTTACACACACAGTAGTTACATTACAATTTACATTTATACACAGACAGTGGTTACATTTCTATTTACATTTATACACAGACAGTAGTTACATTTCTATTTACATATATATACAGACAGTAGTCACATTTCTGTTTACATTTATACACAGTAACCAGAAAACAAATGCCAACTCTCCAATGCACAAAACAAACTCTCAGTAGAAAGACCACTTTAATACAAAGAGCAGAGCTTTCGGATACAATCCTTCATCAATACTAAAATACAAATGTACTTGCACAATATATATAGGTCTAAAAAGTCACATGACCGACAGCCAAAAAATCATATGACTTAATCCAAACATCATCACATTAAAAGTAAAATAAAATACAATATTCAATATTTAAATATTTAAATCTTACTAATATCAAAAAGCTATACATAACAACCTACAAGGTGTACGCACATGTATATGAAAATGAAAATAAAAATAAAAATAAAAATAAAATATAAATATAAAAGAATATAGTCAAATACATCTCATAACCTAGACTTACTGAGCTTAACCAAAATTGGTTTAAGACTAACCATGCTATTTAAACCGGGGGCAGAGTCACTTGCCAGCCTAACAGTCCATCCATATTCTTTGATTTCCAGTTTGTTATTTATATCCCCTCCTCTGGGGGAGGGTTGTACATGATCTATAACCCTAAACTTAAACCAATGTTGCTGGCCACACTCCAGTCTATGCTTATATAGAGCATTGGTATCTACACATCTCCTGATCTCAGACTTATGTTCTGTTATCCTTTCTTTAAACTTGCGTGTGGTTTTGCCTACATAGAATGAATCGCATGCCACACATGAGGCTAAATAGATACCAATGCTCTATATAAGCATAGACTGGAGTGTGGCCAGCAACATTGGTTTAAGTTTAGGGTTATAGATCATGTACAACCCTCCCCCAGAGGAGGGGATATAAATAACAAACTGGAAATCAAAGAATATGGATGGATAGTTAGGCTGGCAAGTGACTCTGCCCCCGGTTTAAATAGCATGGTTAGTCTTAAACCAATTTTGGTTAAGCTCAGTAAGTCTAGGTTATGAGATGCATTTGACTATATTCTTTTATATTTATATTTTATTTTTATTTTTATTTTCATTTTCATATACATGTGCATACACCTTGTAGGTTGTTATGTATAGGTTTTTGATATTAGTAAGATTTAAATATTTAAATATTGAATATTTTATTTTATTTTACTTTTTATGTGATGATGTTTGGATTAAGTCATGTGATTTTTTTGGCTGTCGGTCATGTGACTTTTTAGACCTATATATATTGTGCAAGTACATTTGTATTTTAGTATTGATGAAGGATTGTATCCGAAAGCTCTGCTCTTTGTATTAAAGTGGTCTTTCTACTGAGAGTTTGTTTTGTACATTTATACACAGACAGTAGTTACATTTCTATTTACATTTATACACAGACAGTAGTTACATTACTATTTACATTTGTATACAGATAGTAGTTACATTTCTAATTACATTTATACACAAATGGTGGCTACATTATTACTTACATTTATACACAGGAAGTAGTTACATTTCTATTTACATTTATACATAGACGGTAGTTACATTACTACTTACATTTATACTCAAGACAGTAGATACATTTCTATTTACATTTATATGGAGTAGTTACATTTCTATTTACATTTATACACATGCAGTAGTTACATTAGTCATTTTATACACAGACAGTAGTTAGATTTCTATTTACATTTATACACAGACAGCAGTTACATTTCTATTTACATTTATACACACGCAGTAGTTACATTACTGCTTACATATATATATACACAGACAATAGTTATATTTCTATTTACATTTATACACAGACAGTAGTTACATTACTACTTACATTTATACACAGACAGTAGTTACATCTCTATTTACATTTGTACACAAACAGTAGATTCATTGCTATTGACATTTATACATCGAGAGTGGTTTCATTACTATTTGTATTTATACACAGACACTAGTTACATTTCTATTTATATTTATACACAAACAGTAGTTACATTTCTATTTACATTTATACAGAGACACTAGTTACATTTCTATTTATATTTACATACAGACAGTAGTTACATTACTATTTACATTTATATACAGACAGCAGTTACATTTCTATTTACATTTACACACAGTAGATACATTTCTATTTTCATTTATACACAGACACTCGGTACATTTCTATTTACATTTATACACAGACAGTAGTCACATTACTATTTACATTTATACACAGACAGTAGTTACATTTCTATTTACATTTGCACACAGTAGTTACATTTATATTTACATTTATACACAGTAGTTACATCTCTATTTACATTTATACATAGACAGTAGTTACATTTCTGTTACGTCTATTTATATTTATACACAGACACTAGTTACATTTCTATTTACATCTATACACAAACAGTAGTTACATTACTATTTACATTTATACACACAGCAGTTACATTTCTATTTACATTTATACACAAACAGTAGTTACATTACTATTTACATTTATACACACACAGCAGTTACATTTCTATTTACATTTATACACAGACAGTAGTTGCATTTCAATTTACATTTATACACAGAGAGCAGTTACATTTCTATTTATGTTTATACACAAACAGTAGTTATATTTATACATTTTAAGATTTTACAGAGGTGGAAGTTACTAAAGAGAAAGCCCACGTGCAACTTAAATTGTACAAGCAGCAATTATGTATACAAATTGTATTGTTATTTAAGTGTGGATTTGAGAGTATTCTGTTTAAGAAGAGTATTTGGAGAGTATTTTGTGGTGAGAACAAAGTCTTAACCTGGTGACGAGCATCTGCAGTACCAGGATAGGTTAAAGTGTCTAGCAGTGGTTTAAAACTATTTAGCTTGTCAGGCAGTTTTATTTGTGTGGGATATTATTCCACAGTTTAGCAACATATTGGGGGTAGGGCAAGTCTCCAGCAACTTGATTTGGCTATTTTGTAAGTAATAAGAATTTGTTACTAGAGCGGATGTCCTTTACTGGACAGTAGGGCAGTAATAAGTTTTGTTTTACAGGGCATTTTTTTCTGTATTATGAATGAGTTTGTGTGCTGTAGTCATTGTCCATATGTTAGGTAATTGTGTAGTTCAAGCCAGTTTAATTTCTTTAAGCTATTGCAATGGTGGGTCCTATGAGGGAGACTGGTGGTAAATCTAACTATTTTATTGTAGCAGAAGGCAAGTTTTTTTCTATGTTTCTCACAGATTTTAAATAGACCAGATAAAACAAAAAATGCGAACTAAACCAATAAGAGCGATAGTTACCAGGTTTATTTAGCGTTAAAACAAAAATGTATAGAACACGCTTTCGGTAAAGACTGTGCTTCACCTTCATCAGAATACAAAATACAAAGTATCAAATGTAAAATACTACGCTTTTAAGTTGTTACCAAAAGGCAATTAAGAACGTCACTTCCCTTCTACTAGAAGGCATGAAAAACCTGGCGTTCATTAACCTGTAATTTAAGCATTTCATTTAAAGAACTTTGTGCAAGAATGTATTTAAAAGTAAATTTAAAATAATAAAAAATCTCCTTTTCAAGAAAATAAAATAGAATGTGTATATTAAACACACCTATAATACCACACTCAACTAAAACATGTCCTTATATATTGACTCGTAACTACATCCAGCAGCCGAGATATTTAATGCCAGTATGAATGGAAAACATTATCAATAACTTACAAAATCAATTATTAAACCTAATTTTTTTTTTATTATTATTATTATTTCTTTATTTGTTTACTTAGTTTGCTTAATTATTTAGGATAGTATTTAAAATTTTATTCATAAATGTCACATGTTTTAAATATTTCAATAATTTGATCATTTTAAATGTTAGAAATATATAATTTCTTATGAAATACATTATATAAATCCTAATGTGTTTCAATAATAAAAATTATAAATATAAATTATTAAACTTTTTCACATAAATTAGCTATAAATTTCTCAAATTTATATAAAAGAGGGATATAAAAATTGAATCTAGTATTTTTTGTATGTGTGTATATGTAGTACCTAATACTAAACCTAAAATTAATAAAATATAGAATACTGTAATATTGATTTTATATTAAAATATTAATAATAATATAATGTACATATTTCTTATAGCCTCTTAAGAGCTAGCAATTTAAGAATAGATTTAACTGATATGTAATCATTTAAGCCAGGATAGGCGCTTGCAGTAGTTCTAATTTGATTTTGTAAGTTATTGATAATGTTTTCCATTCATACTGGCATTAAATATCTCGGCTGCTGGATGTAGTTACGAGTCAATATATAAGGACATGTTTTAGTTGAGTGTGGTATTATAGGTGTGTTTAATATACACATTCTATTTTATTTTCTTGAAAAGGAGATTTTTTATTATTTTAAATTTACTTTTAAATACATTCTTGCACAAAGTTCTTTAAATGAAATGCTTAAATTACAGGTTAATGAACGCCAGGTTTTTCATGCCTTCTAGTAGAAGGGAAGTGACGGTCCTAATTGCCTTTTGGTAACAACTTAAAAGCGTAGTATTTTACATTTGATACTTTGTATTTTGTATTCTGATGAAGGTGAAGCACAGTCTTTACCGAAAGCGTGTTCTATACATTTTTGTTTTAACGCTAAAAGACAAATGCCTTTGACAGGTCTAAGAACATGGCGGACACAAGCAGACCATCGTTTTTATGTCCGTTTATTACACTGGTAAAATGTAGTAGAGCAGCAGTGGTGCTGTGCTGGGCCTAAAGCCATGTTGTGTTTCTGTGTCCGTTTATTACACTGGTAAAATGTAGTAGAGCAGCAGTGGTGCTGTGCTGGGCCTAAAGCCATGTTGTGTTTCTGAGAGCAGGTTATTTGAAGTTAGGTATTGCATCAGCTACATATGGATGCATTTCTCTAATATTTTGGAGAGGGGGGAGAGAATCGCCATCAGTCTGTAATTATTAATACTTGTAGATGTGTTGCCTTTGTGCAGTGGAAAGATGTATGATTTTTTCCTCAGTGATGGGGTGTATCTTTCTGCTATGAACCAATTAATTAATATGGACACAGGGAAGGCTATGACTTCTGCAGCTGTTTTTAGGTAGTCTGATAGTAGTTGGTCTACAGCTACAGAAGTAGTTTTTAATTTAGGGAGCAACTTTCTTACCAGTGAAGTAGGTACTGGACTAAAATTGAAGAGCTGTGGGTTGTTTTGATTGGACAGGGGATGAGTGAGGGTGGGGCCAGATGTATTAGTGTCTAAGCAAGATAATATTGATTCTATAAAGTAGGAATTAAACTGTGTAGGGATAGAGTCTGTTGTATTGTCTGTTTTTGGAGAGGGACTAGTTGTCTTGCCAGAGTGGAGCAGTTTATTTATTAATGACCAAAAAGGATTTGGATTGTTTATATGTTTGTTTTGTAGGTTGGTATAGTATGTTTGCTTATCCTGTTTGACATGGAATTTTGCATGGTTTCTAAGATGTGGAAATTGAAGGAAGGCATTTTGAGTTCTGCTTTTATACCAGTTTAGGATAATTGTAGGAAAAGGCTGCCATGCTGTAGGTAGCATGCTGTTAGAATTCGACATTTCACAGTGACTGTTTTGCTGGAGGTAATATGCTGTTTGATATCAAATGGTGAGGTTAGCAATTGTCACTCAATTTCCTTGTGCATGTGTTTGAAGACATTCCTAGGTCCTTAATTCAGCAGGGAGTGTTCTCCATAATGCTGGGCCTACTTACAAGAAAGCACATTCTTCAGCTGTTTTATATGGAGGTATGTTTAATGTCAAAGCTTTCTTGTGGATTCTTCTTAACTAGTAAAGCTGGTCTTAAATGGGTAGCTTCCATTTATTTATTACTGATGAGTATTGGATTAGTCTGGTTGGACACAGTCCCTTTACAGCTGAAAACTGGGGATAAATAGTCTAGTAATAATACTGATACAGTGGATAAGAATGATTTCAAAAATATACTTACAAAGATTCACAGTACCCATGGTAGTGGTGCTGCGGTAGCGTTGTCACCTCACAGCAAGACGTTGTCGCATTCACTTCTCAGCTAGAGTGTCTCCTGTGTGGAGGCATGCATGAATGGACGTGCCTTCGTTGAAGGCTGTGCATCAGGGCTGGTAACTTGGCACGTAAAAATCCACTACCAAACATTAGCGGACCGAAGTTCCGCTGTAGTGACCAGACACAACTTACAAAGATTCACAGTAAATGTTAGACATGATATAGATCTGTGTGTTATTTTATTCAGCCAAATGGTTTTAATAGTATAGTATGGCATTTAAAATGTCAGGATTCATATGCAACAGTACTGATAGTCATAAAGCAGGGTATCTGCATTCAGTGACTAGGCATTTGTAAGTTAACATACAGCATGCAGGTGGTTTATTTGCTCATCCCACATCTATGTGACAATTAGACAATTTTGTAGACCATCTATTTATTCCTCATTTCCTCCTTTCATCTCTACAACCCTTAGGCAACATGGAATTTTTGGGGTGTCCATGGAGTATTTGCCACATTGTCTGCAGCCAAATGTCAGGCTTAAGGTCATTTATGCTGGAACAATCCTTTATGGACATTAAGTGTTTTGGAATCTCTTCTGCTTCTGTTTGTCACCCTGTTTGTACAATTCACTATAAATTTCTCTTCTCATATGGAGTGTGAAGAAATCTGGCTCCAGAAAGGGGATATTGTACATTTATTACAACAGCTTAATAATACTTTATCTTCCATTTTACCTCTCTTATCTTTAACACTGGCATTATAGGTGTGGCCCATTTAAACACTGGCGTTACAGGTGTGGCCCATTTAAACACTGGCATTACAGGTGTGGCCCATTTAAACACTGGCATTATAGGTGTGGCCCATTTAAACACTAGCGTTACAGGTGTGGCCCATTTAAACACTGGCGTTACAGGTGTGGCCCATTTAAACACTGGCATTATAGGTGTGGCCCATTTAAACACTGGCGTTACAGGTGTGGCCCATTTAAACACTGGCATTATAGGTGTGGCCCATTTAAACATTGGCGTTACAGGTGTGGCCCATTTAAACACTAGCATTATAGGTGTGGCCCATTCATTTTGTTTTGCTTTATAGAATACCTCACCCTTTTCCATTCCCATTTCTGCCTGAAACCCTGAGCTTGTATTTTGTTCTTTTTTTGATTTCCTTCTCTTCACTGAAAAACACTTTAGCTCCTGTCAGTAGATATGACTGGTTATTTATTCTGATAAGCATATTCATGCTTCTAGTAGCCATCTTTATCCTTTTAATAAAGAACCTGCTCAGTTCATTTTTTCTCCTTTTTGTATTGCAAACGTACTTGTTTAAATGTTACATTTTTCTCTCCAATGTCAGAAGCATGGTGAATCTGCCCAGAGGGGACTCTTTCTCATTCATATGTTTAAAAAAAGGACACATATATTCATATGGTTGTATTTGTAAGGATAATGTGTTACACTTTGTCATAGAAATCACAGACAATGCAGCTATTGAATTTTGCCCCAGCTGTAGTTCCTGTCACACTCTTAACTGAAGTGAGGTGGTGTCTGTTTAAGAAATAAAACAAAGACAAGAATATCCAGCCAGTGAGTTGGTACAATCAATAAAGATCAAATGATAAAAAGTTGTACCAAGCCAAGCACAGGTTCATAAAAACACCACAGTTTAATGAATTAAGTACAAAGTACTTTCACAGAAAATACTGTTTCATCAGGCGATAGTCTGTTTAAGAAATACTACAGTGATGTAAATAGGCTGCAACAGTTTTCACTTTCTTTACCTGTCTCCATTTTACCTGAACCTTCTCAACTATCTGTACCCATTATTTTGAGCAGCACCCATCATTTTGTAGGGCACCCATCATTTTGTGCAGCACCCATCATTTTGTTCAGCACCCATCATTTTGAGCAGCACCCATCATTTTGTACAGCACCCATCATTTTGAGCAGCGCCCATCATTTTGTGCAGCACCCATCATTTTGTGCAGCACCCATCATTTTCTGCAGCGCCCATCATTTTGAGCAGCGCCCATCATTTTGTGCAGCTCACATAATTTTTTACGGCACCCATCATTTTGTGTGATGCCCATCATTTTGAATGGCACCCATCATTTTGTACAGCACCCATAATTTTGTGCAGCACTCATCATTTTGTGCAGCACCCATCATTTTGAGCAGCACCCATCATTTTGTGCAGCTCCCATAATTTTTTACGGTGCCCATCATTTTGTGTGATGCCATTCATTTTGAATGGCAGCCATCATTTTGTACAGCACCCATCATTTTGTACAGCACCCATCATTTTGTGCAGCACCCATCATTTTGAGCAGCGCCCATCATTTTGAATGGCACCCATCATTTTGTACAGCACCCATCATTTTGAGCAGCGTCCATCATTTTGTGCAGCACCCATTATTTTGAGCAGCACCAATCATTATGCACAGCATGATGCATGCTTGCACTCATGTACTCTGCATTTTTCATTCTATTTACTAATTAATATTCTACTTGCTTATTCTTTCGGTGTGATCTTTGTATAACATTTTAAATATATTTTATTTAAACCAAAATGTCAGCTTTGACTTGGCAGGTAGCACAGTTGCCTTCGATGCAGATAAGCTCAGAAGGCTGCAGTTTCTTCCACTGCATCAGGTGCTTGTTTTCATGTTCTAGTACTAACATTTTAATACACCACTGGGGGGGCAGTCCTACACTTTTAAGGTGTCATCAATGAGACATACTAGGGTCCCTTATGCCTGGGTTGGTGGCAGCTCAGCATAGCTTTACTGAAGAGAGGAGGGGTCCTGAATTGTCATTTCAATGAACTTCAGTCATGTCACCAAACATCCCTCATCTCTCATGTCTTTGCAATCTACAAAACAGGGGCTGCATTAAAGGTTCCTATAAGGTTCCTAAAGTTTATCACCTATCTTGAGTGATGACATAAACTAGAAGCCTTGACTATGAAATCACTGACAACATGCTGCAACTGAAAATGCATGTAATAAGTAAGTGCTACAAAGCTGCCATCAGTCACATCAGAATATACAATAAAATATGTATTATTCACACATGAAATCTAGTCCACCTTTGTCCTAAGGATCCGTACAAGGGGTTTGAAGAATCTGGGATGGCCATTCCTACAGCTTCCTGCAAAACTAAAAAGGCTTGTTTCAACATTGGAAATCTATTGCACTATATTACAAAGTGCTTCATAGTTTCTTCCTGGCGTAGGTACTGTGGAAAGGTACACTGACATTCCTGATAGCATAACAAAATATTTTGAGATGTTTTTTTAAATAAGACGTACCATGTCATGGGAACCATACAAAATAGCGGGCATACACCAAATACGGACAACTTAGTCATTACTATGACAATATGTGAAGCCTCCAAACCTTCTTCTCATGGGATATTTTCACACTGTGCTTCCAGAACTGAGCTAGATACCTAGCAATGAGGTAGGAGTTTAAAACTCAAACATCTAACCCATGATGCTTAATATGGAATACAAATGTTGTTTAACCATACAGAATCAAGGCAGCCTGTCTGACCTTTTCCATTATAGTAAACAGGAGGGATGCAAAATTGTAAAATCCAAAAAAAGGCCACTCTAATACCCCACCACAAGGGTTAGTGCTAACAATGCCGCAAACACTGACATCAATAACTCTACAGCATATGGTGATAGCCACCATCAAGGTTAGTTCTAAAAATGCCACAAGCACTGACATCTATAACTCAACAGCGTGTGCTGATAGCCACCATCAGGGTTAGTGCTGATAATGCTGTGAGCGCTGACATCTATAATTCTACAACGTGTTATGGTAGCCACCATCAGGGTTAGTGCTAACAATGCTGTGAGCACTGACATCAGTAACTCAACAGTGTGTGCTGACAGAGAACATCAGGGTTACTGCTGACAATGCCCCAAGATGTGACATCAATAACTCAACAATGTGTCCTGATAGTCACTGTCAGGGTTAGTGCTAACAAATTCTGTGAGCACTGACATTATTAACTCAACAACGTGTGTGAATACACATCATCAGGGCTGATAAAGGAGCAAGCAATGGCATTATTAACTCAATAACATGTTCTGATACCCACTGTCAGGTTTAGTGCTAACAATGCCCCAAGTACTGACATGAGTAAGTCAACAGTGTGTGCTGATAGCCACCGGCAGGGTTAGTGCTGACAATACTGTGAGCACTGACATCTATAACTCTACAACATGTGCAGATAGCCAATGTCAGGGTTAGTACTAACAATGCTGAGAGCACTGACATGTGAAACTGAACAGCATGTGCTGGCAGCCACCATCAAGGGGTTAGTGCTGATAATGCTGTGACATTGACATCAGTATCTCAACAGTGTGTGCTGATAGCCACCATCAGGGTTAGTGCTTACACTGCTGTGAGCACTGACATTTGTAACTCAACAGCGTATGCTGATAGCCACCATCAGGGTTTGTGCTGACAGTGCTGTGAGCGCTGACATCTATAACTCAACAGTGTATGCTGATAGCTACTGTCAGGGTTTGTGCAAACAATGCTGTGAACACTGATATCAGTAACTCAACAGCATGTGTTGATAGACACTGTCAGGGTTAGTGCTAACAATGCCGCCAGCACTGACATCTATAACTCAACAGTGTGTGCTGATAGTCACCGTCAGGGTTAGTGCTAAAAATGCCGCAATCACTGACATCTATAACTCAGCATTGTGTGCTGATTGCCACCATCAGTGTTAGTGCTAACAATGCCGCAAACACTGACATCTATAACTCAACAGCATGTGCTGATAGCCACTGTCAGACTTAGTGCTTACAATGCTGTGAGCACTGACATCAGTAACTCAACAGCATGTGCTGATAGTCACCGTCAGAGTTAGGGCTAACAATGCCACAATCACTGACATCAGTAACTCAACACTGTGTGCTGATAGCCACCGTCAGGGTTAGTGCTAACAATGCTGAGAGCACTGACATCTATAACTCAACAGTGTGTGCTTATAATCACCATCAGGGTTAGTGCTAACAATGCTGAGAGCACTGACATCTATAACTCAACAGCATGTGCTGATAGCCACCATCAGGGTTAGTGCTTACACTGCTGTGAGCACTGACATTTGTAACTCAACAGCATATGCTGATAGCCACAATCAGGGTTTGTGCTGATAGTGCTGTGAGTGCTGATTTCTATAACTCAGCAGCGTGCTGATAGCCACTGTCAGGGTTAGTGCTGACAGTGCTGTAAGCACTGACATCTGTAACTCAACAGCGTGTGTTGATAGCCACCATCAGGGTTAGTGCTAACAATACTGTGAACACTGACATCAGTAACTCAACAGCATGTGCTGATAGCCACTGTCAGGGTTAGTGCTAACAATGCCACAAGCACTGACATCAATAACTCAACAGTGTGTGCTGATAGCCACCATCAGGGTTAGTGCTAACAATGCTGCAAGCACTGACATCTATAACTCAACAGCGTGTGCTGATAGCCACCATCAGGGTTAGTGCTAACAATGCTGTGAGCACTGACATCAGTAACTCAACAGTGTGTGCTGATAGCCACCATCAGGGTTAGTGCTGACAATGCTGCAAGCACTGACATCAGTAACTCAACAGCGTGTGCTGATAGCCACCATCAGGGTTAGTGCTAACAATGCCCCAAGCACTGACATCAGTAACTCAACAGCATGTGCTGATAGCCACCATCAGGGTTAGTGCTAACAATGCTGCAAGCACTGACATCAGTAACTCAACAGTGTGTGCTGATAGCCACCATCAGGGTTAGTGCTAACAATGCTGTGAGCACTGACATCTATAACTCAACAGCATGTGCTGATAGCCACCATCAGGGTTAGTGCTAACAATGCTGCAAGCACTGACATCAGTAACTCAACAGTGTGTGCTGATAGCCACCGGCAGGGTTAGTGCTGACAATGCTGTGAGCACTGACATCTATAACTCAACAGTGTGTGCTGATAGCCACCATCAGGGTTAGTGCTAACAATGCTGTGAGCACTGACATCTATAACTCAACAGCATGTGCTGATAGCCACCATCAGGGTTAGTGCTAACAATGCTGTGAGCACTGACATCAGTAACTCAACAGCGTGTGCTGATAGCCACCATCAGGGTTATTGCTGATAATGCTGCGAGCTCTGACATCTGTAACTCAACAGTGTGTGCTGATAGCCACCGTCAGGGTTAGTGCTAACAATGCTGTGTGCACTGACATCAGTAACTCAACTGTGTCTGCTGATAGCCACCATCAGTGTTAGTGCTAACAATGCTGTGAGCACTGACATCAGTAACTCAACAGCATGTGCTGATAGCCACCATCAGGGTTAGTGCTAACAATGCTGTGAGCACTGACATCAGTAACTCAACAGTGTGTGCTGATAGCCACCATCAGGGTTAGTGCTAACAATGCTGTGAGCACTGACATCAGTAACTCAACAGTGTGTGCTGATAGCCACCATCAGGGTTAGTGCTAACAATGCTGCAAGCACTGACATCAGTAACTCAACAGCATGTGCTGATAGCCACCGTCAGGGTTAGTGCTAACAATGCTGCAAGCACTGACATCAGTAACTCAACAGTGTGTGCTGATAGCCACCGTCAGGGTTAGTGCTGACAATGCTGTGAGCACTGACATCTATAACTCAACAGTGTGTGCTGATAGCCACCATCAGGGTTAGTGCTAACAATGCCACAAGCACTGACATCAGTAACTCAACAGCATGTGCTGATAGCCACTGTCAGGGTTAGTGCTAACAATGCTGTGAGCACTGACATCTATAACTCAACAGCGTGTGCTGATAGCCACCATCAGGGTTAGTGCTAACAATGCTGAGAGCACTAACATCAGTAACTCAACAGCTTGTGCTGATAGCCACTATCAGGGTTAGTGCTGACAATGCTGTGAGTACAGACATCTATAACTCAACAGTGTGTGCTGATAGCCACCCTTAGGGTTACTGCTAACAATGCTGTGAGCACTGACATCTAAAACTCAACAGTGTGCGCTGACAGCGACCATCAGGATTAGTGTTAACAATGCCGTGAGCAATGACATCAGTTACTCAACAGTGTCTGCTGAAAGCCACCATCAGTGTTAGTGCTAACAATGCCGCAAGCACTGACATTAGTAACTCAACAATGTGTGCTGATAGCCACCATCAGGGTTACTGCTAACAATCCTGTGAGCAGTAACATCTATAACTCAACAGGGTGTGCTGATAGCTAGAGTCATTGTTAGTGCTGACGAGGCTTTGAGCACTGACATCTAAAATTCAACAGCATGTGCTGATAGCCACTTTCATGATTAGAGCTAAGAATGCTGTGAGCACTGACATTAGTAACTCAACAGTGTGTGCTGATAGCCACCATCAGGGTTAGTGCTAACAATGCTGCAAGCACTGACATCAGTAACTCAACAGCATGTGCTGATAGCCACCATCAGGGTTAGTGCTAACAATGCTGCAAGCACTGACATCAGTAACTCAACAGCATGTGCTGATAGCCACCATCAGGGTTAGTGCTAACAATGCTGCAAGCACTGACATCAGTAACTCAACAGTGTGTGCTGATAGCCACCATCAGGGTTAGTGCTGACAATGCTGTGAGCACTGACATCTATAACTCAACAGTGTGTGCTGATAGCCACCATCAGGGTTAGTGCTGACAATGCTGTGAGCACTGACATCTATAACTCAACAGTGTGTGCTGATAGCCACTGTCAGGGTTAGTGCTGACAATGTTGTTAGCACTGACATCTATAACTCAACAGCTTGTGCTGATAGCCACCATCAGGGTTAGTGCTAACAATGCTGAGAGCACTAATATCAGCAACTCAACAGCTTGTGCTGATAGCCACTATCAGGGTTAGTGATAACAATGCTGCAAGCACTGACATCAGTAACTCAACAGTGTGCTGATAGCCACTGTCAGGGTTAGTGCTAACAATGCTGCGAGCACTGACATCAGTAACTCAACAGCATGTGCTGATAGCCACCGTCAGGGTTAGTGCTAACAATGCTGCAAGCACTGACATCTATAACTCAACAGCGTGTGCTGATAGCCACCATCAGGGTTAGTGCTAACAATGCTGTGAGCACTGACATCTATAACTCAACAGCGTGTGCTGATAGCCACCATCAGGGTTAGTGCTAACAATGCTGTGAGCACTGACATCAGTAACTCAACAGCATGTGCTGATAGCCACCATCAGGGTTAGTGCTAACAATGCCGCAAGCACTGACATCAGTAACTCAACACTGTGTGCTGATAGCCACCATCACAGTTAGTGCTCACAATCCTGTGAGCACTAACATCTATAACTCAACAGTGTGCTGAAAGCCACCATCAGGGTTAGTGCTAACAATGCTGTGAGCACTGACATCTATAACTCAACAGCGTGTGCTGATAGCCACCATCAGGGTTAGTGCTAACAATGCTGTGAGCACTGACATCTATAACTCAACAGCATGTGCTGATAGCCACCATCAGGGTTAGTGCTGACAATGCTGTGAGCACTGACATCAGTAACTCAACAGCATGTGCTGATAGCCACCATCAGGGTTAGTGCTAACAATGCTGTGAGCACTGACATCTATAACTCAACAGTGTGTGCTGATAGCCACCATCAGGGTTAGTGCTGACAATGCTGTGAGCACTGACATCTATAACTCAACAGTGTGTGCTGATAGCCACCATCAGGGTTAGTGCTAACAATGCTGTGAGCACTGACATCTATAACTCAACAGCGTGTGCTGATAGCCACCATCAGGATTAGTGCTGACAATGCTGTGAGCACTGACATCTATAACTCAACAGTGTGTGCTGATAGCCACCATCAGGGTTAGTGCTGACAATGCTGTTAGCACTGACATCTATAACTCAACAGCTTGTGCTGATAGCCACCATCAGGGTTAGTGCTAACAATGCTGAGAGCACTAACATCAGTAACTCAACAGCTTGTGCTGATAGCCACTATCAGGGTTAGTGATAACAATGCTATGATTGCTGACATATATAACTCAACAACGTGTGCTGAAAGCCACAGTCAGGGTTAGTGCTGACAATGCTGAGAGCACTGACATGAATAACTCAACAACATGTGTTGATTGGCACCGTCAGGGTTAGTGCTAACAATGCTGCCAGCACTGACATCAGTAACTCAACAGCATGTGCTGATAGCCACCGTCAGGGTTAGTGTTAACAATGATGTGATCAGTGACATCAGTAACTTAACTCAACAGCATGTGCTGATAGCCACTGTCAAGGTTAGTGCTAACAATGATACAAGCTCTGACATCTATAACTCAACAGCCTGTGCTGATAGCCACTGTCAGAATTTGTGCTAACAACACTGTGAGAGCTGACATCTATACCTCAATAGCGTGTGCTGATAGCCACTATCAGGGTTAGTGCAAACAATGCTGTGAGCACTGACATCAGTAACTCAACAGCGTGTGCTGAAAGCCACCATCATTGTTGGTGCTAACAATGCCGCAAGCACTGACATAAGTAACTCAACACTGTGTGCTGATAGCCACCCTCAGGGTTAGTGCTAACAATCCTGTGAGCACTAATATCTGTAACTCAACAGTGTGCTGATAGCCACCATCAGGGTTAGTGCTGACAAGGCTGTGAGCACTGACATCTAAAACTCAACAGTGTGTGCTGATAGCCACCATCAGGGTTAGTGCTAACAATGCTGTGAGCACTGACATCTATAACTCAACAGCGTGTGCTGATAGCCACCATCAGGGTTAGTGCTAACAATGCTGTGAGCACTGACATCAGTAACTCAACAGCGTGTGCTGATAGCCACCATCAGGGTTAGTGCTAACAATGCTGTGAGCACTGACATCTATAACTCAACAGTGTGTGCTGATAGCCACCATCAGGGTTAGTGCTAACAATGCTGTGAGCACTGACATCAGTAACTCAACAGCATGTGCTGATAGCCACCATCAGGGTTAGTGCTAACAATGCTGCAATCACTGACATCTATAACTCAACAGCATGTGCTGATAGCCACTGTCAGGGTTATTGCTAACAATGCTGCAAGCACTGATATCTATAATTTAACATTGTATGCAGATAGCCACCATCAGGGTTAGGGCTAACAATGCCACAATCACTGACATCTATAACTCAACAGCATGTGCTGATAGCCACCATCAGGGTTAGTGCTAACAATGCTGTGAGCACTGACATCTATAACTCAACAGCATGTGCTGATAGCCACCATCAGGGTTAGTGCTAACAATGCTGTGAGCACTGACATCTATAACTCAACAGTGTGTGCTGATAGCCACCATCAGGGTTAGTGCTAACAATGCTGCAAGCACTGACATCAGTAACTCAACAGTGTGTGCTGATAGCCACCATCAGGGTTAGTGCTAACAATGCTGTGAGCACTGACATCTATAACTCAACAGCATGTGCTGATAGCCACCATCAGGGTTAGTGCTAACAATGCTGTGAGCACTGACATCAGTAACTCAACAGCGTGTGCTGATAGCCACCATCAGGGTTAGTGCTAACAATGCTGTGAGCACTGACATCAGTAACTCAACAGCGTGTGCTGATAGCCACCATCAGGGTTAGTGCTAACAATGCTGTGAGCACTGACATCTATAACTCAACAGTGTGTGCTGATAGCCACCATCAGGGTTAGTGCTGATAATGCTGTGAGCACTGACATCAGTAACTCAACAGCGTGTGCTGATAGCCACCATCAGGGTTAGTGCTAACAATGCTGTGAGCACTGACATCAGTAACTCAACAGTGTGTGCTGATAGCCACCATCAGGGTTAGTGCTGACAATGCTGTGAGCACTGACATCAGTAACTCAACAGTGTGTGCTGATAGCCACCATCAGGGTTAGTGCTGACAATGCTGTGAGCACTGACATCTATAACTCAACAGCGTGTGCTGATAGCCACCATCAGGGTTAGTGCTAACAATGCTGTGAGCACTGACATCAGTAACTCAACAGCGTGTGCTGATAGCCACCATCAGGGTTAGTGCTAACAATGCTGTGAGCACTGACATCTATAACTCAACAGCGTGTGCTGATAGCCACCATCAGGGTTAGTGCTAACAATGCTGTGAGCACTGACATCTATAACTCAACAGTGTGCTGATAGCCACCATCAGGGTTAGTGCTAACAATGCTGTGAGCACTGACATCAGTAACTCAACAGCGTGTGCTGATAGCCACCATCAGGGTTAGTGCTAACAATGCTGCCAGCACTGACATCAGTAACTCAACAGCATGTGCTGATAGCCACCGTCAGGGTTAGTGCTAACAATGCTGTGAGCACTGACATCTAAAAGTCAATAGCATGTGCTGATAGCTACCATCAGTATTAATGTTAATAATGCTGCAAGCACTGACGTCTATAACTCAACAGCATGTGCTGATAGCCACCGACAGGGTTAGTTCTTAAAATGCTAACAGCGCTGACATCAGTAACTCAACAGTGTGTGCTGATAGCCACCATCAGGTTTAGTGCTGACAATGCTGTGATAGCTGAGATCAGAAACTCAACAGCGTGTGCTCATAGCCACCTTCAGGGTTAGTGCTGATAATGCTGTGAGCACTGACATCAGTTACTCAACAGCATGTGCTGATAGCCATCATCAGGGTTAGTTCTAACAATGCTGCAAGCACTGACATCAGTAACTCAACAGTGTGCTGATAGCCACTGTCAGGGTTAGTGCTAACAATGCTGTGAGCACTGACATCTATAACTCAACAGCATGTGCTGATAGCCACCATCAGGGTTAGTGCTAACAATGCTGTGAGCACTGACATCTATAACTCAACAGTGTGTGCTGATAGCCACCATCAGGGTTAGTGCTAACAATGCTGCAAGCACTGACATCAGTAACTCAACAGCATGTGCTGATAGCCACCATCAGGGTTAGTGCTAACAATGCTGTGAGCACTGACATCAGTAACTCAACAGCATGTGCTGATAGCCACCGTCAGGGTTAGTGCTAACAATGCTGTGAGCACTGACATCTATAACTCAACAGCGTGTGCTGATAGCCACCATCAGGGTTAGTGCTAACAATGCTGTGAGCACTGACATCTATAACTCAACAGTGTGTGCTGATAGCCACCATCAGGGTTAGTGCTAACAATGCTGTGAACACTGACATCAGTAACTCAACAGCATGTGCTGATAGCCACCATCAGGGTTAGTGCTAACAATGCTGCGAGCACTGACATCAGTAACTCAACAGCATTTGCTGATAGCCACCATCAGGGTTATTGCTAATAATGGTGCGAGCTCTGACATCTATAACTCAACAGCATGTGTTGATAGCCACCATCAGTGTTGGTGCTAACAATGATGTGATCAGTGACATCTATTACTCAACAGCATGTGCTGTTAGCCACCATCAGGGTTAGTGCTAACAATGCTGTGAGCACTGACATCAGTAACTCAACAGCGTGTGCTGATAGCCACCATCAGGGTTAGTGCTAACAATGCTGCAAGCACTGACATCAGTAACTCAACAGCATGTGCTGATAGCCACCATCAGGGTTAGTGCTAACAATGCTGTGAGCACTGACATCAGTAACTCAACAGTGTGTGCTGATAGCCACCGTCAGGGTTAGTGCTAACAATGCTGTGAGCACTGACATCTATAACTCAACAGCGTGTGCTGATAGCCACCGTCAGGGTTAGTGCTAACAATGCTGTGAGCACTGACATCTATAACTCAACAGCATGTGCTGATAGCCACCATCAGGGTTAGTGCTGACAATGCTGTGAGCACTGACATCAGTAACTCAACAGCATGTGCTGATAGCCACCATCAGGGTTAGTGCTAACAATGCTGTGAGCACTGACATCTATAACTCAACAGTGTGTGCTGATAGCCACCATCAGGGTTAGTGCTAACAATGCTGTGAGCACTGACATCAGTAACTCAACAGTGTGTGCTGATAGCCACCATCAGGGTTAGTGCTAACAATGCTGTGAGCACTGACATCTATAACTCAACAGCATGTGCTGATAGCCACCATCAGGGTTAGTGCTAACAATGCTGTGAGCACTGACATCTATAACTCAACAGTGTGTGCTGATAGCCACCGTCAGGGTTAGTGCTAACAATGCTGTGAGCACTGACATCTATAACTCAACAGCATGTGCTGATAGCCACTGTCAGGGTTAGTGCTAACAATGCTGTGAGCACTGACATCAGTAACTCAACAGCATGTGCTGATAGCCACCATCAGGGTTAGTGCTAACAATGCCACAAGCACTGACATCAGTAACTCAACAGCATTTGCTGATAGCCACCATCAGGGTTATTGCTGATAATGCTGCGAGCGCTGACATCTATAACTCAACAACGTGTGCTGATAGCCACTGTCAGGGAAAGTGCTAACAATGCTGTGAGCACTGACATCTATAACTCAACAGCATGTGCTGATAGCCACCATCAGGGTTAGTGCTAACAATGCTGTGAGCACTGACATCTATAACTCAACAGCATGTGCTGATAGCCACCATCAGGGTTAGTGCTAACAATGCTGCAAGCACTGACATCTATAACTCAACAGTGTGTGCTGATAGCCACCATCAGGGTTAGTGCTAACAATGCTGCAAGCACTGACATCTATAACTCAACAGCATGTGCTGATAGCCACCATCAGGGTTAGTGCTAACAATGCTGTGAGCACTGACATCAGTAACTCAACAGTGTGCTGATAGCCACCGTCAGGGTTAGTGCTAACAATGCTGTGAGCACTGACATCTATAACTCAACAGCGTGTGCTGATAGCCACCATCAGGGTTAGTGCTAACAATGCTGTGAGCACTGACATCTATAACTCAACAGCATGTGCTGATAGCCACCATCAGGGTTAGTGCTAACAATGCTGTGAGCACTGACATCAGTAACTCAACAGCGTGTGCTGATAGCCACCATCAGGGTTAGTGCTAACAATGCTGTGAGCACTGACATCAGTAACTCAACAGTGTGTGCTGATAGCCACCATCAGGGTTAGTGCTAACAATGCTGCAAGCACTGACATCAGTAACTCAACAGTGTGTGCTGATAGCCACCATCAGGGTTAGTGCTAACAATGCTGTGAGCACTGACATCAGTAACTCAACAGTGTGTGCTGATAGCCACCATCAGGGTTAGTGCTAACAATGCTGTGAGCACTGACATCAGTAACTCAACAGTGTGTGCTGATAGCCACCATCAGGGTTAGTGCTAACAATGCTGTGAGCACTGACATCTATAACTCAACAGCATGTGCTGATAGCCACCATCAGGGTTAGTGCTAACAATGCTGTGAGCACTGACATCAGTAACTCAACAGCGTGTGCTGATAGCCACCATCAGGGTTAGTGCTAACAATGCTGCAAGCACTGACATCAGTAACTCAACAGCATGTGCTGATAGCCACCATCAGGGTTAGTGCTAACAATGCTGTGAGCACTGACATCTATAACTCAACAGTGTGTGCTGATAGCCACCATCAGGGTTAGTGCTAACAATGCTGTGAGCACTGACATCTATAACTCAACAGCATGTGCTGATAGCCACTGTCAGGGTTAATGCTAACAATGCTGCGAGCACTTACACCAGTAACACAACAGCATGTGCTGATAACCACCATCAGGGTTAGTGCTAACAATGCTGTGAGCACTGACATCTATAACTTGACAGTGTGTGCTGATAGCCCCCATCAGGGTTAGTACTGACAATGCCGAAAGCACTGACATCAGTAACTCAACAGCATGTGCTGATAACCACCATCAGGGTTAGTGCTAACAATGCTGTGAGCACTGACATCTATAACTTGACAGTGTGTGCTGATAGCCCCCATCAGGGTTAGTGCTGACAATGCTGTGAGCACTGACATCAGTAACTCAACAGCATGTGCTGATAACCACCGTCAGGGTTAGTGCTAATAATGCTGTGAGCACTGACATCTATAAATTGACAGTGTGTGCTGATAGCCACCATCAGGTTTAGTGCTGACAATGCTGTGAGCAGTGACATCAGTTACTTAACAGCGTGTGCTGAAAGCCACCATCACGGTTAGTGCTAACAATGCTGCAAGCACTGACATCAGTAACTCAACAGCATGTGCTGATAGCCACCATCAGGGTTAGTGCTAACAATGCTGTGAGCACTGACATCTATAACTCAACAGTGTGTGCTGATAGCCACCATCAGGGTTAGTGCTAACAATGCTGTGAGCACTGACATCTATAACTCAACAGTGTGTGCTGATAGCCACCCTCAGGGTTAGTGCTAACAATGCTGTGAGCACTGACATCTATAACTCAACAGCATGTGCTGATAGCCACCATCAGGGTTAGTGCTAACAATGCTGCAAGCACTGACATCAGTAACTCAGCATTGGGCTGATAGTCACCATCAGGTTTAGTGCTGATAATGCTGTGAGCACTGACATCTATAACTCAACAGTGTGTGCTGATAGCCACCATCAGGGTTAGTGCTAACAATGCTGTGAGCACTGACATCTATAACTCAACAGCATGTGCTGATAGCCACCATCAGGGTTAGTGCTAACAATGCTGTGAGCACTGACATCAGTAACTCAACAGCGTGTGCTGATAGCCACTGTCAGGGTTAGTGCTGATAATGCTGTAAGCACTGACATCTATAACTCAACAGCATGTGCTGATAGCCACCATCAGGGTTAGTGCTAACAATGCTGTGAGCACTGACATCAGTAACTCAACAGCATGTGCTGATAGCCACCATCAGTGTTAGTGCTAAAAATGCTGTGAGCACTGACATCAGTAACTCAACAGTATGTGCTGATTGTCACTATCAGGGTTAGTGCTAACAATGCTGTGAGCACTGACATCACTAACTGAACACCATGTGCTGATAGCCACCATCAGGGTTAGTGCTAACAATGCTGTGAGCACTGACATCAGTAACTCAACAGTGTGTGCTGATAGCCACCATCAGGGTTAGTGCTAACAATGCTGTGAGCACTGACATCAGTAACTCAACAGCGTGTGCTGATAGCCACCATCAGGGTTAGTGCTAACAATGCTGTGAGCACTGACATCAGTAACTCAACAGCATGTGCTGATAGCCACCATCAGGGTTAGTGCTAACAATGCCACAAGCACTGACATCAGTAACTCAACAGTGTGTGCTGATAGCCACCATCAGGGTTAGTGCTAACAATGCTGTGAGCACTGACATCTATAACTCAACAGTGTGTGCTGATAGCCACCGTCAGGGTTAGTGCTGACAATGCTGTGAGCACTGACATCTATAACTCAACAGCATGTGCTGATAGCCACCATCAGGGTTAGTGCTAACAATGCTGTGAGCACTGACATCTATAACTCAACAGCGTGTGCTGATAGCCACCGTCAGGGTTAGTGCTAACAATGCTGTGAGAACTGACATCTATAACTCAACAGTGCATGCTGGTAGTCACCATCATGGTTATTGCTACAATGCTGTGATCACTGACATCAATAACACAACAGCGTGTACTGATAGCCACCATCAGGGTTAGTGCTAACAATGCTGAGAGCATTGACATGAGTAACTCAACAGTGTGTTGTTATCCACTGTCAGGGTTAGTGCTAACAATGCTGAGAGCACTGACATCAGTAACTCAACAGCATGTGCTGATAGACACCGTCAGGGTTAGTGCTAACAATGCTGTGAGCACTGACATCAGTAACTCAACAGCATGTGCTGATAGCCACCATCAGGGTTAGTGCTAACAATGCCACAAGCACTGACATCAATAACTCAACACTGTGTGCTGATAGCCACCGTCAGGGTTAGTGCTAACAATGCTGTGAGCACTGACATCTGTAACTCAACAGCATGTGCTGATAGCCACCATCAGGGTTAGTGCTAACAATACTGTGAGCACTGACATCTATAACTCAACAGCGTGTGCTGATAGCCACCATCAGGGTTAGTGCTAACAATGCTGTGAGCACTGACATCTATAACTCAACAGTGTGTGCTGATAGCCACCATCAGGGTTAGTGCTAACAATGCTGTGAGCACTGACATCTATAACTCAACAGCGTGTGCTGATAGCCACCATCAGGGTTAGTGCTAACAATGCTGTGAGCACTGACATCAGTAACTCAACAGCATGTGCTGATAGCTACCGTCAGGGTTAGTGCTAACAATGCTGTGAGCACTGACATCTATAACTCAACAGCATGTTCTGATAGCCACCATCAGGGTTAGTGCTAACAATGCTGTGAGCACTGACATCACTAACTCAACACCATGTGCTGATAGCCACCGTCAGGGTTAGTGCTAACAATGCCACAATCACTGACATCTATAACTCAACAGCATGTGCTGAT
This sequence comes from Protopterus annectens, assembly GCF_019279795.1. Classification (NCBI taxonomy): domain Eukaryota; kingdom Metazoa; phylum Chordata; order Ceratodontiformes; family Protopteridae; genus Protopterus; species Protopterus annectens. The sequence goes on from NC_056743.1 coordinate 1,906,118,984, forward strand.
AGCCACTGTCAGGGTTATTGCTAACAATGCTGCAAGCACTGATATCTATAATTTAACATTGTGTGTTGATTGCCACCATCAGGGTTAGTGCTAACAATGCTGGAAGCACTGACATCTATAACACAAAACCGTGCACTGATAGCCACCATCAGGGTTAGTGCTAACAATGCTGTGAGCACTGACATCACTAACTCAACACCGTGTGCTGATAGCCACCATCAGGGTTAGTGCTAACAATGCCGCAAGCACTGACATCAGTAAGTCAACAGTGTGTGCTGATAGCCACCATCAGGGTTAGTGCTAACAATGGCACAAGCACTGACATCAGTACATCAACAGTGTGTGCTGAGAGCCACCGGCAGGGTTAGTGCTGACAATGCTGTGAGCACTGACATCTATAACTCAACAGAGTGTGCTGATAGCCACCATGAGGGTTAGTGCTGATAATGCTGTGAGCACTGACATCAGTAGCTCAACAGCATGTGCTGATAGCCACCATCAGGGTTAGTGCTAACAATGCTGCAAGCACTGACATCAGTAACTCAACAGCATGTGCTGATAGCCACCATCAGGGTTAGTGCTAACAATGCTGCAAGCACTGACATCAGTAACTCAACAGCGTGTGCTGATAGCCACCATCAGGGTTAGTGCTAACAATGCTGTGAGCACTGACATCTATAACTCAACAGTGTGTGCTGATAGCCACCATCAGGGTTAGTGCTGACAATGCTGTGAGCACTGACATCAGTAACTCAACAGTGTGTGCTGATAGCCACCATCAGGGTTAGTGCTAACAATGCTGTGAGCACTGACATCAGTAACTCAACAGTGTGTGCTGATAGCCACCATCAGGGTTAGTGCTAACAATGCTGTGAGCACTGACATCAGTAACTCAACAGCATGTGCTGATAGCCACCGTCAGGGTTAGTGCTAACAATGCTGTGAGCACTGACATCTATAACTCAACAGCGTGTGCTGATAGCCACCATCAGGGTTAGTGCTAACAATGCTGTGAGCACTGACATCAGTAACTCAACAGCATGTGCTGATAGCCACCATCAGGGTTAGTGCTAACAATGCTGTGAGCACTGACATCAGTAACTCAACAGTGTGTGCTGATAGCCACCATCAGGGTTAGTGCTAACAATGCTGTGAGCACTGACATCAGTAACTCAACAGCATGTGCTGATAGCCACCATCAGGGTTAGTGCTAACAATGCTGTGAGCACTGACATCAGTAACTCAACAGCATGTGCTGATAGCCACTGTCAGGGTTAGTTCTAACAATGCTGTGAGCACTGACATCAGTAACTCAACAGCATGTGCTGATAGCCACCATCAGAGTTAGTGCTAACAATGCTGTGAGCACTGACATCAGTAACTCAACAGCGTGTGCTGATAGCCACCATCAGGGTTAGTGCTAACAATGCTGTGAGCACTGACATCAGTAAATCAACACTGTGCTGATAGCCACCATCAAGGTTAGTGCTAACAATACTGAGAGAACTGACATCTGTAACTCAACAGTGTGTGCTTATAGTCTCCATCAGGGTTAGTGCTAACAGTGCTGGGAGCACTGACATCTATAACTCAAGAGTGTGTGCTGATAGCCACCATCAGGGTTAGTGCTAACAGTGCTGGGAGCACTGACATCTATAACTCAACTGCATGTGGTGATAGCCACCAGCAGGGTTAGTGCTTACACTGCTGTGAGCACTGACATTTGTAACTCAACAACATGTGCTGTTAGCCACCATCAGGGTTAGTGCTAACAATGCTACAAGCACTGACATTAGTAATTCAACAGCGTGTGCTCATAGCTACTGTCAGGGTTAGTGCTAACAATGCTGTGAGCAATGACATCCATAACTCAACAGTGTGTGCTGATAGCCACCATCAGGGTTAGTGCTAACAATGCTGCGAGCACTTACACCAGTAACTCAACAGCATGTGCTGATAACCACCATCAGGGTTAGTGCTAACAATGCTGTGAGTGCTGACATCTATAACTCAACAGTGTGTGCTGATAGCCACCATCAGGGTTAGTGCTAACAATGCTGTGAGCACTGACATCAGTAACTCAACAGCATGTGCTGATAGCCACCGTCAGGGTTAGTGCTAACAATGCTGTGAGCACTGACATCTATAACTCAACAGCATGTGCTGATAGCCACCATCAGGGTTAGTGCTAACAATGCTGTGAGCACTGACATCAGTAACTCAACAGCGTGTGCTGATAGCCACCATCAGGGTTAGTGCTAACAATGCTGTGAGCACTGACATCAGTAACTCAACAGCATGTGCTGATAGCCACCATCAGGGTTAGTGCTAACAATGCCACAAGCACTGACATCAGTAACTCAACAGCATGTGCTGATAGCCACCATCAGGGTTAGTGCTAACAATGCTGTGAGCACTGACATCTATAACTCAACAGCATGTGCTGATAGCCACTGTCAGGGTTAGTGCTAACAATGCTGCAAGCACTGACATCTATAACTCAACAGTGTGTGCTGATAGCCACCATCAGGGTTAGTGCTAACAATGCTGTGAGCACTGACATCTATAACTCAACAGCATGTGCTGATAGCCACCATCAGGGTTAGTGCTAACAATGCTGTGAGCACTGACATCAGTAACTCAACAGTGTGTGCTGATAGCCACCATCAGGGTTAGTGCTAACAATGCTGCAAGCACTGACATCAGTAACTCAACAGTGTGTGCTGATAGCCACCATCAGGGTTAGTGCTAACAATGCTGTGAGCACTGACATCTATAACTCAACAGTGTGTGCTGATAGCCACCATCAGGGTTAGTGCTGATAATGCTGTGAGCACTGACATCAGTAACTCAACAGCGTGTGCTGATAGCCACCATCAGGGTTAGTGCTAACAATGCTGCAAGCACTGACATCAGTAACTCAACAGCATGTGCTGATAGCCACCATCAGGGTTAGTGCTAACAATGCTGTGAGCACTGACATCAGTAACTCAACAGTGTGTGCTGATAGCCACCATCAGGGTTAGTGCTAACAATGCTGTGAGCACTGACATCTATAACTCAACAGTGTGCTGATAGCCACTGTCAGGGTTAGTGCTAACAATGCTGTGAGCACTGACATCTATAACTCAACAGCGTGTGCTGATAGCCACCATCAGGGTTAGTGCTGATAATGCTGTGAGCACTGACATCAGTAGCTCAAGAGCATGTGCTGATAGCCACCATCAGGGTTAGTGCTAACAATGCTGAGAGCACTGACATCAGTAACTCAACAGTGTGTGCTGATAGACACCATCAGGGTTAGTGCTAACAATGCTGTGAGCCCTGACATCTATAACTCAACAGCATGTGCTGATAGCTAACATCAGGGTTAGTGCTAACAATGCTGTGAGCACTGACATCTATAACTCAACAGCATGTGCTGATAGCCACCGTCAGGGTTAGTGCTAACAATGCTGTGAGCACTGACATCTATAACTCAACAGCATGTGCTGATAGCCACCATCAGGGTTAGTGCTAACAATGCTATGAGCACTGACATCAGTAACTCAACAGCATGTGCTGATAACCACCATCAGGGTTAGTGCTAACAATGCTGTGAGCACTGACATCTATAACTCAACAGTGTGTGCTGATAGCCACCTTCAGCATTAGTGCTAACAATGCTGGGAGCACTGACATCAGTAACTCAACAGCATGTGCTGATAGCCACCGTCAGGGTTAGTGCTAACAATGCTGCAAGCACTGACATCTATAACTCAACAGTGTGTGCTGATAGCCACCATCAGGGTTAGTGCTGACAATGCTGTGAGCACTGACATCTATAACTCAACAGCATGTGCTGATAGCCACCATCAGGGTTAGTGCTAACAATGCTGTGAGCACTGACATCAGTAACTCAACAGCATGTGCTGATAGCCACCATCAGGGTTAGTGCTAACAATGCCACAAGCACTGACATCAGTAACTCAACAGCGTGTGCTGATAGCCACCGTCAGGGTTAGTGCTAACAATGCTGTGAGCACTGACATCAGTAACTCAACAGCATTTGCTGATAGCCACCATCAGGGTTAGTGCTAACAATGCTGTGAGCACTGACATCTATAACTCAACAGCGTGTGCTGATAGCCACCATCAGGGTTAGTGCTAACAATGCTGTGAGCACTGACATCAGTAACTCAACAGCATGTGCTGATAGCCACCATCAGGGTTAGTGCTAACAATGCTGCAAGCACTGACATCAGTAACTCAACAGTGTGTGCTGATAGCCACCATCAGGGTTAGTGCTAACAATGCTGCAAGCACTGACATCAGTAACTCAACAGTGTGTGCTGATAGCCACCATCAGGGTTAGTGCTAACAACGCTGTGAGAACTGACATCTATAACTCAACAGAGTGTGCTGATAGCCACTGTCAGGGTTAGTGCTAACAATGCTGTGAGCACTGACATCAGTAACTCAACATTGTGTGCTGATAGCCACCATCAGGGTTAGTGCTAACAATGCTGCAAGCACTGACATCAGTAACTCAACAGCGTGTGCTGATAGCCACCATCAGGGTTAGTGCTAACAATGCTGTGAGCACTGACATCAGTAACTCAACAGCGTGTGCTGATAGCCACCATCAGGGTTAGTGCTAACAATGCTGAGAGCACTGACATCTATAACTCAACAGCGGGTGCTGATAGCCACCACCAGGGTTAGTGCTTACAGTGCTGTGAGCTCTGACATCAGTAACTCAACAGTGTGTGCTGATAGCCAAAATCAGGGTTAGTGCTAACAATGCTGTGAGCACTGACATCAGTAACTCAACAGCATGTGCTGATAGCCACCATCAGGGTTAGTGCTAACAATGCCACAAGCACTGACATCTATAACTCAACAGTGTGTGCTGATAGCCACCCTCAGGGTTAGTGCTGACAGTGCTGTAAGCACTGACATCTGTAACTCAACAGCGTGTGTTGATAGCCACCATCAGGGTTAGTGCTAACAATACTGTGAACACTGACATCAGTAACTCAACAGTGTATGCTGATAGCTACTGTCAGGGTTTGTGCAAACAATGCTGTGAACACTGATATCAGTAACTCAACAGCATGTGCTGATAACCCCGTCAGGGTTAGTGCTGACAATGCTGTGAGCACTGATATCAGTAACTCAACAGTGTGTGCTGACAGCCACAATCAGGGTTAGTGCTGACGATGCTGTGACACTGACATCAGTAACTCAAAAGCGTGTGCTGATAGCCACCATCAGGGATAGTGCTAACAATGTTGAGAGCACTGACATTAGTAACTCAACAGCGTGTGCTGAAAGCCACCATCAGTGTTAGTGCTAACAATGCCACAAGCACTGACATTAGTAACTCAACACTGTGTGCTGATAGCCACCATCAGGGTTAGTGCTAACAATCCTGTGAGCACTAACATCTGTAACTCAACAGTGTGTGCTGATAGCCAGAGTCATTGTTAGTGCTGACAAGGCTGTGAGCATTGACATCTAAAACTAAACAGCATGTGCTGATAGCCACCACCAGGGTTAGTGTTGACAATGCTGTGAGCACTGACATCTATAACTCAACAGCGTGTGCTGATAGCCACCATCCGGATTAGTGCTAACAATGCTGTGAGCACTGATATCTATAACTCAACAGTGTGCTGATAGCCTCCATTAGGGTTAGTACTGATAATGCTGTGACACTGACATCAGTAACTCAACAGCATGTGCTGATAGCCACCGTGAGAGTTAGTGCTAACAATCCTGTGAGCACTAACATCTATAACTCAACAGTGTGTGCTGATAGCCACCATCAGGTTTAGTGCTAACATTGCCGCAAGAACTGACATCAGTAACTCAACAGCATGTGCTGATAGCCACTGTCAGGTTTAGTGCTAACAATGCTGCAATCACTGACATCTATAACTCAACAGCATGTGCTGATAGCCACTGTCAGGGTTATTGCTAACAATGCTGCAAGCACTGATATCTATAATTTAACATTGTGTGTTGATTGCCACCATCAGGGTTAGTGCTAACAATGCCGGAAGCACTGACATCTATAACACAAAACCGTGCACTGATAGCCACCATCAGGGTTAGTGCTAACAATGCTGTGAGCACTGACATCACTAACTCAACACCGTGTGCTGATAGCCACCATCAGGGTTAGTGCTAACAATGCCGCAAGCACTGACATCAGTAAGTCAACAGTGTGTGCAGATAGCCACCATCAGGGTTAGGGCTAACAATGGTGCAAGCACTGACATCAGTACCTCAACAGTTTGTGCTGAGAGCCACCGGCAGGGTTAGTGCTGACAATGCTGTGAGCACTGACATCTATAACTCAACAGAGTGTGCTGATAGCCACCATCAGGGTTAGTGCTTACAATGCTGTGAGCACTGACATCAGAAACAACAATGTATGCTGATTGCCACCATCATGGTTAGTGCTGACAATGCTGCAAGCACTGACATCAGTAACTCAACAGCATGTGCTGATAGCCACCGTCAGAGTTAGGGCTAACAATGCCACAATCACTGACATCAGTAACTCAACACTGTGTGCTGATAGCCACCGTCAGGGTTAGTGCTAACAATGCTGAGAGCACTGACATCTATAACTCAACAGTGTGTGCTTATAATCACCATCAGGGTTAGTGCTAACAATGCTGAGAGCACTGACATCTATAACTCAACAGCGTGTGCTGATAGCCACCATCAGGGTTAGTGCTTACACTGCTGTGAGCACTGACATTTGTAACTCAACAGTGTGTGCTGATAGCCACCATCAGGGTTAGTGCTGACAATGCTGTGAGCACTGACATCAGTAACTCAACAGCATGTGCTGATAGCCACCATCAGGGTTAGTGCTAACAATGCTGTGAGCACTGACATCAGTAACTCAACAGCGTGTGCTGATAGCCACCATCAGGGTTAGTGCTAACAATGCTGTGAGCACTGACATCAGTAACTCAACAGTGTGTGCTGATAGCCACCATCAGGGTTAGTGCTAACAATGCTGTGAGCACTGACATCAGTAACTCAACAGCATGTGCTGATAGCCACTGTCAGGGTTAGTGCTAACAATGCTGTGAGCACTGACATCAGTAACTCAACAGCATGTGCTGATAGCCACCATCAGGGTTAGTGCTAACAATGCTGAAAGCATTGACATCTGTAACTCAACAGTGTGTTCTGATAGCCACCCTCAGGGTTAGTGCTAACAGTGCTGTGAGCACTGACATCAGTAACTCAACAGTGTGTACTGATAGCCACCATCAGGGTTAGTGCTGACAATGCTGTGAGCACTGACATCTATAACTCAACAGCGTGTGCTGATAGCCACCATCAGGGTTAGTGCTAACAATGCTGTGAGCACTGACATCTATAACTCAACAGCATGTGCTGATAGCCACCATCAGGGTTAGTGCTAACAATGCTGTGAGCACTGACATCAGTAACTCAACAGCATGTGCTGATAACCACCATCAGGGTTAGTTCTAACAATGCTGCAAGCACTGACATCAACAACTCAACAGCGTGTGCTGATAGCCACCGTTAGGGTTAGTGCTAACAATGCTGAAGCTCTGACATCAGTAACTCAACAGCGTGTGCTGATAGCCAAAGTCAGGGTTAGTGCTAACAATGCTGTGAGCACTGACATCTATAACTCAACAGCATGTGCTGATAGCCACTGTCAGGGTTAGTGCTAACAATGCTGCAAGCACTGACATCTATAACTCAACATTGTGTACTGATAGCCACCATCAGGGTTAGTGCTAACAATGCTGTGAGCACTGACATCAGTAACTCAACAGCATGTGCTGATAGCCACCATCAGGGTTAGTGCTAACAATGCTGTGAGCACTGACATCAGTAACTCAACAGTGTGTGCTGATAGCCACCATCAGGGTTAGTGCTAACAATGCTGCAAGCACTGACATCAGTAACTCAACAGCATGTGCTGATAGCCACCATCAGGGTTAGTGCTAACAATGCTGTGAGCACTGACATCAGTAACTCAACAGTGTGTGCTGATAGCCACCATCAGGGTTAGTGCTAACAATGCTGTGAGCACTGACATCTATAACTCAACAGTGTGTGCTGATAGCCACCATCAGGGTTAGTGCTAACAATGCTGTGAGCACTGACATCAGTAACTCAACAGCGTGTGCTGATAGCCACCATCAGGGTTAGTGCTAACAATGCTGCAAGCACTGACATCAGTAACTCAACAGTGTGTGCTGATAGCCACCATCAGGGTTAGTGCTAACAATGCTGTGAGCACTGACATCAGTAACTCAACAGTGTGTGCTGATAGCCACCGTCAGGGTTAGTGCTAACAATGCTGTGAGCACTGACATCTATAACTCAACAGCGTGTGCTGATAGCCACCATCAGGGTTAGTGCTGATAATGCTGTGAGCACTGACATCAGTAACTCAACAGCGTGTGCTGATAGCCACCATCAGGGTTAGTGCTAACAATGCTGTGAGCACTGACATCAGTAACTCAACAGCATGTGCTGATAGCCACCATCAGGGTTAGTGCTAACAATGCTGAGAGCACTGACATCAGTAACTCAACAGCATGTGCTGATAGCCACCGTCAGGGTTAGTGCTAACAATGCTGTGAGCACTGACATCTATAACTCAACAGCATGTGCTGATAGCCACCATCAGGGTTAGTGCTAACAATGCTGTGAGCACTGACATCTATTACTCAACAGCATGTGCTGTTAACCTCCATCAGGGTTAGTGCTTAGAATGCTGCAAGCACTTACACCAGTAATTCAACAGCATGTGCTGATAGCCACCATCACGGTTAGTGCTAACTATGCCGCAAGCACTGACATCAGTAACTCAACAGTGTGTGCTGATAGCCACCATCAGGGTTAGTGCTAACAATGCTGTGAGCTCTGACATCTATAACTCAACAGTTTGCACTGATAGCCACCATCAGGGTTAGTGTTAACAATGCTCATAGCACTGACCTCTATCGCTCAACAGTGCATGCTGATAGCCACCATCAGGGTTAGTGCTAACAATGCTGAGAGCACTGACATCAGTAACTCAACAGTGTGTGCTGATAGCCACCATCAGGGTTAGTGCTAACAATGCTGTGAGCACTGACATCAGTAACTCAACAGCATGTGCTGATAGCCACCATCAGGGTTAGTGCTAACAATGCTGTGAGCACTGACATCAGTAACTCAACAGCATGTGCTGATAGCCACCATCAGGGTTAGTGCTAACAATGCTGTGAGCACTGACATCTATAACTCAACAGCATGTGCTGATAGCCACCATCAGGGTTAGTGCTAACAATGCTGCAAGCACTGACATCAGTAACTCAACAGCATGTGCTGATAGCCACCATCAGGGTTAGTGCTAACAATGCCACAAGCACTGACATCAGTAACTCAACAGTGTGTGCTGATAGCCACCATCAGGGTTAGTGCTAACAATGCTGTGAGCACTGACATCAGTAACTCAACAGTGTGTGCTGATAGCCACCATCAGGGTTAGTGCTAACAATGCTGTGAGCACTGACATCTATAACTCAACAGCATGTGCTGATAGCCACCATCAGGGTTAGTGCTAACAATGCTGTGAGCACTGACATCAGTAACTCAACAGCATGTGCTGATAGCCACCATCAGGGTTAGTGCTAACAATGCTGTGAGCACTGACATCTATAACTCAACAGCATGTGCTGATAGCCACCATCAGGGTTAGTGCTAACAATGCTGTGTGCACTGACATTTATAACTCAACAGCGTGTGCTGATAGCCACCATCAGGGTTAGTGCTAACAATACTGTGAACACTGACATCAGTAACTCAACAGTGTGTGCTGATAGCCACCGTCAGGGTTAGTGCTAACAATGCTGTGAGCACTGACATCAGTAACTCAACAGCATGTGCTGATAGCCACCATCAGGGCTAGTTCTAACAATGCTGTGAGCACTGACATCAGTAACTCAACAGCATGTGCTGATAACCACCGTCAGGGTTAGTGCTGACAATGTTGTGAGCACTGACATCAGTACCTCAACAGTGTGTACTGATAGCCACCATCAGGGTTAGTGCTGACAATGCTGTGAGCACTGACATCAGTAACTCAACAGCATGTGCTGATAGCCACCATCAGGGTTAGTGCTAACAATGCCACAAGCACTGACATCAGTAACTCAACACTGTGTGCTGATAGCCACCATCAGGGTTAGTGCTAACAATGCTGTGAGCACTGACATCTATAACTCAACAGTGTGTGCTGATAGCCACCATCAGGGTTAGTGCTAACAATGCTGCAAGCACTGACATCTATAACTCAATAGCATGTTCTGATACCCGCAAACACAACGGTACACAAGACAGTGGACCTACAAATGATCTCCACACAGGTAGAATACCAAAGATGAAAAACGATTTAATGAGAACTTCACAAAAAGACTTCCACTGTTACAAAATTTCTGTTCTGTAGGTATAAAAAACATCCTTAGATAAAGTACCTGCAAAAGGTAAGAGGTCATCCATTGCCTTCACCCTTCTGACACTAAGTAACAAACAATATCTTTTGCTACATGGTTAAGACAATTACCCTCTAAAAAACCTAGACATAGCAGCAGTTACTGTCGCTTCCCTTTAAGGGGCAACAAATACAATTTGCCAGTGAAAAACAAAAGAAATAGAAAGTGTATGTGTATCCTTCATTCATTTCTTTCTTTATTATTTATATATTATATTTGTATACCAGGATAGTCTAGATGGGCAGAAAGCTACTCCTTTTCAGCAGAGGTCTGGACAGAAAGCTCCAGAAAAAAATGTAACATTACATGAAGAACATAGTAAATAGAGGTGGAAATGGAGGATTTACTATTAAAAGATGAGAGGGAATGTTTTAGGATATATACATATACACACACAAAGTTGTGTACAATAGAGTCAGAATGGCATCTGAGTAAGTAGATGAAATCAGAGTATAAAGGCAGAGAGAGAGAGTGCAAGAAAGATTATGATAAGATTAGGTAATATGGCCCGAGAGACGATGATGGCATTTAACAAGTAACATTAATATCCTTATTACAGTTCTGAGAATTTTATGGTGTCTGCCTGTTTAGACGATTTTATGTGCAATGTGTATGCACCTACCAATCAGATGATGCTGTGGGAAGTCACCTGAGAGGAGCTACTGGTAAAGGTTGGATGTATGCCAAAAGTGTGAATCGTTGGATGGTGCAGTGCTGCAGCAGTAGCGTTATCGCCTCACAGCAAGATGTTCTCCAGTTCGATTCTCAGCTGGGGTGCCTTATGTGCGGAATCTGCATGTCCTCCCTGCATTCGTGTGGGTTTCCTCCAGGTGCTCTGGTTTCCTCCCACATTACAAAGACATGCGTCTGGAGTGTTTCTCCCTGGGCTTCCTCTGAAAATTGTCTCGTTCCAAGTTGGACTTTCCCAGATTAACAAATGTTAAATAAATAAATAAACAAGTATGAGGTGTATTCCTGTTGTAAAAATGAGCCTCATAATAGTAAGGCACAGAATTATTCAAAAAATTAAGAACATGCAGAACAACAAATACCAAATATCAGTTACTGGTGTAAGTGCTTGCAGCATTATCAGCACTAACCCTGATGGTGGCTGTCAGGACACGCTGTTGAGTTACTGATGTCAGTGCTTACAGCATTGTCAGCACTAAACCTGATGGTGGCTGTCAGGACACGCTGTTGAGTTACTGGTGTCAGTGCTTGCAGCATTGTCAGCACTAACCCTGATGGTGGCTGTCAGGACACGCTGTTGAGTTACTGATGTCAGTGCTTACAGCATTGTCAGCACTAACCCTGATGGTGGCTGTCAGGACACGCTGTTGAGTTACTGATGTCAGTGCTTGCAGCATTATCAGCACTAACCCTGATGGTGGCTGTCAGGACACGCTGTTGAGTTACAGATGTCAGTGCTTACAGCATTGTCAGCACTAACCCTGATGGTGGCTGTCAGGACACGCTGTTGAGTTACTGATGTCAGTGCTTACAGCATTATCAGCACTAACCCTGATGGTGGCTGTCAGGACACGCTGTTGAGTTACTGATGTCAGTGCTTGCAGCATTATCAGCACTAACCCTGATGGTGGCTGTCAGGACACGCTGTTGAGTTACTGATGTCAGTGCTTACAGCATTGTCAGCACTAAACCTGATGGTGGCTATCAGCACATGCTGTTGAGTTACTGATGTCAGTGCTTGCAGCATTGTTAGCATTAACCCTGACGGTGGCTATCAGTACACACTGCTCAGTTATAGGGTTCAGTGCTCGCAGCATTGTTAGCACTAACCCTGACGGTGACTGCCAGAACACACTGTTGAGTTACAGATGTCAGTGCTAGCAGCATTGTTAGCACTAACCCTGACGGTGGCTATCAGAACATGCTGTTGAGTTACTGATGTCAGTGTAACAGCATTATCAGCACTAACGCTAATGGTGGCTATCAGCACATGCTGTTGTGTTACTGATGTCAGTGCTTGCGGCATTGTTAGCACTAAACCTTACGGTGGCTATCAGCACACACTGTTGAGCTATAGATGTCAGTGCTATGAGCATTGTTAGCCCTAACACTGACAGTGGCTATCAGCACACACTGTTGAGTTATAGATGTTACTGCTCACAGGATTGTTAGCACTAACCCTGATGTGACTATCAGCACAGATCTACCTGACAACACCGACGCACTACAACACCGACAATGAAATCACCGACACCACATAACCAAAAGTTCACAAACGCAAAACCTCACATGCCTGACACACCACAATCCCAACAATCAACAAACAAAACAAATCCCCTGTCCAAAAACACACACACAACACAAGCACACCAAAATCCTTACAAACTCACACTAAACCTTACATACACAACTATCTACAACCTTAACCCAAACCCTAACCCTAATGTCAGTCACTATCGCATACTCACCTAACCCGTGCCCTAACCCTAACTCACTTAACCCGCCCCTAACCCTAAAGACTGTCACTATCGCACACTCACCTAACCCATGCCCTAACCCTAACTCACTTAACCTGCCCCTAACCCTAAAGACTGTCACTATCGCACACTCACCTGACCCGCGCCCTAACCCTAACTGACTTAACCTACCCCTATCCCTAGAGTCCATCAATATCGCACACTTACCTTACTTGCACCCTAACCCTAACGTCCATCACTACCGCATACTTACACAGCCTTTTCACATGTTGGTGTTCTCAGCGTCAGGGTTTTCATCCATCAGTCATCTCAGTTTTCAATCTTCTGGTGTCGGTCTTCTCATCGTCGGCATTGTCAGCTTTCTGCGTTGTCAGGTAGACCCATCAGCACACAGTGTTGAGTTATAGATGTTACTGCTCACAAGATTGTTAGCACTGACCCTGATGTGGCTATCAGCACACACTGTTGAGTTACTAATGTCAGTGCTTGCAGCATTGTTAGCACTAACCCTGATGGTGGCTTTCAGCACATGCTGTTGAGTTACTGATCTCAGCATTTTTAGCACTAACCCTGATGGTGGTTTTCAGCACATGCTGTTGAGTTACTGATCTCAGTGCTCACAGCACAGTTAACACTAACCCTGACGGTGGCTATCAGCACATGCTGTTGAGTTATAGATGTCAGTGCTCACAGCATTGTTAGCACTAATCCTGATGGTGGCTATCAGCACACTCTGTTGAGTTATAGATGTCAGTGCTGGCAGTATTGTTAGCACTAATCCTGATAGTGGCTATCAGCATAAGCTGTTGAGTTACTAATGTTAGTGCTCTCAGAACTGTTAGCACTAAACCTGATGATGGTTATCAGCACACTGTTGAGTTTTTGATGTCAGCACTCACAGCATAGTTAACACTAACCCTGATGGTGGCTATCAGCACGCACTGTTGAGTTATAGATGATAGTGCTCACAGCATTGTTAGCACTAACACTGACGGTGGCTATCAGCACACGCTCGAGTTACTGATGACAGTGCTCACAGCATTGTCAGCACTGACCCTGTCGGTGGCTATCAGCACACACTGTTGAGGTATGGATGTCAGTGCTTGCAGCATTGTTAACACTAACCCTGACTCAGTGCTCACAGCATTGTCAGCACTAACCCTGACGGTGGCTTTCAGCACATGCTGTTAACTTACTGATGTCAGTGCTTGTAGCATTGTTAACACTAACCCTGACGGTGGCTATTCACACACTCTGTTGAGTTACTAATGTCAGGGCTTGGGGCATTGTAAGCACTAACCCTGATGGTGGCTGTCAGCACAAGCAGTTGAGTTACTGATGTCAGTGCTCACAGCATTGTTAGCAGTAACCCTGACGATGGCTATCAGCACATACTGTTGACTTACTGATGTCAGCACTTGTGGCATTGTTAGCACTAACCCTGACTGTGGCTATTCACGCACACTGCTGAGATACTGATGTCAGGGCTTGGGGCATTGTAAGCACTAACCCTGATGGTGGCTGTCAGCACACACTGTAGAGTTACTGATGTCAGTGCTCACAGCATTGTTAGCAGTAACCGTAAGGGTGGCTATCAGCAGACAGTGTTGAGGTACAGATGTCTGTACTCACAGCATTGTCAGCACTAACCCTGATTGTGGCTTTCAGCACACGCTGTTGAGTTATAGATGTCAGTGCTCACAGCATTATCAGCACTGAACCTGCAGGTGGCTTTCAGTACACACTGTTGAGGTACTATTGTGGCATTGTTAGCACTAACCCTAATGGTGGCTATCAGCACATGCTGATGAGTAATAGATGTCAGTGCTCACAGCTTTGCCAGCACTAACCCTGACGGTGGCTCTCAGCACACACTGTTGACTTACTGATGTCAGTGCTTGCGGCATTGTTAGCACTAACCCTAATGGTGGCTATTCACACACGCTGTTGAGTTACAGATGTCATGGCTTGAGGCACTGAAAGCACTAACCCTGATGGTGGCTATTTGCACACTGTTTTGAGTTACTGACATTAGGGCTTGGGGCATTGTCAGCACTAAACCTGATGGTGGCTGTCAGCACGCACTGTTGAGTTACTGATGTCAGTGCTCACAGCATTTTTAGCGCTAACCCTGATGGTGGTTATCAGCACATGCTGTGGAGATATAGATATCAGCACTCACAGCATTGTCAGCACTAACCCTGACAGTGGTTATCAGCACATGCTGTTGAGTTACTGATATCAGTGTTCACAGCATTGTTTGCACAAACCCTGACAGTAGCTATCAGCATACACTGTTGAGTTACTGATGTCAGTGTTCACAGTATTGTTAGCACTAACCCTGACAGTGGCTATCAGCATGCACTGCTGAGTTATAGAAATCAGCACTCACAGCACTATCAGCACAAACCCTGATTGTGGCTATCAGCATACACTGTTGAGTTACAAATGTCAGTGCTCACAGCAGTGTAAGCACTAACCCTGATGGTGGTTATCAGCACACACTGTTGAGTTATAGATGTCAGTGCTCTCAGCATTGTTAGCACTAACCCTGACATTAGCTATCAGCACACGCTGTTGAGTTACTGATGTCAGTGCTCACAGCATTGTTAGGACTAACCTGACTGTGGCTATCAGCACACACTGTTGACTTACTGATGTCAGTGCTTCCGGCATAGTTAGCACTAACCCTGATGGTAGCTAATAGCACAAGCTGTTGAGTTATAGATGTCAGCTCTCACAGCATTGTTAGCACTAACCCTAACAGTGGCTATCAGCACACAGTGTTGGCTTACTGATGTCAGTGCTTGTGACTGTTAGCACTAACCCTGATGGTGGCTATCAGCACATACTGTCGAGTTACTAATGTCAGCGCTCACAGCATTGTTAGAAGTAACCGTAAGGGTGGCTATTAGCACACAGTGTTGAGGTACAGATGTCTGTACTCACAACATTGTCAGCACTAACCCTGATGGTGGCTTTCAGCACATGCTGTTGAGTTACTGATCTCAGTATTTTTAGCACTAACCCTGATGGTGGTTTTCAGCACACGCTGTTGAGTTACTGATCTCAGTGCTCACAGCATAGTTAACACTAACCCTGACGGTGGCTATCAGCACATGCTGTTGAGTTATAGATGTCAGTGCTCACAGCATTGTTAGCACTAATCCTGATGGTGGCTATCAGCACACTCTGTTGAGTTATAGATGTCAGTGCTGGCAGCATTGTTAGCACTAACCCTGATAGTGGCTATCAGCATAAGCTGTTGAGTTACTAATGTTAGTGCTCTCAGCACTGTTAGCACTAAACCTGATGATGGTTATCAGCACACTCTGTTGAGTTATATATGTCAGTGCTCACAGCATTGTCAGCACTAATCCTGATGGTGGCTATCAGCACACGCTGTTGAGTTTTTGATGTCAGCACTCACAGCATAGTTAACACTTACCCTGATGGTGGCTATCAGCACACACTGTTGAGTTATAGATGATAGTGCTCACAGCATTGTTAGCACTAACACTGACGGTGGCTATCAGCACACGCTCGAGTTACTGATGACAGTGCTCACAGCATTGTCAGCACTGACCCTGTCGGTGGCTATCAGCACACACTGTTGAGGTACGGATGTCAGTGCTTGCAGCATTGTTAGCACTAACCCTGACTGTGGCTATCAGCACACGCTGTTGCGTTATAGATGTCAGTGCTCACAGCATTGTCAGCACTAACCCTGACGGTGGCTATCAGCACATGCAGTTAACTTACTGATGTCAGTGCTTGCAGCATTGTTAACACTAATCCTGACGGTGGCTATTCACACACTCTGTTGAGTTACTAATGTCAGGGCTTGGGGCATTGTAAGCACTAACCCTGATGGTGGCTGTCAGGACAAGCAGTTGAGTTACTGATGTCAGTGCTCACAGCATAGTTAACACTAACCCTGATGGTGGCTATCAGCATGCACTGTTGAGTTATAGATGATAGTGCTCACAGCATTGTTAGCACTAACACTGACGGTGGCTATCAGCACACGCTCGAGTTACTGATGACAGTGCTCACAGCATTGTCAGCACTGACCCTGTCGGTGGCTATCAGCACACACTGTTGAGGTATGGATGTCAGTGCTTGCAGCATTGTTAACACTAACCCTGACTGTGGCTATCAGCACACGCTGTTGCGTTATAGATGTCAGTGCTCACAGCATTGTCAGCACTAACCCTGACGGTGGCTTTCAGCACATGCTGTTAACTTACTGATGTCAGTGCTTGTAGCATTGTTAACACTAACCCTGACGGTGGCTATTCACACACTCTGTTGAGTTACTAATGTCAGGGCTTGGGGCATTGTAAGCACTAACCCTGATGGTGGCTGTCAGCACAAGCAGTTGAGTTACTGATGTCAGTGCTCACAGCATTGTTAGCAGTAACCCTGACGATGGCTATCAGCACATACTGTTGCCTTACTGATGTCAGCACTTGTGGCATTGTTAGCACTAACCCTGACTGTGGCTATTCACGACACCTGTTGAGTTACTGATGTCAGGGCTTGGGGCATTGTAAGCACTAACCCTGATGGTGGCTGTCAGCACACACTGTTGAGTTACTGATGTCAGTGCTCACAGCATTCTTAGCAGTAACCGTAAGGGTGACTATCACAGTGTTGAGGAAAAGATGTCTGTACACAGCATTGTCAGCACTAACTCTGATCATGGCTTTCAGCACACATTGTTGAGTTATAGATATCAGTGCTCATAGCATTGTTAGCACTGAACCTGCAGGTGGCTTTCAGTACACACTGTTGAGGTACTATTGTGGCATTGTTAGCACTAACCCTAATGGTGGCTATCAGCACATGCTGTTGAGTAATAGATGTCAGTGCTCACAGCATTGTCAGCACTAACCCTGACGGTGGCTCTCAGCACACACTGTTGACTTACTGATGTCAGTGCTTGTGACATTGTTAGCACTAACCCTGATGGTGGCTATTCACACATGCTGTTGAGTTACTGATGTCAAGGCTTGGGGCATTGACAGCACTAACCCTGATGGTGGCTATTTGCACACTGTTTTGAGTTACTGATGTCAGGGCTTGGGGCATTGTCAGCACTAACCCTGATGGTGGCTGTCAGCACACACTGTTGAGTTACTGATGTCAGTGCTCACAGCATTTTTAGCGCTAACCCTGATGGTGGTTATCAGCACATGCTGTAGATGTATAGATGTCAGCGCTCACAGCATTGTCTGCACTAACACTGACGGTGGTTATCAGCATATGCTGTTGAGTTACTGACGTCAGTTGTCATAGCATTGTTTGCACAAACCCAGACAGTAGCTATCAGTACACACTGTTGAGTTACTGATGTCAGTGTTCACAGCTTTGTAAGCACTAACCCTGACAGTGGCTATCAGCATGCGCTGTTGAGTTATAGATATCAGTGCTCACAGCACTGTCAGCACTAACCCTGATGGTGGCTATCAGCACACACTGTAGAGTTACAAATGTCAGTGTTCACAGCAGTGTGAGCACTAACCCTGATGGTGGTTATAAGCACACACTGTTGAGTTATAGATGTCAGTGCTCTCAGCATTGTTAGCACTAACCCTGACATTAGCTATCAGCACACGCTGTTGAGTTACTGATGTCAGTGCTCACAGCATTGTTAGGACTAACCTGACTGTGGCTATCAGCACACACTGTTGACTTACTGATGTCAGTGCTTCCGGCATAGTTAGCACTAACCCTGATGGTGGCTAATAGCACAAGCTGTTGAGTTATAGATGTCAGCTCTCACAGCATTGTTAGCACTAACCCTAACAGTGGCTATCAGCACACAGTGTTGGCTTACTGATGTCAGTGCTTGTGACATTGTTAGCACTAACCCTGATGGTGGCTATCAGCACATACTGTCGAGTTACTAATGTCAGCGCTCACAGCATTGTTAGAAGTAACCGTAAGGGTGGCTATCAGCACACAGTGTTGAGGTACAGATGTCTGTACTCACAACATTGTCAGCACTAACCCTGATGGTGGCTTTCAGCACATGCTGTTGAGTTACTGATCTCAGCATTTTTAGCACTAACCCTGATGGTGGTTTTCAGCACACGCTGTTGAGTTACTGATCTCAGTGCTCACAGCATAGTTAACACTAACCCTGACGGTGGCTATCAGCACATGCTGTTGAGTTATAGATGTCAGTGCTCACAGCATTGTTAGCACTAATCCTGATGGTGGCTATCAGCACACCCTGTTGAGTTATAGATGTCAGTGCTGGCAGCATTGTTAGCACTAACCCTGATAGTGGCTATCAGCATAAGCTGTTGAGTTACTAATGTTAGTGCTCTCAGCACTGTTAGCACTAAACCTGATGATGGTTATCAGCACACTCTGTTGAGTTATATATGTCAGTGCTCACAGCATTGTCAGCACTAATCCTGATGGTGGCTATCAGCACACGCTGTTGAGTTTTTGATGTCAGCACTCACAGCATAGTTAACACTTACCCTGATGGTGGCTATCAGCACACACTGTTGAGTTATAGATGATAGTGCTCACAGCATTGTTAGCACTAACACTGATGGTGGCTGTCAGCACACGCTCTTGAGTTACTGATGTCAGTGCTCACTGCATTGTCAGCACTGATCCTGCCGGTGGCTATCAGCACAAACTGTTGAGGTACTGATGTCAGTGCTGGCTGCATTGTTAGCAGTTACCCTGACTGTGGCTATCAGCACACGCTGTTGAGTTATAGATGTCAGTGCTCACTGCATTGTCAGCGCTAACCCTGACGGTGGCTATCAGCACATGCAGTTAACTTACTGATGTCAGTGCTTGCAGCATTGTTAACACTAACCCTGACGGTGGCTATTCACACACTCTGTTGAGTTACTAATGTCAGGGCTTGGGGCATTGTAAGCACTAACCCTGATGGTGGCTGTCAGGACAAGCAGTTGAGTTACTGATGTCAGTGCTCACAGCATTGTTAGCAGTAACGCTGACGATGGCTATCAGCACACACTGTTGACTTACTGATGTCAGTGCTTGTGGCATTGTTAGCACTAACCCTGATGGTGGCTATTCACACACGCTGTTGAGTTACTGATGTCAGGGCTTGGGGCATTGTAAGCACTAACCCTGATGGTGGCTGTCAGCACACACTGTTGAGTTACTGATGTCAGTGCTCACAGCATTGTTAGCAGTAACCGTAAGGGTGGCTATCAGCAGACAGTGTTGAGGTACAGATGTCTGTACTCACAGCATTTTCAGCACTAACCCTGATCGTGGCTTTCAGCACACGCTGTTGAGTTATAGATGTCAGTGCTCACAGCATTATCAGCACTGAACCTGCAGGTGGCTTTCAGTACACACTGTTGAGGTACTAATGTGGCATTGTTAGCACTAACCCTGATGGTGGCTATCAGCACATGCTGATGAGTAATAGATGTCAGTGCTCACAGCTTTGCCAGCACTAACCCTGACGGTGGCTCTCAGCACACACTGTTGACTTACTGATGTCAGTGCTTGTGGCATTGTTAGCACTAACCCTGATGGTGGCTATTTGCACACTGTTTTGAGTTACTGACGTTAGGGCTTGGGGCATTGTCCGCACTAAACCTGATGGTGGCTGTCAGCAC
Organism: Protopterus annectens; assembly: GCF_019279795.1. NCBI lineage: Eukaryota > Metazoa > Chordata > Ceratodontiformes > Protopteridae > Protopterus > Protopterus annectens. The sequence goes on from NC_056743.1 coordinate 1,906,139,588, forward strand.
GCACTGTTGAGTTACTGATGGCAGTGCTCACAGCATTTTTAGCACTAACCCTGATGGTGGTTATCAGCACATGCTGTGGATGTATAGATGTCAGCGCTCACAGTATTGTCTGCACTAACACTGATGGTGGTTATCAGCACATGCTGTTAAGTTACTGATGTCAGTGCTTGCAGCATTGTTAGAAATAGCCCTGATGGTGGCTATCAGCACACGCTGTTGAGTTACTGATATCAGTGTTCACAGCATTGTTTGCACAAACCCTGACAGTAGCTATCAGCATACACTGTTGAGTTACTGATGTCAGTGTTCACAGCTTTGTAAGCACTAACCCTGACAGCGGCTATCAGCATGCGCTGCTGAGTTATAGAAATCAGCACTCACAGCACTATCAGCACAAACCCTGATTGTGGCTATCAGCATACACTGTTGAGTTACAAATGTCAGTGTTCACAGCAGTGTGAGCACTAACCCTGATGGTGGTTATAAGTACACACTGTTGAGTTATAGATGTCAGTGCTGTCAGCATTGTTAGCACTAACCCTGACATTAGCTATCAGCACACGCTGTTGAGTTACTGATATCAGTGCTCACAGCATTGTTAGGACTAACCTGACTGTGGCTATCAGCACACACTGTTGACTTACTGATGTCAGTGCTTCCGGCATTGTTAGCACTAACCCTGATGGTGGCTAATAGCACAAGCTTTTGAGTTATAGATGTCAGCTCTCACAGCATTGTTAGCACTAACCCTAACAGTGGCTATCAGCACACACTGTTGGCTTACTGATGTCAGTGCTTGTGACATTGTTAGCACTAACCCTGATGGTGGCTATCAGCACACACTGTCGAGTTACTAATGTCAGTGCTCACAGCATTGTTAAAAGTAATCGTAAGGGTGGCTATAGCACACAGTGTTGAGGTACAGATGTCTGTACTCACAACATTGTCAGCACTAACCCTGATGGTGGCTTTCAGCACACACTGTTGAGTTATATATGTCAGTGCTCATAGCATTGTTAGCCCTAACCCTAATAGTGGCTATCAGAACACGCTGTTGAGTTACTAATGTCATTCTTCACAGCGTTGTTAGCACTAACCTGACGTTGGCTATCAGCATACACTGTTGAGTTACTAATGTCAGTGCTCACTGCATTATAAGCACTAACCCTGACGGAGGCTATCAGCACACGCTGTTGAGTTATAGATGTCAGTGCTCACAGCATTGTCAGCACTGACCCTGCCGGTGGCTATCAGTACACACTGTTGAGGTACTGATGTCAGTGCTTGCGGCATTGTTAGCACTAACCCTGATGGTGGCTATCAGCACACGCTGTTGAGTAATAGATGTCAGTGCTCACAGCATTGTCAGCATTAAAGTACAAGAAACGGATCCAAGCAGGTAGAAAAAGTCTTTAATAAACTCAGTTTAAAAACAATTTGGAGTCATTAAAATAGCATGTAGAAGTATTTACAATATACGCTCGGCAAGTCATGGGCTTAAACCGCTTAACAGTGTGTAAATACAAATACTAAATATGCTCATGAGATAAATAAAATAAATAAATAGTAGAAAAATAAGTAAGTGCTTTCGTTTGTACTCAGTGACAAACTTCCTCTGACAAAAATACATAATTTCCTTTACCTTTTAAAACTATTATGGAATATTTTTATTTAATTAGATGTTCATTCTCATTCATCCATTTCACTAGTAGTTTAATTTAAATTTAATTTGAATTAGTAACACCCATCTACTTCACAGAAAATTTTGCTGAACAGAAATATATAAAGTATAAAATAAATATATATATATATATATATATATATATATATATAAAACCTTAAAAACAATCTAATACTCATTGTTGAAATGTATATATGTAATATCGCTATACTAGACCTGATCATCACAAACATGGGGACAAAATGCTCCACACCGGAAGTATATCCCTCATTGGTGAGATCAGACCATAAATTAATCTCACTGGAGATCCACATCCCGCCCCCAACCCCAGCAAAAAAGACCACAGTGAAGAACTTCTCAAAAGCAAACTTCACACTTCTTAAGACTGGAGTGGTATCCTTCAAGGCCCCTGAGCCAGTGGAAACCACAACCCACGCTGCTGAAACCCTTACAAATGCCTTCTACGAGCACCTCCAGGAATGTATGGACCAAGCAATCCCTAATAAAATCAAGACCCTTTCCACCAAAGGCAGGCGCTCGGTCTGGTGGACCCCAGCCATAAACAAACTCTACAACAAGAGGAGAAAGCTACTACATGACAGAGCAAAATCCCTAAAAGGGAAGGCATCTCTAATCAATACTAGCAAAAAACTACGATCACTCATAAAATCATCCAAGGCCAACTTTGAGAGAAAAATCGCTAAAGACACAAAAGACAATCATAAGGCCTTCTTTAGCTATGTTAGAAACCTGGGTGGAAACTCCCAGATATGCTCAGAATTAGTCCAAAATGATACAAAAATCACTGAACCCACAGACATTGCCAACATACTGGCAGACAGGTTCAGTGCAAATTTCTCCCCTCCCTCGCCCCCAAAAGGAGAAATATCTATCCCACCAGAGTCTAGCCTCCCAAACATCTCAGATGCCCAGGTGAGAGCTGCTCACTCTAAAGCAAAACACAGCATCAATGGGACCGGACGGTGTCCCCGGCTGTGTGCTACATGAACTCAATGAGGAACTAAACCCACACATAAGGCTGCTGTTTAATCTTAGCCTTACTACAGGATACATACCCAAAGAATGGCGTACGGCAACTGTGGTCCCACTCCACAAAGGCGGTGCTTCTACGGACCCTGGAAATTACCACCCCATAAACTTGACGAGCCTTGTCTGCAAGGCTATGGAGAGGATCATAATGGAACTCATAAATAAAAACATTGGGGATCTACAGACACTAGATCCTACCCAATTTGGCTTTGTCAAGGGCAGATCCTGCCTCTTGAACTTGGTCGACTTTTTCGAAACAGTCACTAAGGCCATTGATGAGGGTAAGGCAGTTCACACAGCCTACCTTGACCTAGCAAAAGCGTTCGACACAATACCCCACTCGGGCATCATAGAAAAGCTCACCAGCTTAGATGTAAACCCATATGTCACAAGATGGGTTGCAAACTGGCTCAAGGACAGAACCCACAGGGTTAGAGTTGCTGGTGCCATGTCAGACTCTAAGCCGGTCATGAGCGGTGTCCCACAGGGCACAGTCCTGGGCCCCCTCTTGTTCGGCATTTATTTTTCTGAAGTGCAGGCAAACATATAGGGGGATTGTGGCTGACAAAATTTGCAGATGACTGCAAACTGTGCACCGTAATTGACACTCCATCAGACACAGACATCCTCCAGAGAGGTCTCATAGAAATGGATAACTGGTGCCAGAGCCATGGCCTTAAGCTAAATGCCAAAAAATGTATAGTCATACCCTTTGGGAAAAACAAGGTAACCCCTAATTACCACATAGGTGGTAATCCATTAAACAAGGAAGAAGTTATCAGGGACCTGGGGACCCAAGTTGACAGTAACCTCTCTTTTGACACTCACATTGCCAAAGTGGTTAGGAAGACCTTCTACATTGCCCACCTGATCATGAAGGGATTCACACCCAGATCAGGAGAGGTCATTGTATCCCTGTACTCTTCACTTATCAGACCAATGATTGAGTACAATGCCCCATTCGGAATGTACCTTACCCGACACCTGCAGCAGTTGGAAAGACACCAAAAGTTCCTCACCAAAAGGATAAAGGGGCTCAAACATATGTCATACGCTGCCCAACTGAAGAAACTCCAGCTCTATTCAGTTGCATACCGTCTGCTCAGAGGTGATCTGTGCCTGACATACAAGGCCATGTCCAACCCGGAATTAATGGACATGCTCCACCTCAAAAAATCCAAATCCACCAGAGCCATGAGAGCAAGAGACTTAAACCTCAACACGGATATAAATAGGATGTGCTGGAGGGACAGATTCATCACCCAGAGACTCCCTACACTATAGAACAGAATCCCAGTCCATGTGAGGCAGAGCCCCTCACTGACTCTGTTCAAGAGAAATCTTGACGAGTGGATGGGAGATCGTAGGTTTACCCCGGGAATCATCTCTGTGTCACTGCTGGACAGAGGCACAGCAAACTAATGGGTATAGTATTCTCATCCTAAGGGGTGGTGAAAGCCACACACACTCTGGCTAGGCTTATAAATGCCCTAGGGCAGATAGCCTAGTATGAACCTATGAACCTATGAACCTATAAAATATACATATATATTATGTGATCGGGAACTGCAATCGCACAGTGCATTTGGTGTATTTACTTTAGAAGACCTAAACAAACCAGAATAAGGCAACCAAGCAAAACAAGCAAACAAGCCTATTAATATAAAGAACCACTAATATATACATGTGTATAAAAATTCAAATGGAACCAATAAATAATAAATAATAAAAATAA
>NC_056743.1:1906144553-1906147053 GCF_019279795.1 Protopterus annectens
GCACACTGTCAATTTATAGATATCAGTACTCACAGCATTATTAGCACTAACCCTAACGGTGGCTATCAGCACACACTGTCAGGTTATAGATGTCAGTGCTCTCAGCATTTTTAGCACTAACCCTGATAGTGGCTATCAGCACACGCTGTTGAGTTATAGATGTCAGTGCACACAGCATTGTTAGCACTAACCCTGACGGTGGCTATCAGCACACACTCTTGAGTTATAGATGTCAGTGCTCACAGGATTGTTATCCCTAACACTGACGGTGGCTAACAGCACATACTGTTGAGTAATAGATGTCACTGATCACATCATTGTTAGCACCAACACTGAGGGTGGCTGTCAGCACACTCTGCTGAGTTATAATGAAAGTGCTTGCAGCATTATCAGCACCGACTCTGATGGTGGCTAACAGAACACACTGTAGAGTTACTGATTTCAGTGCTTGCAGGACTGTTAGCACTGACCATGATGGTGGCTATCAGGACACTCTGTTGAGTTACTGATGTTAGTGCTCTCAGCATTGTTTACAGTAACCCTGACAGTGGCTCTGAGCACACGCCATTGAATTACTGATGTCAGTGCTTGTAGCATTGTTAGCACTAACCCTGACGGTGGCTATCAGCACACGCTGTTGAGTTACTGATGTCAGTCCTCACAGAACTGTTAGCACTAACCCTGATGGTGACTATCAGCTGATGCTGAGTTACTGATGTCAGTGCTGACAGCATTGTTAGCACTAACCCTGATGGTGGCTGTCAGCACACACTGTTGAGTTACTGACATCAGTACTCACACATTGTTAGAACTTACCCTGACGGTGGCTATCAGCACACATTGTTGAGTTACTGATGTCAGTGCTTGTGGCATTATTAGCACTAAGCTTGATGGTGGCTCTCAGCACATGCTGTTGAGTTAAAGATTTCTTCTCACAGCATTGTTAGCACTAACCCTGACAGTGGCTATCAGCACACACTGTTGAGTTACTGATGTTAGTCCTTGTGGCATTGTTAGCAGTTATTCTGATGCTGGTTATAGGCACATGCTGCTGAGTTATTGATGCAGGTTTGTCTAGCATACCTCACATCAGGTACTCCATAAATCATGATGTTGAATGCAGTTAGGTGCAACTTGTTGTACACCATTTTTTGCATCTGTAAACATGTTCACCATCTTGGCCTACTGCATTTGCATATTCTGTGTTGCTCACTCACATGGTGTCTTTTCATTTACATGTCATTATGTAAACATTTGCATACACTACATATCGCATAGTTTCAGCCATTGCACTCTCTAGCTACTAGTATTTATTAACTGCCCACTCCCTAAACATGGCCAATTCCCATGCTCCTTTTTGCTTTACATTGTGCTACCCCTATATCAATCCCACCCAAGGTACACAGAGGTAGCCATTCCTACCGTGCTGTGCAGCCATTATATTTCTGCAGACAAAAATCTCCTTTGTTTTGTTTATTTATATACTGAACTGCTTTTGTTAAATTAGTAAAAATCTTAATTTATACGTAAAAAGCAAAAGAGGAGAGCAACCAGCAAAGTCAAAATATTAAAATGAAAGAAAAAGCTGGCTAGGCAGAATAGTACAAACACTTTAAATAAAAATATATAAAAAACAAAAAACTGTTAAAACAGGATGAGCACTTTCATACACAAAGGTACTTCATCAGATCCAACACAAAACAGCACACCAGATGGAATTTATAGCTTAATGCCTGAGATCACGTGACTTTAGAATTGGCTTGATAGGGATAACGTCATTTAACCCCTTGCCTTCATTGGCTCTGGACAAATGCATCCACTTTATTTCCACACATTCAGTTTTAGTCCAAACATCACCACCTCTTGAGTTAGGTTTGTACAATTCCAATACCATAAATTAAAACCAGTGAATTAAAAGTGTTTGTACTACTTTGCCTAGCCAGCTTTTTCTTTCATTTTAAAAATCTTAGTTTGCTTGCTGAGATGATCATGAGAAGGCACAGTGGTGGCAGCAAGAACTGAGTAATAGAACACAGCTTACAGGTTACCAGTCTGCCTGTAACTCAACAGCATAATGGTTGATGTGTTTACCTCATAGACACAAGGTACAGAGTTCGATTCCCAACTCTGAGGGAAATTGGCTAAGCTTAAAATGGTCCACATGGTCAGCTAGATTAGTAGTTTGTACTCTGTAGAGTAGCTGAGAGCTAAGTAGCTGAGAGCTAGATTAGTAGTTGCTATGAACCTATGATCCCATGGTAATGGACCTTAGGGTATATCTGCATGGATGAGATCATGGATAAAAGCAGCAGAGAGTGATGGCCATCTGTACAGTAGCTGAGAGCTAGATTAGTAGATACTATGAACCTATGTTCCTATGGTCATAGACCTTAGGTTACATCTGCAAGGATGAGATCATGGATAAAAGCAGCAGAAATGATGGCCCTCTGTAGAGTAGCTGAGAGCTAGACTAGTAGTTACTATGAACCTATGATCCCAT
>NC_056743.1:1906152053-1906167053 GCF_019279795.1 Protopterus annectens
CGCGCGCACACAAATACACACACACTTGCACTTGTATACACACACACACACACACACACACACACACACATACCCACCCACTTGCCTTGCAGACACATATTCGAGGTAAGAAGGACAGCAGTTAAAATGAGATGCATAGTTTTAGGACAGGAAATTTAAAGTGGTGTAGAAAATCCTGTGATTCATTCTAAGGTCATTTACACAGACGTTTACAGAGTATAGCTGTCTACAGTATGAATTTGTTAAATCTTTTTTTGAGCTTCATACTGGGGGCTGTGTTGCCCCCCCCCCCTACTACAGTAGCATATGGATTAGCTAATGGAAAGGGACACTTCTGCACCTGCACTGGACTGTAGCGAACAGCAAGGACATAGCAGCCCTACCGTTGTTTGAATATTAGTTAACTATTTCATGTTATAGGCAGGGCACACACAACAGACCAAATGATTATGTCTCATTATTATGCAACCATTTTACAAGTAAGGGTTTAAGGCATATGCTAATCTGTGAGTCAGATATGATCTTAACTTACTGACTTATGGCCGGGAGCAGTGATGTTCCTCATATAACTAGATTTCCTTCTTTCCTTCCTGTCATAAGTTTTTGATTTATGTAGTCACAGAGTATTTTAAAGGGGACTTTTCTAGTCGGTGTGTGTGTGTGTGTGTGTGTGTGTGTGTGTGTGTGTGTGTGTTTTAAGAAGGGTGCTGTATAGATCAATGCCTTACATTACTATGCCATGTTACATTGTAAGGACCTGATAAACCTGAAAACTGCTATATCCTATTTGTTACATTTGCCTGGAAGTTAGTGCTTAAGGCTATGCATTGTTAACAAGCTGCTAACAGTGGTCTAGGGTTTGATTCCCTCAGTCACCGTTTGCCTAATTTTCTGAGTCTAAGGAAGTCACTTCACCAGGAGTGCGCCTAAGCTAAGTCTGAAAAAGGTCCATGTGAATCAATACTTTACTCCATTTAACAAATGCTCCTAAATTACTGTCTATTTCTCAGAAAAGGAGATGGAATGGCAGTTCATATTAGGACCTGAAACATAATGTATTAACTGGGGAAGATATATGTAACATGGTCACCAGCAACTCCTTTTAGGCTATAAGTTATTAAGAAACTGCACAACACTGTGTGGACATTATGGACTCTGTGTCCTCTTGTCTTTAAGAAGCCAAACAGCGCATACTTTTTTTAACACAAAACAATCAATACCTCTTACAGCTGATGTACCATTAACATGTATCCCCTTCTTATTGGTCTAGTTACCTTGTGAAAAGGTTTACATCCAATAGCAGCAGATACACAGATCAAGAGATGACCTGCCCTAATATTAGGGAAGCTAGCCACCACCCCTCAGCATCAGCACCCTTATAAAACAATTGCTTAGCAACCACAGAGCAGTTGTTATGGAGGCACAGAATGTATGATGTCACAGGTGGAGCACAATTATGTCATACTGCATTAGCATCCATGTGGTGCACAGTAACTTACATGTTGCAAGTCATCGTTATGTAAAGTAGGGGAGTAAGTGCAAAGATCAGACCTGAAATTTCAGACACTGTACCAAGACATTTAATGGAAGAGGCATGCTCTGTGCACTCCTTTTATACGACCATTAAATGTTCAAAACCCTAGAAAACAGGTTTTACTTTACTCCTTCCTGCTTCATTATCCAGCACAGGAAACGTCAAGCTTCTGGCAGGATGGAATTCAGAAGGCTGTGTGACTGTAAGAAGACTGTGCTTATTTTATTTTTTTATTTTGTTTACACAATAATGTCTGCAATAATATAAACAGGAAATGAGCTAATTAAAATTAAAGTTTACAGAAGTGGGACGGATCTTCTTCTTAAATACCTTGTGCTTAACAGAGAGAGTGTGCGTGTGTGCCAGCTATTACATGCACTTATTACACATGTACTTATTTTTCTGTTTGTGTAAGACCACCCTCTTTTTCTTCTTCTTGTGCTGACATGCTAACTGGGAAAACTCATTACACTTACAGAACAACGTTAGACTGGAATCGTACAAGGCAGAATAGAACTATAATAATGTATATTAAAGTTATTGCTTTACGTTTTGGAATGCCAATCTGATGTCATTGTGCTGTCCACTCTTCCTGATTGTATCACACAATGTCATGACACTGCCACATGTCATGGGGCTGTCATTGTAACAGTACTAATCCAATGTCATTTTGCTGTCCACATTCTCTGATCACATCACATAATGTCATGATGATGTCATAAGTATGCCATATTGTAGTATTGGATGTCACAATGTTGTCCACCCCTCTCCAATCGTGTCAGTTAACATCATGATGCTCATACCACCTGAGTGTGCCACATTCCTTTGTAATGATCCAATGATATGACCTTGTCTGCCCTTCCTGATCATGTGTGCATGTCAGATTACTACAGCAGTGAAACAGTTTCACAACACTGATGTGTTACATCTAATCTGTAAAATAATCGGTACATTTGTTTAATTTAAGAATAATGAATGCTGAGCCAGAGCTATGGAGCACAGGGTTGGAGCAGTGACTGCTCCTATTTGGCCTACATTTCATTAGTGACCTAGGTCCTGTTGGAGCTGGTTGGGGTGATGGGTATGAGCACCTAATGTCAGTTCGCCCATTCTGGGAGTGGGAGTTGTTCAGTCCTCTAGAAGGAATGCCCTTTGGTGGAAAACCTGGCAATTCACTTCTTTGACAAGGACTGAGGGGTGGAGGAGGGGTAGGGCATGGAGTGCTCATTATTACATTGTGCATTAGTATGGTGCAGAAATGAGCACTTGTAGCAGATTATTATGTAAAGACTGTTGGCCAACAGGGGGAAGGAACAGGACCACTAGAAAGTACTGTGACCAGTAAAAGATGACAATCACTTTTCTTTCCTGGGGTTTTTAAATGCTGAGAAGCAAGGAGGGGTGAACAGGTCATCAAGGATGAGGATTGACTTTAGCACAGGCTTACGGGGCATAAAAACTGGCACGCGAAGAAAAGAGCGGTGACACGCAGACGGCAAACGTTTCAGCAGGAAAACTACTGTCTTGGTATCCACCTCTGCAAGTTCACTGCTTCTGTTGTATAGCTTTTCTTCAAGGAAGGAGTTTAATCAGGTAAACGTAGGGAGAGGTGGGTGTTGGGGGCAGCTTGAGGAAATGAAGGTTATTCGTGGGGATGGAAATCAAAGATAGCTGGAAAGTTTTCTAGGGAGGTAAAATGTTATGAAATCCCTAGTGAAAAACAAACAAACAAGCAAACAAACAAAGAAAACACACAAGCTGCACTTAAAAACAACACTGTTCAAATCCACTTTGCCACTGATTGCTAGAAATCATCACTTTTAAGAGGAATTTAATGTAGGCAGACAATCAGGAATTCCAGTCCCAACTTAGTAAAGCAACAATCACTGTAAGTGTAGGCTTTAAAGACCCCAGACACCCTACATGGTTTTTGATTCCATTCAGTCAGTGCTAAACGTAATACATATTTACTTCATTTTATTTCGTTTTTTTGATTGGATAACCCCTGATAAGCATGACTAGAGAAAGTCTGACCAGAACTCAGGGAGACACACCCCTTCTCTTGCAGCATTAGGTCATACACAACTGCAAATGTGAGCTGTCTTGATAAAAGCAATATACTGATGGAAGATACTCACTAGGCAATTTGAAAAGATACATTTTAAGGGGACAAAGACAGACCACCATGTTAAGTGTTGAGGGGTGCTCTGTGAGAAATTAAAGAGAAGCAGAAAGGGAAAAGAAATGGTTTCCCTGAGGCACAGGAATTTGCCATTTAGCCATGACAAGGAATGGCTTTAATTATTGAATGTGGTGTAGAAACAGTTTGCAGCAGCTGTAGATGGAGGTTATCTTTTTTATCTGATGGAGATAAGTCAGCAGCTGAGGTATGAATTTTGACAGGGTTTGAAAAGCTAAAAGCTGAAGACATTTTGGAATTTCAAAAGAGGATCATCCCAGCCAGTGTTCGTTTAGTAGACAGAAACAGAGGTGGTAGAGCTCTTAACATAATTAAGTTTGTTTTTGCCTGAAATGAAAATTATGCTTACAGATAACAGTGTGTGAGAGCAGAAGGACGCTATGCAGCGGTGAAACGTTTTTAGGGGGCATGATAGCCGTGGATGTAGCTATTAAACTGGGGACAAGGTGAAAGGGTTAGTTCAGCAGAATGATTAGCAGGGATATAGTAGGTCATAATAAAGGTCACTTTGTTTCTTTGTGGAAACTGGTGTCCTGCATGGGTGGAGGGACTTTGATCTATATCAGGTCTCTTGTTGAAGGTGGGAACGGGGTGAGAGGGAGGTTTGCATTGCAGATATTTATGGAATAAATGCCAGAAATATAAGGAAATGATGCACGCAACTCAACAGTCGGTTGAGATGAAGTTTGAGAGAAGAATGTGACCAGTGATGTAGACATGGGCTTTGAGGCAAATCTTGTTGTGAGGTAAAGTACGAGGCTGCTGATGAGGACAGTACAGAGAGGTGTGGAAATACAAGGGTCAGCCAGGAATGTAATAAGGCAAGGGTCAGCCAGGAATGTAATAAGGCAAGGGTCAGCCAGGAATGCAATAAGGCAAGGAAGCTGCAAGATGGGGTGATTTTCTTTCTTTCTTTCTTTTTTTTTTTTCAGTACATGAAAACCGTGGTTCTTGGGATGTAAAATATACATTCTGAGATGAAGCCCCTTCCCCCCACAAATTAGACTGTCTGGACAATACAGGAAAACTCCAGACTAAGAAACACAATATGCCTTTTTATGTTAGCATTTATGGTTTGGTTGGTTTAATTGCTGATTTTTTTTTTCTTTTGTTCTTCTTTTTTTTAATAATTGAAAATAATTTTTTATCCAAATTTTCGAAAAGCATCACTGAATTTGTAGGAGATACCGAAACTATTGCCAGTCCTCAGGCACATTTAATGGCAGTTTAATGCATCATGTGAAGGGTGGTATCTCAAGTCTGAGCCCCTTCTCTTATCGGAACACAAGTCCATCTTCTTGGTATGGAGATAGAATCCACAGTCTTTTATCTTTTCACATTATTTAAATGATTGTGCAAATGAGTGATCCATTTTCACTTGTAATGTATAGTTCCCTCCCACACATACTACTTTCATGTCATCCGTCAACTTTAATGGAGTATTGTGGACCCAACAGTTCTTTTCATTTGATTATAGCAAGTCAGAAGCCACACCTGTCTTGTGATTTAAGTAGCCCTGTAGACAGTTTTATATATATATATATATATATATATATATATATATATATATATATATATATATATATATATATATATATATATATATATATATATATATATATATATATATATATAGATAGATAGATATAGATATACACAATTCACTGAAAACTCAATTCACTGAAACACATTTCACTAAAAGTCATATATGACCTTTTCCCCACTGTAGTGCAACCCTGGAGTTAGTATATATATATATATATATATATATATATATATATATATATATATATATATATATTTATAGTAAGGGGGGTGGGGGGCATAGCCCCCACATATTTTAAGTATATATTATGTTCGGAAAAGAGTAATATATTGGAATTGCAAGTATCCATGTATATAGTTCAAAATATTTAAAATATGTGGGGGGGCCACATCCCCCACACCCCCCTTACTGTATATACTAACTCCAGAGTCACACTACAGTGGGGGAAAGGCCATATATAACTTTCAGTGATATGTGTGTCAGTGAATTGAGTTTTCAGTGAATTGAGCTTTCAGTAAAAAGTGCACACTACTGAAGAAAAAAACAAAACCAGCAAAACCAAAACTCAACCAAAAAAACACTGGTGCCACAAAGGAATGAACCAAAGCAATAACGTACAGTAATTTAATCAACGTTTTCGTCACGTAGACTTCATCAGAGTAAAACAATGTGCTAGAACTCTGACTTAAATACATCGACTGCTTAATTAAAAGCCTATTATCTCATCAAATAATTTATCAATCATTTTTATTTTATTTTTATTTTTTATTTAACATTTGTTGATCGGGAAAGTCCGACTAGGTTCCACAGATCCTGTTTTCAGTGGAGGCCCGGGGAGAAATGCTCCAGAATCATAAAATAAAATACTTTTAAAGCAATATGTATCTAACCAACATTTAAATACACATAGTTCATATTTAAAAATAAAACAAAATTTACCAAGCTTCCTTTCAACCAAGAAACATTTAATATTTATCATGTCGTTAAGACTTGGGGGAATATCTGCACCTAGTCGTAACTGCCACTTAGTTTTCTTCCTTTCGACTTTGTTTTTAATATTCCCGCCTCTCAAATCGCTTTTAACTTGTTCTAAGATGGAAGATGTAACTTTCTTATAAGACTTACATTTTACTGTATGCCTGTAGAGGGCATTATGCTGATCTTTAATTTTTATGGCATAACAATGTTCTTTTATACATTTACAGAGACTTCTTGTTGTCATCCCTATATAGTACACAGGACAACCTGAACAAAGAGCGACATATACTATATTTTCTGTTAAACAGTTATATCTGCCCTGAATACTAATAGTTTTGTGATAATGCTCTAAATTAATATATCGTCCCTCTAAAATATATCTAGAGGCACTACAGCTATAACATTTAAGCATACCTTTAGTTTTCAAGCATCCGACCCAAGTAAATCCAATAAAAACTAAGTCCCAATAGCTGGCAGAGACAAATATTGTAGAAAGAATTGAGTTCTCAAAGGTTAAAAAATACAATTTATTGTCACATAAATATGTAAGCGCTTTCACAGTTCCAAAAGACCGCTTCCTCAGACAGTTACAAAATATCAGAAAGACCCTATTTAAACTTTAAAAATACATCACATGACATTCAATGCTAGTTGTATTTTAAGGTGACATATCCAATTTCAAATTACTCATTCATATACACGAAAAAATTTTATCAAGTTTATATACAAATGAATGATAAGCCAAACATAGCTACTAATAAAAATAAATGTTGAAAATAAAAACTTAATGAAACCCACTAAATTAATAAATACACTAACTACTATATACATGTTATGGGATTATATTGGCCGATACAAAGCCTATATGAATGTGAGGCACATAGATCACTTAGCAGCCTGCATAGTTGATAAAATGTGAATAACATTAAAATGGTCCCTAGTGCCTTAGTCTTCGAGCCTTCAGCACTGGTTTAAGGGGGGACATCACTTATGGAGCATTAAAGTTAATGCTAATTGTTGCACTAGAAATGATGTTTATTTGGCCCACTGTTTCAGGTGTTTTAAGTTTTATGTGGGGAAAACCAACAGGAGCCTTAAAGACAGAATTAGGGATCACCTTTACTGTATTCGTAAAGGTCATGACTATAGCGCTTTGGCGAAACACATATTACAGACAGACATGACCCATTGTTTTTTATTTCAGGTTTTACATGTCACATATATCTTGTACGTGGAGGGGATGTGGTAAATCGCACAGAGGAAGCTGAATTGGAATGGTTATTGAGGTTGGGTGCACATCAGGCCATGGGCCTCAATGATAATGTCCCTCTTAAACCAGTGCTGAAGGCTCGAAGACTAAGGCACTAGGGACCATTTTAATGTTATTCACATTTCATCAGCTATGCAGGCTGCTAAGTGATCTATGTGCCTCACATTCATATAGGCTTTGTATCGGCCAATATAATCCCATAACATGTATATAGTAGTTAGTGTATTTATTAATTTAGTGGGTTTCATTAAGTTTTTATTTTCAACATTTATTTTTATTAGTAGCTATGTTTGGCTTATCATTCGTTTTATATAAACTTGATAACATTTTTTCGTATATATGAATGAGTAATTTTAAATTGGATATGTCACTTTAAAATACAACTAGCATTGAATGTCATGTGATGTATTTTTAAAGTTTAAATAGGCTCTTTCTGATATTTTGTAACTGTCTGAGGAAATGATCTTTTGGAACCGTGAAAGGGCTTACGTATTTTATGAAAATAAATTGTATTTTTTAACCTTTAAGAACTCGATTCTTTCTACAATATTTGTCTCTGCCAGCTATTGGGACTCAGTTTTTATTTGATACCTTTAGTTACTGGTGGTAACTTACTTATTTCATCTTCTTGAAGCATACTCTTAATAGTCTGATTTTTCGAGTAAACAAACATAGGTTCATCCCCCAAAGTAGTACTAAGATCTTTATTCCCTGCTATTATTTTCCAATTATTTTGAATAACTGATTTAATACTTTCAGTATCTACAGACATTTCTAATACACATCTAGGTAAGGTCTCAACCGGTAACCTGTGACTTATTAATAACCAAACCTTTAATTAGGATAGGTGGGAATTCATTTTCCCTTCGTCTCCTAATATTGGTGACTAAGTTGTTCAATAAACTAATAGGATAACCTCTATTAATAAACAACTGTGTTTTAAATTCTGTCTCTTCTAGAAAGTCACCTTCATTGCTAACCATTCTTGATGCTCTTATGTACTGCCCCTTTGGTATATTAGCTTTCATAAAGTTAGGATGGTTACTTTGAAAATGTAGGAAATTATTAACATGTTTTCTTCCTATGTACTTTACTTGAAAACTTATGTTCTAGTTTGTTCCAAGTAAGTTCTACATCAAGATAACAAACTTTGTTTCCAACCTCCACAATTGTAAAACCCAAAAAGCTACAACTAGCATTTATTTCTTCCAAAACAGTACTTTTCGTGACATCTTCCCCTTTTATAATGAAGAAAAGATCGTCAATAAATCTACAATAAAAAATGACTTTGGAAAAGAAATAAAGGTGGGTGGGGGTAAGAGGTCTTTTTCCCTCCAGCCCATAACTAAACCAGCAAAGGCTGGGGCCAGAGTGGCCCCCATTGCTTTTCCTTTTACTTGTTTGTAGTACTTTCTGTTGAAAATAAAATAATTATTTTCTAATAATATTTCTAACAGGGCTAGATGCAATTTGATTTTCGGTTCACTCCAAGTAGTATATTTATGTAAAACATTACCTACAAACTCCACCCCTTCTATTTGAGGAATAGCTGTGTATAAAGAGGTAACATCCACTGTTACCATAATAAACTCATTACTATCCAGAATTGCTGGTATTTTGGTCATGGAAAAAATCTCTAATATGATCTAAAAAGGACCAAGAGTCTTTTATAAAGGAAGGTAACCTTTGAACCAAAGGGTTAAAGACAGAATCCAAATATAAAGATATGCCTTCAGTTACACTACCTGAGACTGATACAATCAGCCTAAAGGGAAGGTTGGTCATATTTTTATGAATCTTGGGTATACTGAATAGTATACCCACTTTAGGATGTTCAACCACAAGAAAGTTGTATAATTCAACAGACAAATCTCCATTCATGAGAAAATCATATAAACAATACTGTACATATTTAAAACTTCTTTCAGTTGTGCCAAATGTTGCTTCACAATATTCATTCTCATTAAATAACATACTTTCAATGGTTTTAATATACTTTTTTGTCTGTATAATGACCAGACCTCCCCCTTTATTGGCCTACATAAAACGTAAACCATACTCCTTTTTCAATTCCATCAACGCTCTCCTTTCTTCGTTGGTTAAACTGAAAAACCTAAAATTTGGTCTGTTATTCAAAACAGACCTCACATCCCTTTCAGAAAAACTGTCAAATGCTTTTAGCGTCGAATGCAAACTTGGGTTGTAAGTAGAAGGCTTACATAAACAACGTGCTACATTTACATTCACATCTTTCATTATATACCTCAGGTTTAACTTCCTAACATACATTTTAAGCTGCAGCAATGTATTCGCAACAGCTGCACGTTTACTGGGTATATAATTAAAACCCAGTTTTAAAACTCATTCATGTACATCAGTCAAAACTATATCAGTCAAATTTTACAGTTTATTGTCCTCACTCACTGCAAGATCTAGAGGTGAAATCAGTTCTTCTTCTGAAAATGACTCCTGCCTCTTTGTTGTCTCGACTGTGTCCTGTTGGCGCTTGTCCTGTAGTTTTTTGAATTTGAGCCTCCATTCGTCTGTCTGGATACATTATTAGACCGTTTGATGTTAACATTGCTACTCGATGCCCTTTCTTCTTCCTGCACTACGTCAGAATGACGTTCTGCACCAGTTGCGTCTTTATCAGCTGCGTTTAAAGGGCCAGTTCCATTTCAGCTGCATTTAAAGGGCCAGTTACATTTTTATCTACTGAACTGAAAGTATATTCTTGTCCTTGTTTTAAAATTACTGCACCCTGTTTACGTTCTTTATTATCTCCACTGATGGAGTAAGCAATACCAGCATTGTAATCTTTGAGATCTCTTTCCATCTTCCCAATTTTTCTATTAATGATAACCTGTTCATACTTTTCCACTGTATCAAATATTTGTTGATAATTATTCTTACTATCTTGTTCGTTATTTGATAAATCTTTTATAGTTTTATCAATCTCTTCTAAATTGATCTTCAATGCTGCTATAGAGTCATTGTTTCTTTTGATTAATAATTTAAGGAAATTCAGACCCGCATTATTAAAGAACTCAATCAGTTCTTTGAAAAATGCATCTTCCTTCAGAACAGCATTAGGGACTTTAAAAAAACTAGAGTCGCTTAGGTTAGGGTTACCACCTTTTCAAATGGCCAAAGTGGGACATTTTTGGTACATACATCAGATTTTACAGGCCGACACATACACATGGTCAGTACAAAGGATAGAACTTAACTTTTTGCCTAAATAAAAGCTTATTCTTGTAGCATTTTAGTTGCTTATTCTGTTTCTTATAACATTTAGGTATTTTAGATTCAGAATAACTGTTTTATGCAACTATTACATAAAATATTGGAAATAATTATGTCCTACAATCTCAGGACATTAGCCATTTTTAATATTTTTTGTCAGGACACAACTGCCCAAAGAGGGACTGTCCCTCGCAAAGCGGGACAGGTAGTAACCCTAGCTTAGGTATGATATTACTTTGGATACAGTGTTCAGAATATTTGTTTTCCACCACAAGAGCACAATATTTCTTCAGTCCCTTTTCTAACTCAAAAAATTGGTCTGTTAATTTATTTGTCGGACCAATTTCTCCACCTTGTTGAACTGTTCGGGCAAAGGGATTATTAGAATGATTCAGAACAGACGCTACATCCCTATAGATGTTAGCTTTACCACTGTTCTTTTGTATATGTGTCTTGTTACTGGCAGAAACAAAATCTTTACTAGTTATTTTGTTAAAAGAAATACTTCCATTGTTTTCTCCTTTTCTAGTAAGTCTCTTGGTCAAGGAAACTAAATAATTTTTTAGTTCCCCCAAAACAGCTACCATGTCCTCCACAACAGGATCTTGGCTGTCAGGAAATGGATAAAAACTTAATTCAAGCAGTCCGTCCTCTGAGGCTTCGGCCATGGATAAACCACTAAACAACGAAGAAAAAAACAAAACCAGCGAAAGCAAAAATCAACGAAAAAAACACTGGTGCCACAAAGGAACGAACCAAAGCAATAACGTACAATAATTTAAACAATATTTTTGTCAAGTAGACTTCATCAGAATAAAACAATGTGCTAGAACACTGACTTAAATACATCGACTGCTTAATTAAAAGCCTATTATCTCATCAAATAATTTATCGATCATAAAATAAAATACTTTTAAAGCAATATGTATCTAACCAACATTTAAATACACACATATATTTCATATTTAAAAATAAAACAAAATTCAAAATTCATTTCCCAAGCTTCCTTTCAACCAAGAAACATTTAATATTTATCATGTCATTAAGACCTGGGGAAATATCTGCACCTAGTCGTAACTGCCACATAGTTTCCTGCCTTTCGACTTTGTTTTTCATATTCCCTCCTCTCAAATCGCTATTAACTTGCTCTAAGATGGAAAATGTAAATTTCTTATAAGATTTACATTTTACTGTATGCCTGTAGAGGGCATTATTCTGATCTTTAATTTTTTATGGCATAACAATGTTCTTTTATATGTTTACTGAGACTTCTTGTTGTCATCCCTATATAGTATGCAGGACAACCTGAACAAAGAGCAACATATACTATGTATTCTGTTAAACAGTTATATCTGCCCTGAATACTAAATGTTTTGTGATAATGCTCTAAATTAATATATGGTCTCTCTAAAATATATCTACAGGCACTACAGCTATAATATTTAAACATGTATAGTGCCCCCCACACATGCTACTTTCATGTCATCCGTCACCTTTAATGGAGTATTGTGGACCTAACAGTTCTTTTCATTTGATTATAGCAAGTCAGAAGCCACACCTGTCTTGTGATGTAAGTAGCCCTGTAGACAGTTTATATATATATATATATATATATATATATATATATATATATATATATATATAGATATATATATATATATATATATATATATATATATATATATAGATATATACATCATCATCATCATCTTTCGGCTTTTCCCATTAGGGGTCGCCGCAGTGGATCATCTCTTTCCATTTCTTCCTATCCTCTGCATCTTGCTCTGTCACACCAACCGCCTGCATGTCCTCTCTCATCACGTCCATAAACCTTATCTTAGGCCTTCCTCTTTTCCTCTTACCTGGCAGCTCCATCCTTAGCATCTTTTTCCCAATATACCCATCATCCCTCCTCAGCACATGTCCAAACCAACGCAATCTCGTCTCTCTTGCTTTGTCTCCAAACTGTCCAACATGAGCTGACCCTCTAATATACCGATTCCTAATCCTATCCATCCTAGTCACCCCGAGTGCAAATCTTAACATCTTTAACTCTGCCACATCCAGCTCTGACTCCTGCCTTTTTGTCAATGCCACTGTCTCCAACCCATATAACATAACTGGTCTCACTACCCTCTTGTAGACCTTACCTTTCACTCTTACTGGTACCCGTCTGTCACAAATCACTCCTGACACTCTTCTCCACCCATTTCACCCTGCCTGTACTCTCTTCTTCACCTCTCTTCCACATTCACCATTACTCTGAACTGTTGATCCCAATTACTGAAACTCGTCCACCTTTACCAACTCTACTCCCTGCATCCTCACCATTCCTCTACCCTCCCTTTCATTTACACACATATATTCTGTCTTAGCCCTGCTGACCTTCATTCCTCTGCTCTCTAGAGCATATCTCCACCTCTCCAGAGTCTCCTCAACCTGATTCCTACTCTCACTACAGATCACAATGTCATCTGCAAACATCATAGTCCACGGGGCCTCCTGTCTGATCTCATCTGTCAACCTGTCCATCACCACTGCAAATAAGAAAGGACTCAGAGCTGATCCTTGATGTAATCCCACCTCCACCTTAAATGGATATGTCACTCCCACTGCAGTCCTCACCACTGTCACACTACCCTCGTACATATCCTGTACGACTCTTACATACTTCTCTGCCACTCTCGACTTCCTCATACAATAACCGCAGTAAAAAGAAAAACGCTGTAACCACACCTCGTACTATCCAAAACAGCTGATGCCACAATACCACAACTCCTCTCTAGGCACCCTGTCATATGCTTTCTCCAAGTCTACAAAGACACAGTACAACTCCTTCTGACCTTCTCTGTATTTCTCCAATAACATTCTCAGAGCAAACATTGCATCTGTAGTGCTCTTTCCTGGCATGAAACCATACTGCTGATCACTAATCATCACCTCCCTTCTTAACCTATCTTCTACTACTCTTTCCCATAACTTCAAGCTGTGATTGATCAATTTTATCCCTCTGTAGTTACTGCAGCTCTGCACATCACCCTTATTCTTAAAGATAGGTACCAAAACACTTTTTCTCCACTCCTCAGGCATCCTCTGACTTTCCAAAATTTCATTAAACAATCTAGTTAAAAATTCCTCTGCCATTTCTCCTAAGCACCTCCATGCTTCCATTGGTATGTCATCTGGGCCAACAGCCTTCCCA
Organism: Protopterus annectens; assembly: GCF_019279795.1. Taxonomy (NCBI): domain Eukaryota; kingdom Metazoa; phylum Chordata; order Ceratodontiformes; family Protopteridae; genus Protopterus; species Protopterus annectens. Next base: position 1,906,166,030 of record NC_056743.1, read on the forward strand.
TTCTTCATCCTCTTCATAGCTGTCCTTACTTCCTCCTTGCTAATCTGTTTCACTTCCTGATTCACTATCCCTACATCATCCATCCTTCTCTCTCTCTCATTCTCTTCATTCATCAGCCTCTCAAAATACTCTTTCCATCTACTCAACACACTCTCCTCACTTGTGAGTACGTTTCCCTCACTGTCCTTTATCACCCTTACCTGCTGCACATCTTTCCCAGCTCTGTCCCTCTGTCTAGCCAGGTCCCTTTCTCCCTCTTTAGTGTCCAATCTCTCATACAACTCTCTATATGCCTTATCCTTAGCCTTTGCCACCTCTCTCTTTGCCATGCGCCTCATCTCCTTATACTCATGTCAACTTTCTTCATCTCTTTGACAATCCCACTTCTTCTTCGCCAGCCTTTTCCTCTGTATACTCTCCTGTACTTCCTCATTCCACCACCAAGTCTCCTTGTCCTCCTTCCTCTGTCCAGATGTCACACCAAGCACCTTCCTAGCAGTCTCCCTTACTAGCTCTGCTGTAGTTACCCAGATATTCGGTAACTCTTCATTGCCTCCCAGTGCCTGTCTTAACTCTTCCCTGAACTCCACCTCACAATCACCCTTTTTTAACTTCCACTATTTAATCCTTGGCACTGCTTTCACACTCCTCCTCCTCTTCTTGATCACCAATGTCATCCTACAAACCACCATTCTATGCTGCTTAACTACACTTTCCCCAGTCACCACTTTACAGTCTCCAATCTCTTTCAGACTGGCCCTTCTACATAAGATATAATCCACCTGTGTGCATCTTCCTCCACTCTTGTATGTCACCCTATGCTCCTCCCTCTTGTTAAAATATGTATTCATCACAGCCATGTCCATCCTTTTCGCAAAATACACTACCATCTGACCTTCTGCATTCCTTTGTTTAACACCATACCTACCCATCACTTCCTCATCCCCTCTGTTTACTTCACCAACATGCCCATTAAAGTCCGCTCCAATCACTAGTCTCTCACCCTTGGGTACACTCACCACAA
>NC_056743.1:1906169553-1906264573 GCF_019279795.1 Protopterus annectens
TATGAAAGTAAAATAACCAAAACATGAAAGCCACAGTATACAAAATGAGTTTTAAAATAGCTTCTACCTATTGGCGTGCACGACATTGCCAACTGTCCCACCTGTAAAGACGTAAATGGAAGTAAAATAGTGTAAGTTTACTAGCAAAACTGTGTCCAAACTAATGTCTCGTTCACATATTAAACATTTCTAATTTTGTTAAATTTGTTCTGTATCCTTAATTCCATAAACTCTATGAGGATAGTAACACTCTGAGAATCATGAACAATTCCTAAACTGAAGGCTACACCCTGTTATTGTCACAAGCAAAACACATCTTGTTTCTTTGAAGTCATTGACTAGGTATAGTCTGCAAACACAGTAGCCTTGATTCTCATGTCGAAAAGCTATGTAATAACTGTGCAATATATTATTAACTGGGAGCTTTGTGTCATAAAGCATGGTTTAAGTAAATGTAAGCATTTTCCTAATATTTGCTCAATCAATAATCATTGCATTAAAGAAAGTTTGTGACATACCTGTACCAAATGACAACAAGGTGTGCCCATAAGTACAAATGACATCAAAGTGTGCCCATAACTACCAATGACAGCAAGGTATGCCCATAAGTACCAATGACAGCAACGTGTGCCCATACGTACCAATGACAGCAAGGTGTGCCCATAAGTACCAATGACAGCAAAGTGTGTCCATACGTACCAATGACATCAAAGTGTGCCCATAAGTACCAATGACAGTAAGGTGTGCCCATAAGTACCAATGACAGCAAAATGTTTCCATAAGTATAAATGACAGCAAGGTGTACCCATAAGTACCAATAACAGCAAAGTGTTTCCATAAGTATAAATGACAGCAAGGTGTGCCCATAACTACGAACGACAGCAAGGTGTGCCCATAAGTACCAATGACAGCAAAGTGTTTTCATAAGTACCAATGACAGCAAGGTGTACCCATAAGTACCAATCACAGCAAAGTGTGCCCACAGTACACATAACAGCAAAGTGTGCCCATACGTACCAATGACAGCAAGGTGTGCCCATAAGTACCAATGACAGCAAAGTGTTTCCATAAGTACCAATGACAGCAAGGTGTGCCCATAAGTACCAATGACAGCAAAGTGTGCCCATAACTACCAATGACAGCAAGGTATGCCCATAAGTACCAATGACAGCAATGTGTGCCCATATGTACCAATGACAGCAAGGTGTGCCCATAAATACCAATGACAGCAAAGTGTGTCCATACGTACCAATGACATCAAAGTGTGCCCATAAGTACCAATGACAGCAAGGTGTGCCCATAAGTACCAATGACAGCAAAATGTTTCCATAAGTATAAATGACAGCAAGGTGTGCCCATAACTACGAATGACAGCAAAGTGTGCCCATACATACCAATGACAGCAAGATGTGCCCATAACTACCAATGACAGCAAAGTGTTTCCATAAGTACCAATGACAGCAAAGTGTGCCCATAACTACCAATGACAGCAAGGTGTGCCCATAAGTACCAATGACAGCAAAGTGTTTCCATAAGTACCAATGACAGCAAGGTGTGCCCATAAGTGCAATGACAGCAAAGTGTTTCCATAAGTACCATTGACAGCAAGGTGTGCCCATAAGTACAAATAACAGCAAAGTGTGCCTGTACGTACCAATGACAGCAAGATATGCCCATAACTACCAATGACAGCAAGGTGTGCCCATAAGTACCAATGACAGCAAAGTGTTTCCATAAGTATAAATGACAGCTAGGTGTACCTATAAGTGCCAATGACAGCAAGGTGTGCCCATAAGTACCAATGACAGCAAAGTGTGCCCATAAGTACAAATAACAGCAAAGTGTCCCCATAAGTACCAATGACTGCAAGGTGTGCCCATAAGTACCAATGACAGCAAAGTGAGCCCATAAGTACAAATGACAGTAAGGTGTGCCCATAAGTACCAATGACCGCAAAGTGTGCCCATAAGTATACATGATAGTAAGGTATGCCCATATGTACCAATGACAGCAAAGTGTGCCCATAAGTACAAATAATAGCAAAGTGTGCCCATAAGTACAAATGACAGAAAGGTGTGCCCATAAGTTCCAATGACAGCAAAGTATGCCCATAAGCACAAATAACAGCAAAGTGTGCCCATAAGTACAAATGACAGTAAGGTGTTCCCATAAGTACCAATGACAGCAAAGTGTGCCCATAAGTACAAATGACAGTAAGATGTGCCCATATATACCAATGACAGCAAAGTGTGCCCATAAGTACAAATAACAGCAAAGTGTGCCCATAAGTACAAATGACAGTAAGGTGTGCCAATATGTGCCAATGACAGCAAAGTGTGCCCATAAGTACAAATAACAGCAAGGTTTGCCCATAAGTACAAATGACAGTAAGGAGTGCCCATAAGTACCAATGACACCAAAGTGTGCCCATAAGTACAAATGACAGTAAGGAGTGCCGATAAGTACCAATGACAGCAAAGTGTGCCCATAAGTACAAATGACAGTAAGGTGTGCCCATATGTACCAATGACAGCAAAGTGTGTCCATAAGTACAAATAACAGCAAAGTGTGCCCATAAGTACAAATGACAGTAAGGTGTGCCAATATGTACCAATGACAGCAAAGTGTGCCCATAAGTAGCAATGACAGCAAGGTGTGCCCATAAGTACCAATGACAGCAAAGTGTGCCCATAAGCACAAATAACAGCAAAGTGTGCCCATAAGTACAATGACAGTAAGGTGTTCCCATAAGTACCAATGACAGCAAAGTGTGCCTATAAGTACAAATGACAGTAAGATGTGCCCATATATACCAATGACAGCAAAGTGTGCCCATAAGTACAAATAACAGCAAAGTGTGCCCATAAGTACAAATGACAGTAAGGTGTGCCAATATGTGCCAATGACAGCAAAGTGTGCCCATAAGTACAAATAACAGCAAAGTGTGCCCATAAGTGCAAATGACAGTAAGGAGTGCTCATAAGTACCAATGACAGCAAAGTGTGCCCATAAGTACAAATGACAGTAAGGAGTGCCCATAAGTGCCAATGACAGCAAAGTGTGCCCATAAGTACAAATGACAATAAGGTGTGCCCATATGTACCAATGACAGCAAAGTGTGCCCATAAGTACAAATGACAGTAAGGTGTGCCCATAAGTACCAATGACAGCAAGGTGTGCCCATAAGCACAGGCTGGATGACATTCGGAGCCGAATAATACTGACCATTATTTGTTTTCTTTGCAAAGCATTGCTGGACTCTTTCCAAAGTGCAGCAAGGTCATGTTCGCTGTTAGCACCTCCATCTGTGTCATGGTCACCTTGTTGGACATGGTAACCCCTCTCTCCATCTGTGTCATGCTAACATTGTTGGACATGGTAACCCCTCTCTCCATCTGTGTCATGGTCACCTTGTTGGACATGGTAACCCCTCTCTCCATCTGTGTCATGGTCACCTTGTTGGACATGGTAACCCCTCTCTCCATCTGTGTCATGGTCACCTTGTTGGACATGGTAACCCCTCTCTCCATCTGTGTCATGGTCACCTTGTTGGACATGGTAACCCCTCTCTCCATCTGTGTCATGGTCACTTTGTTGGACATGGTAACCCCTCTCTCCATCTGTGTCATGGTCACCTTGTTGGACAAATACTGTTTGGTGTTGTCCAATCCATTGCTTCTTAATATTTACATGATGGTCTTGGCTGATGTTAAGTATCTCTTTGTCAGTGAAAGGTTGGGGACTTTCTGGTTTCCTGGTTAGTGTTCAATTGGTCAGTACTGATACCACCTTGAGCCACAACTGAATGGTTCATGGGATATGTGGCATCCACTCTGTCAACAAAATGAAATAAATACTGTCTTATAAGTGGGAATCTTTACAGATCTGGAACATATTTAAGAACACACTGGTGGTGGAGCTTTACACAGCATAAGAATGACAGAGCATGAAGCAGACAAGCCCGTTTAATTAGTCAGACACACAAAATCGACCATACATTCACAAGGCCTGACTTGTTCAGTGGTTTGAGAAATGCATAAACAGGTTTACAGAACTGAAGAGTCACTTTTATTTCCCATCTTCTGCTTCATTTGGTTTACCTTGTGCTTCTCTTCACAATCTATACTTTCATTATTTACCAACTTAATTACTTTTACTTTCATTATAGGTTACATTATTTCTACTTTGTTCTTGTAAAAATGTCAATACTTTGTCTTGCAACTTTGTTTTGTATTTGCCAGATGGCCTGGACAGTAAATGAAGAGGGTCTTGTACCGACCCACCCACTCACCAAGTTAACAAGTCAAGCAAACAAACAGCAATTAATCAATTAATTAATCACTTAATAATACAGCAGAGTTTTATATGGCTAAGGCTGTTAAATACAAAGTCACACCTACAAATCTTAGTTGCAGCAGCAAACCTGTGATATTGCATAGTGCAGGCAGAGTAGAAATGAAACCCATGGCATCAGATAGGCGCAGGTTGTTAAAAGACCACTTCAACCAATAGATAAGTTGATGAGGATGGCCTTTCACCTCTTTGCAAAGTAAATCGGATGCTTCTATGAAGGATAAAGTGTTTACTGTATGTGCATCAAACTATATGTTTGAAGCATATAGGGGGTTGGAAGGCAATATGACCTTAACAGATGTGCATGTTTGTTCAACCTGCATTCGGTCTTTTATTTGGGGTTGTATCACTCTGTGTTAATCTGCATGTTATCTGTCGAAACTGTAATCCAGTTATATTCTCTTGCCATGGAATATGTCAGTTATACAATTGTTTCATTGTTATAGATATTTGTATCTCATCTGTAATGAATAGACAAGTCTTTTTGAGTGTGTGTGTGTGTGTGTGTGTGTGTGTGTGTGTGTGTGTGTGTGTGTGTGTGTGTGTGTGCGTGTGTGTGTGTGTGCGTGTGTGTGTGTGTGTGTGTGTGTGTGTGTGTGTGTGTGTGCACTCTGTCTACTTAAAATCTATATGTTTCTAGGCTAAACCTGAAAATGGTCCATTTGGATCAGAGTTCTACCTTAGTAAATAAATGTATAACTAAATACCTGAGAGGGCAAGAAGAGCTTTATAGGAATTCCTTATGAAGAATTCTATAGCCTGGTGTTTATTCTTTACTTTAAAGTGGACCTGTTTACCACTAATATGAGTCATCCAGTTATCTCACTATGCAGCCAGTCTAACCGTGCAAACCTACAGCAAATGACAGAGCAGCGATATAAGTAAAGAGCTCCCCATCGTAGACACCGCTGAAGCTGAAGCATGTCATACTTAGGATGTCCAACTTTTGATGCAGCAGCTATCAAGGATGGCATAACGGATGTGGCAAATAATGCATGAGGACGTTTAGTAACAAAATACGTTTATCAGAAGGTTCCTGATGGTGTCTCATTGTTTGAGTCCAGCTTCCAGACAGCTATTGCTGCTTCCAGACCAACAGATGAGGAAGACCCTATACAGATTTACAGCTCTAGATATGATATTCTCAATTCGTGTAGTACAACAAATGTAGCAGGCCTCTTCTGATAACCTCCACAGATCAGACACAAAAACAACCATTTAGTCTGCAAAATTCAGAATATTTACACATTCAGTTAACAGTAAATTGAAATGTAAAATATCTATTTTCTCTGTAGCAGTAGCACTCTAAACCTGCTCTGTCCTTTCATGCACACATGTATGTATGTTTGAGACGGTACTCTGCTCAAAGCAGCACCCCCCAAAAAATGCTTGGTGCAGGTGAAGTACTATGCCACAGACCTTACCCCAGTGTGACAACACAAAATTGGTTAATTTACCGAAACAGATACCCTCACCTTTGTGATGCACTTAGATCAGGTAAGAGGTTAACCTCCTGCCACTCCCAGATGTGATGTGTTTAGTGTAGATAAAAACTGAAAGTTGAGCTCACCCCCTCTGCACCAAGAATGATATATTAGTGGAATCAAGACATAAGACTGGAGCAAGCTGTAGCTAGGAGTCTTGCTTTTATCAACAGGAACAGGTCTAGATATGTCCTGCATTCCTGAAGTACATTGCCAGTACCCTGTGTCTTTGTTTATCTGTTGCAAGAATGTTAAAATGCTGCTGGTCCAGGGACCCCCTGCTGTCATGTGTTAATACTGTTGCAATGTTTTTGAGTAGCAGGACCCCGAGAAGAAGCTTTGGGCTGCCCTGCTTAACATCCTGTGGTCAGGGGATAAAAAGTAACTGTAAACACTGGAACCCAGGTCTGGCTGTCTACACAGATGTCACTGATTATAACAAAAGTTTCCAAAACTGAAATATAGCCAGCACTGGCAAAAGGTAAGGGAGTGACAGCCCCCAAGGATACCTTGTTTTATTTATTTATTTATGTTTTAATTTACATTATTGATGGTTTTCAAAGTACAGAGTGATATAGCGGTAGGTGAGGTTCTATCACACCACACTGAATTACTAGGAATATTTCTGCCAGCTGGGGATGGAATTTCTCTCTCAGTACACGGGAGAAATACTGTTATTATTATTTTATTCCCATCATTATTATTATTATTACTGTTATTATTATATTTTTTACACTGCGGTATGTAGTAAGAAATCCTTCCCGGTCATTTCCCCCTTTGCCTCCTTTATTCGCATAAACAGAAATCAAAGTATCTGAGGAGGAAAACCAATGTCTGGAAGCAGAACAAGTTAATGGCACCCAGCAGCTCTGCTATGTAGTGTTTAGGCAGTGTTTCAGCTGTACATGCCAGCTTTCAGCAGTGTAAGATCTCTGTCGTGTCAGAGTCTAATTAGTATCACATTCTCAGCCCCGATTCTGCCCTTCTTCAGTAGTCCCTTCAGTACTGAGGGCCCCATGTCTGGGAAAGCCCTTTCCTCCTCAGACCTGCATTGTAGACATAGCTGGTTTTGTTTAAGTATGAGTCAGTAATTTGTCACTGATTTGTCACTGTTCGTTTTCATAACAGTTTTATAACACTGTGTATGGAACTGAATCTTATGGTAATCCTATAGCAGACCGTAAAAGGTTAGAAAGCTTCAGGAAGTGGGTGGTGTTAGCACAAAACAGGAGCGATCTACTATGGTACCAGTAACAAGCTTTATGTGACAGAGATTTACAGAATCAGCCTTTGTTAATTGACTCAAATCCTGTGTCTGAGTTCTTCAGCAGGTTTGCCTGTCCACTCCCAATCAGCATTTACTGGGCACTGGAGCCACACCTGATGTAGCCCGTATATGTTTCTTCCATTAACAATCGGCATGCTAACGCTTCTGCTATTACTTCCTGGCAGTGTCCACAACTCCGTATCATATGTAGCATTTGATGTTACACTTTAACCACTAGCTTTACTTGGAGCTGCCCTGTGTAACAGGATAAGCACACCCACACTAAAGATCATGTAAAAATCAAGTGCTACCAGGTGTGCACAAAGTCACCACAATAGTAGGGGTACGTACCATGTGCAGAACCCTGTGCCATGCCTTAAGTGACATGTATTTAGTGTGTTTAAACCAGACACAGTAAGTGAAGGGTGTGAAGTTATTTTTTTATTAGTGTTTGAAAATAAGATTCCACCGTATATTTGAATACTGGCTTCACTTTAATTTCTTTTGAAGTTGCCTCACCTGGAAAAGTACTCAAAATGCTTTTAGTGTTTTATTGTTTTGGGACCGGTTCTGTTGTACCCCAGGCCAACCCTCCTTCTCCTCTTAGTATTATATTTCACTGTTCAGACTTGCCTTTGTGGTGTGGTTTTCAAACATCTTCGAATTGATTTTCTAGCACGGGTTTAATTTTGGGTTTGTGCTTTCCTCTTGACAGTAACTCGCACGTACAATAACTGTATGTGAGCAGGATTTTAGAATATTTACAGCCTAAGTAGTAAAAAGCATTTTCAGTACGTGCAAGTGTCGTCTGGCTTCATAAATAATATAAGGTATAAGCTTCTGTCTTTTAGGTAGTACCTACAACAGTGAATTCTCTTCAGCATTATAGGAAGAGAAACTGTAATGGCAGGTTAGACCTAACCACTCCAGTCTGCCTGTTTCCATGTATAACAGATCCCACTTAACCCACAGCAAATCTCCAACATAACCAACACCACTCATAAAACTGCTTTATCTCTGGTACGTACATCTTCATTTCTGTCACAATTTCAGTAAGGCTGTAATCATCTACCAACATCCAGTGGCTTTTTCAGACATAGGTACCCCAGTTCAGTTAAAAAGTACTTTCGAAATAATTCATCATTTTATCCTGTTTTGCCACTATAATTAGGAGCAAAGCTAAAGGTTTTCAGGGACAAACTAGGGACACTATTTAAATATTAGGACCAAAACTATCAAAAGTATGTCATTATGGCAAATGCTCCTCATTTTGAGTCTTAAATGTTTCGCGTTCCACTCTGCTGCACATTGAAAGGGTCTCACACATTCATTATTTAGAATTTTTTTAACAAATATATATGGTACATAATGTTGGCTCATATTAATTAGTTTATTACCTATGCTTGAACTTTGAGGGGTGCCATGCATTGCGTAAATCTTTTTGTCCTACCCCTTTCTGTCTCATTTCTTCAGTGCTGCGCATTTTAATCTGCTATAAGCTTGTTTTAGTTAACTTTCAATGAAAGGAGTAGATCATTTGTGTTGCTGTCTCTGAACTGCCTCTGTCCTATTCATATGCTTATGAAGATGATGTCTCCAGAATTACTCTAGATGGGGATATGTTGAGCGGTTATAAGTTTTGGTTTTCTGTTGGTGGTCCTTCTTCCTGTGTGTCCTTGCATGCCATTCGCTTTCCTTGCTACTTTCCCACAATGCTTGCTTACTTATAGAGCCTTAGATAAGAGTACCTGCCTGAAGTAGGTCCCTTTCGAATGTTGTTATTACTGTTTGTCAATGCTAGTGGCACAACACGTAGCTCACTTACCTTTGGTGCTGGAAGACCAAGGAGGCTGTGGGTTATTTTTCAGTTTCAGGTGATTGGATTGCTGACACTGAGATGCAGCATTAAGGGGTTGCTGAACTCTTGACTGTGTTATCCTTGAAATGAGACATTAAACTGAGGCCCCATCTGTTTGAGTTGGCGGTAGCCCACAGCACCTATCAAAAAGAGTCAGAGAAGCGCCCCGATGTCCAGGCCAAGTTTACCTTAGTAGTACTAACATCACTTTTAGTTTCCCCGGAAAAGACGCCACTAATCTAGAGCAACTGGGACCAACATGGTCAGCAAAGGATAAACAAGTATATAAAACTAAAATACTGCTGCTTCCTCTGCAGCTGCACCCCCCCCCCTTTGCTGATTACATTACCTTTTGTAACCTGAAATTAAGCTGCCTCATTTTAGACTGTTCCTGCAATCTTTGCAGGAAAACAATTTATTTTGCTATCTTTAAACCTCAAACCAACTACAACGTTCAGACCTATGTATGTCTGAATAGTGATTGTGCTATGCAAAGGGATTTTTGTAAGTATTTATCTATGAACCTATAAGGAAAGATGTAGGGGTAGGGTTAAGACTAGATTTAGCATGCATTATTAAGGTTGTCAGGGAGGGCTTAGGTGCTAACCATAATCTTGCACCTTACCTTACCTTACGTTCTGTAACACTGCCACTAAACAAAACAGGCTTATGCACACACACACACAGACACACACACACACACACACACACACACACACACACACACACACACACACACACACACACACACACACACACACACACACTCTCTCTCTCTCTCTCTCTCTCTCTCTCACTCTCTATAAAAACAATAAATGTATCCCTGTTCTTAGCCTTTACTCTAACCCACAAACACCAAATCTTTCCTTCCCCTAACCCACACTCTAACCCTAATCTATAAACACTCACACAAACAGCATATCAATCCCTTTACCTAACCCTAGTCTAACCATAACCTGAAAGTGCAAGAAATCTGAACAAAGCCTGACAGAATGGGGGGGGGGGCAAAGACCCAAAAATAGGGATATATTTTAAATATTGCTCTTATAAAGTTAGAAAGTTGCTAGCGTAACAGGGTTTGTTTTAAAATACATTTCCTGAAGGATTTGATGTCTGAAACTCAAATGTATGTCATTATTTAGTGACTTCAATCCTCAGATCATCCCAGTTATTTGCCAGAAAACCACAAATTTGATGAGGAACAAAAATAAGAGTGAAAAATCTGGAGATTTGAGAGGTATGCCACAGTTAATGCAAACCCACCTATCTGTTTTGGAAAAAAAACATTTCATCATATCAATGTTCAGTAAAATGAAGGTTCAGACAAAAGCTCCTGCACTCAAAATGAAATGCACCTGCTTGTGTGTTTGTGTGTGTGTGTGTACATATATATTTATATATGGATCTATGTTGTAACATCGAAAGTACGTTTCAACAAAACATACATGAGCAAACTCACTTTGCGAAAGTACATTTTACCGAAAATGCACTTTTGCGAAAAAAAAATCAGCCAAAAAACTACACAGATAAATACTACTCACGTTTATGCAGGGGGCAAGCCCCTCTGCACCCCCACATCCCCCTACTTTAATATTCTCTCTCTCTGAGAGAGCACTACAGTGGGGAAAAGGGAATATTCCCTTATTCCCGCTGTACTGTGATATAAGCAACAGTTTGTTTAGTTGTACACTCAATACTACATGTTGATGTACAACTAAATCTACATGCATACTGCGTGCTGTTTTTTCTTTTTTTCTTTTTTTTTTTTGCGAAAGTGCATTTTCGATAAAATGCACTTTCGCTAAAGTGAATTCACTCAAGTACATTTTGATTAAACATACTTTGGATATTCAGACTAGGACCCATATATATATATATATATATATATATATATATATATATATATATATATATATATATATATATACTGTATCAAACTCAAACAGCACATGTATTTCAAGCAAACATAAAAAAGCTTATCTAACTCAGGACACAGTAGTATGTTAAGCAAGCAGTAACGGCCTCAAGGAGGGTGGGCGAATTACTGGGGTAATAATGGACTGCCCAGGGATGTTATGGAGCCTGATGCCACATATATATTAAACAATTTAATTCCTCTGCTAGGACATAAGATGTCCCCTTACTGTGTAACAGAAATGCAGTAATGAAACTGTTTTAAAACTAATCTTTTATTGTTGCTGTCTAAGGCTTTCACCTCAGTCAACACGACCTTACTTGTGTAGCTGCATTTTAATGTCAAGCAGCAAATTTAAGGTTGCAAACATACATGACAGGGATGCGTTTTGAGCTGTTTCCTTGTTTTTACAGCATAGGAATGTTAATTGAAGCAGTCCTTGTTTTCTCATTTCACGATTAAAAGATATCAGCTATGATCAAATCAGTCCTTTGTGGTAATTAGTAATTAAAATATACTTTGTTCATTGATCCTGGGCTACCCACAGAAAGCAGGATTCTGTACTCTTAAATGTGACTATTGTAATGAAGTCATCATCTATGTTACTAAAATGAATTTAGTTAAGACAAAATTTATTTCCTAAATATGTGGTGTTGCTTTGCAGACTACCCATGTTACAGAAGGATGAAGCCCTGATTATGAAGCAGTTAAGTGTTTGATTAGCTTTATGAGCACTGGGGGCAGCTGTGTGGGCATGGGGGGACAGCTGTGTGGGCACTGGGTGGACAGCTGTATGGATACTGGGAGGACAGCTGTATGAGCACTGGGAGACAGCTGTATGGGTACTGGGAGGACAGCTGTGTGGACACTGGGTGTACATGAGGAGGATGATGGGAAAGCGTATCTGTTGTTGGCTCACCCATCTTGGGAAGGTAGGCAGCTCTGCTTTGCTGTTTAGGTGACACCTAGCAGTAACATTGTGTTTTGTGCCATGGCTTGCTGAGCGAATGCTACCCTAGATCCATTGCAGGAAGCTGTGGACAAGACATGTCTGTGATGATTCCCTATGATAGGTAGCACTTCTGGAGCTCAAGAGATCCACTGCAAGGTTAGGAACTCCACTTGGTTAAGAGGAGAGTCTGCTGGTCCATTACTTTGACTTGCTCCTGAATATCTGACTCAACTTTTTTGGGGAATGAATGGCCTAATGAGGCCTTCAACAGGAATTTGAATGGCCTGAGAAAGCAGTCTGCTAATGTCATGGTCCTGCCTCAAAAGAGGATCATATTGGTTGATGAAGTGGAGAAGGGGATGGGAGGCATTGGTATGACTCCTGTCTACACCTGTAGTAGCAGCCTTTATGATAGACTTAATTGGTTGCTAGTTTATGGTAAAGGGATCCGTTAGTTTAAGTAATGGGGATGCATTACTTAGGGTAAAAGAGATCTCTTACTCAGGGTAAAGGGGATCCATTATTCCAAGTAAAGGGGAGAAATTACCTTGATAGAGGGGATACTTTACTTAAGCTAAAGGGGATCTGTTACTTAGGGGTACATTACTAGGTTGTCATATTGCTAAGTTTACTTCATACGGTCAGTGTCATGTGATCTGTGTAGGTTTTAGGTTGTAAATACCTCAAATCAAGTGATCTCCCACGTGTTTGACTCATAATAGTTAGAAGCCAGAGGCATACAGGAGATAGATTTATAGCAAAGTTTCTAAGCCTTAGAAATAGTGAGCCTTCCTCAAATCACAGAAAAGTCTCAAGTGACCTATACATAGCAAAACGGTAGTTCTGAATATGTATATATATGTCTACACACACGCTACACTGCACAGAAGCAGACAAAACTCTCTCACTACACACATGCACACACATTCACACATATGGACATACACATGCATGGGTGTAGTCATGCACACATATAAACAAACACACACACACACACACACACACACACACACACACACACACACACACACACACACACACACACACACACACACACACACACACACACACACAGAATTTACTTGACTTACTACAGTATTCTTTTACCATTGTTTTTCAGTGAGATGTATGCATTCTTTGATTCTTCTACCCTTAGCCTGAATCCAGATAAAACAATGAAAAATAATTAACATTTTTAAATATGCAACATTTTCTGTTTTTCATGGAACTATTGAATAGACGCCTGGGAGTCTGGCCCCTATCATCTGACAAACTCTGGTTCACATAAATGCTTTCCTGAAAATGGAAACAATCTCTTCTTCTGTAGAAGTGCCATCAGATTTTAAAAGTTCCAAAGGATCATTTGTTGCTAGGATACCACATTAATTGATATGCAAATGCAATAGCAAAGCACTAAATACTACACAAATTTTTTTTGTCCTGATTTTGCAAGTTAACTTTTTATTTATACATTTTGTTTCCTGCTGTATTATTGTGCTTTATTTATTTGGTTTGCATTTTTCACAGTCTTATAATCGCTCAAGTAGTTTCCAAATGTGGTCATCTGTGATCCTCACAACACTCACTCAGTGAATAAATAATCCAGAAGATGATGATGGCATTTATCCCCAGGTGCATTACAATGCCTCATACTATAGTCTGTTAATATGTTTTCTACCCAACGTAGGAAGTACACTACAAAAGTATCAGTTGGTTGAGCAGACCGTTAAGTTTATTTTATTTATTTTTTTATTTGTTTACCAGGGTAATGCACATACTTGAGTCATGAATATTGTCAATAACATAAGCGGTACATAGCCATACTAATGCAGTGTATGTAGCACTGTAATTATGTTAAAAAAATGAGAATACCCTTCCAGTAGTGAGGTTTATACTAACAACATTGCTGCGACAGGCTTGCTGTAGCTATTCTCTTGCTTAAAGACCTCACTGTTAAAACTTTAACCAAAACTTACAATATAAGGTCGCAATCTACACCCTAAAACAAGTAAAATGTTTTGAAATCTGCAAGGCTTCTCACCCTGACACACAAGCAGGGCATAAAAAATAAATAGTAACAAGAAGGTATAATATTCTTAGCCTTTAATGGCAGCTCATTTTGCCACTAAAAAGGCTCCTACACTATCCATTTGAAACTACTGCACAAACAGCAGCCATGAAAAGAAAATACCAAAATAGCTTCACACACAGCTCCAACACAGAGACGCATAAAAAGAGGATGGACACTCCACACACAGCTCCAACACAGAGATGCATAAAAAGGACACTCCACACACAGCTCCAACACAGAGACGCATACAAAGAGGATGGGCACTCCACACACAGCTCCAGCACAGAGACACATAAAAAGAGGATGGGCACTCCACACACAGCTCCAACACAGAGACGCATAAAAAGAGGATGGGCACTCCACACACAGCTCCAGCACAGAGACGCAGAAAAAGAGGATGGACACTCCACACACAGCTCCAACACAGAGACGCATAAAAAGGACACTCCACACACAGCTCCAACACAGAGACGCATACAAAGAGGATGGGCACTCCAAACACAGCTCCAGCACAGAGGCACATAAAAAGAGGATGGACACTCCACACACAGCTCCAGCACAGAGACGCAGAAAAAGAGGATGGACACTCCACACACAGCTCCAACACAGAGATGCATAAAAAGGACACTCCACACACAGCTCCAACACAGAGATGCATAAAAAGAGGATGGGCACTCCACACACAGCTCCAGCACAGAGACGCAGAAAAAGGACACTCCACACACAGCTCCAACACAGAGACGCATAAAAAGGACACTCCACACACAGCTCCAACACAGAGACGCATAAAAAGAGGATGGGCACTCCACACACAGCTCCAGCACAGGGACACATAAAAAGGACACTCCACACACAGCTCCAACACAGAGACACATAAAATGAGGATGGACACTCCACACACAGCTCCAGCACAGAGACGCAGAAAAAGAGGATGGACACTCCACACACAGCTCCAAGACAGAGATGCATAAAAAGGACACTCCACACACAGCTCCAACACAGAGAGGCATAAAAAGAGGATGGACACTCCACACACAGCTCCAACACAGAGACGCAGAAAAAGAAGATGGACACTCCACACACAGCTCCAAGACAGAGACGCATAAAAAGGACACTCCACACACAGCTCCAACACAGAGATGCATAAAAAGGACACTCCACACACAGCTCCAACACAGAGATGCATAAAAAGGACACTCCACACACAGCTCCAACACAGAGACACATAAAAAGGACACTCCACACACAGCTCCAACACAGAGATGCATAAAAAGGACACTCCACACACAGCTCCAACACAGAGACACATAAAAAGGACACTCCACACACAGCTCCAACACAAAGATGCATAAAAAGGACACTCCACACACAGCTCCAGCACAGAGACACATAAAAAGGACACTCCACACACAGCTCCAACACAGAGACACATAAAATGAGGATGGACACTCCACACACAGCTCCAGCACAGAGATGCAGAAAAAGAGGATGGACACTCCACACACAGCTCCAAGACAGAGATGCATAAAAAGGACACTCCACACACAGCTCCAACACAGAGATGCATAAAAAGGACACTCCACACACAGCTCCAACACAGAGATGCATAAAAAAGACACTCCACACACAGCTCCAACACAGAGACACATAAAAAGGACACTCCACACACAGCTCCAACACAGAGATGCATAAAAAGGACACTCCACACACAGCTCCAACACAGAGATGCATAAAAAGACACTCCACACACAGCTCCAACACAGAGACACATAAAAAGGACACTCCACACACAGCTCCAACACAGAGACACATAAAAAGGACACTCCACACACAGCTCCAACACAGAGATGCATAAAGGACACTCCACACACAGCTCCAACACAGAGATGCATAAAAAAGACACTCCACACACAGCTCCAACACAGAGACACATAAAAAGGACACTCCACACACAGCTCCAACACAGAGATGCATAAAAAGGACACTCCACACACAGCTCCAACACAGAGATGCATAAAAAAGACACTCCACACACAGCTCCAACACAGAGACACATAAAAAGGACACTCCACACACAGCTCCAACACAGAGACGCATAAAAAGGACACTTCACACACAGCCCCAGCACAGAGACACATAAAAAGGACACTCCACACACAGCTCCAACACAGAGATGCATAAAAAGAGGATGGACTTCATCATAAACAAAATAGAAAAGCCCAAAACTGTCAAATTCACTTATATTTGTAGAAAGGTTTGACAGGACATGGAAGTGGTAAATGCAATGTATTGCAGAACATTGTGACTGTCGCTCAGATCATAACCAGTAGTTGTTATGTTATTTTTCAAAATGCTATCAAAATTTACCTCTTGACCTTTGCTCTCCAGGTGAATTTTTGACATTGTTTCAACTGAAAGTAAACCGATTGTAATTGGGTCGAACATCTAATGATAATCCTCTGTAACCAAGAAAAAATGATATCAGTGATGTAAGCAGTAGCAGTTACCAGGCGTTACAAGGTTTTACACTATTACAGACAAGCACAAACAGGTTCAAGAGCGGAACAGACTTCTGGATTGCCTCTGTCAGTGTTTGTACTGCATATATCAGGTTCAAGCATGTACATCAAATTCAAGGTGCAATCTGAGTTGAAGAAAGAGCAGAGAGAAGTAATATTTTACAGGAAAACTATATGCACTTCAAATAATGTGAATGCAGGATTTAGGGGTTACTAGATAAGGTATGGTAGAGACTCAAGGAGCACTTAAGAATAAAACAAACAAATGAAATGTCTCAATTTGTCATACACAGGCCAAGAAGAGAGCTCTAATTTACATGTACAGCAAAACAATGAAATGCACATTGTTGATTTGTGTCCTTTTATTTGTACATTAACTTTAAGGAAATGAAGGAAACAAACATGTACTGTCAGAAAAATGTGAAGTCCAGTGATGCTGAATAGCATTTTATTATACAATTATATTAAATAAACGCACAGTGCAATTGCTTGCTTGGCTGTACCAATGTTTGTTAAGAGAGCCCGATACCACTTGTTATATGTTAATATTTACAGCTGAGTTGGCCTAATGGTCTGTTGCTCTGACTGTAGTTCAAAGGGTCTTGGGTTCAATACTTGGCAGGGGTGTCTTTTAGAGATGGCACAATGCTCCAGCAGTAGCATTGTCACCTCATAGCAAGAGGTTCTCTAGTTTGATTTTCGGCTGGTGTGCCTTCTGTGCAGAGTCCGCATGTCCTCCCTGTGTTCGTGTGGGTTTCCTCTGGGTGCTCCGGTTTCCTCCCAAGTTTCAAAGACATGCATCTGGAGTGTTTCTCCCAGGGCAGCTGCTGAAAATTGGCATTGTTCCAAGTCAGACTTTCCCTGTAAACAAATGTTAAATAAATAAAATAAAATAAAATAAAATGTTAAAGATGCATACCAGCATACATTGGACATCACTATACATTACATGCATGCACACTAGGTACCTTAACACACTAGAGGCAGGTGCAGTAAGTAACATCACATGTTAAAGGTATTTATATTATGTACTACTTCAATTTACATGTATGCATACTAGGAAGCATGACATGTTAGAGGCAGATACAGTAAGTGCATCACATTACAGGCATGTGCACTATGTACCACTATCAGAGGCAGATACAGTAAATAATGTCATATGTTACAGGTATGTACACTGTATACCACTGCACATTACATGTAAGTATATTAGGTACTGTAGCTCATTAGAGGTAGATACAGTAAGTGCATCACATTACAGGCATGTGCACTATGTACCACTGTACATTAGATGTATGTGCACTATGTACCACTGTACATTAGATGTATGTGCACTATGTACCACTGTACATTAGATGCATGTGCACTATGTACCACTTTCTTCACCAATACCATCCAAACTCTAGCAAATCACTTACCTCCGGACATCTCTAAATTACCCTCTCCTGCTCCACATACTTTTCTTCCCCTTTCCCTGCAACCTGTACCTACCTCATTTATCCTATCCTTACTCCAGAAACTTAGACCCACCACACCCTCTGCAGACAAACTTCCTGCAGAATTTCTGCAGATAGCAGCTAAAGGTATTGCTTACCCCATCTCAATCCTGATTAATAGATCTATAAAGGAAGGAATCTTCCCTTCCATCTGGAAAATATCTCACATCATCCCACTACACAAAGGGGGCAATTCTAATGACTTCTCTAATTTTCGTCCCATAGCATTGCTATCACCTATAGCCAAAATTATGGAAAAGTGCATCCATAAACAACTCCTTAACCACCTTCTCCATAACAACCTACTTGCTAACAGTCAACATGGTTTTAGACCTTCTCACAGTACCACTACTGCATTACTCTCCTTTACCAACACAATCAATCATAACCGTAACAACACTAACCCATCATCTTCCATCTTCATTGATCTTTCAAAAGCTTTCGACATGGTAAATCACAAACTCCTTCTGCACATACTACAATCTCTCTCAATTCATCCATCTTCCTTATCCTGGTTTACATCTTACCTAGAACATCGTCAGCAGGCAGTACTTTGGAAAAATTCACTATCGACTCTCCTTCCTATCTCCTTAGGAGTACCCCAAGGGTCTATACTTGGCCCACTCCTATTTTCTATATTTATTAACGACCTACAGTCAGCTATTCCAAACACTACTTGCATACAATATGCAGACGATTCCACGATAATCTGCACTGCTTCCTCTCAGACTGAACTCCAGTCACTTACCCAAAAGCTTTTTCCACTGTTGAACACTGGTTCTCTGACCGTTGCCTTCTCCTTAACCCAAAGAAAACAAAGTTGCTATTGTTCTCTCCTACACACAAATCAAGCTCTCTTAACTTCTCTATTACTTCCTCTGATAACACCCTGATTTCTCCTGATGCTACTACAAAACTACTAGGAGTAACTATTGACAACAATCTCAAGTTTGATTCTCATATAAACAACACAATAAAAACAATAAACAAAAAGATTGGTTCCCTCTATAGAATCAAATCATTCCTTACGCCTGAAGCTCGGACCAGCTTAGCCAGTTCTCACCTTATCTCTACCCTTCTATATGCTTCCACTATTTATACCAATCTCTCGAAATATAACCTCAAGAAACTTAGCACATCCTACCATAATATTGCCCAATTTGCCACAGGATCTCTCTTCAGAACCCATCACTGTCATAACCTAAAACAACTAGGCTGGCTGGAACTTCCTAACAGGCTGACTTATCAACAGCTCTTAACTGCTCACAAAATTCTTTATCAGCCTGCTAAAACACCTGTTCTCTCCAACCTCATTACACCATATAATAACTTGAAACAGCTGCGCTCTGCAAACAAACTACTGGTTAATACTACCATACCCAATAACTCTGCTGGCAATAGCCTTTTTTCTAACTCTGTTGGATATATATGGAACAAACTACCATCTGATATCTCATCTTTGTCTAGTCCTCTACTCTTTAAAAAACAACTAAAGACACATCTTAACAAGCACTGGCTTTGCTCCTGTAACAACCCAGACTAACCTGTCTTGTATCCTTCCCTCCTAAACTCCTCCTCACATAACACACTAGAGAAAAAAAAAAAAAAAAAACTTTTACTACTTTTTTCTAATTTTTCCATATTAGAAACTTATATCTTAGAATCTGTATAGCAAATATATGTTATAACTTTGTTTTAACTTGCCTCTCTCCAAAGATTTTATGTCCTGTCTTAATGTTTTAAGAATTTTAAACTTGTTTAGACCATTACTGTGTATTATTTGTAAATTTCGTTGGAGCTTTTCTCCCCGGGCCTCCACTGAAAATGGACATATATCCAGCTGGACTAGCCCGGTCAACAAATGTAAAATAAAATAAAATAAATAAATAAATAAAATGTACACTATGTACAATAATGTATCAGAGGCAGATACAGTAAATAACATCATATGTTACAGGTATGTACACTGTATACCACTGCACATTACATGTAAGTATATTAGGTACTGTAGCTCATTAGAGGTAGATACAGTAAGTGCATCACATTACAGGTATGTATACTGCACACCACTAAACATTAACTGTATGTACACTAGGTATGATAATGATTTAGAGCCAGATACAGTAAACAACATCACATGTTTCATGTATGTATATTACATATACTCATATCTTATAAAGGATACTGCTGCTCTGGAACAGACTTTCCAGCAACTTAAAACAAAGTTTATCCCTGTCCATATTCAAGTGCAACTTAGATGTGTGGATAGGAAACAGAAAATTTACCCCAGGACTGCCCCCTGTACTGCTAATGGACAAAGGCAGCTGCTAATTGCTTTATCCCATACAAGGATCTCCTGAAATGATCTATGGTATGATCCCATTTTTTCTTAGTAGGGGTAATGCATAATTGTTGGTCATGGGATGGGTAAGACCAATCTATAATCAAATTAGATAGGTTATTTCTACCACAAAAAGAGAAGTTGGCTAGGCTTACAATGGCCTGCAAGAGCATCTAGCCTAGTGCTTATCTATGAACATATGAACCTATGTAACATCACACATTTCAGGTATGTATACTGTGTACCACTGCAAATTACTTGTATGTACACTACGTACAATAACACTGTAATGGCAGATACAGTAAGTAGCATCGCATGTTACAGGAATGAGTACCACAAATCACTGTACATTACATATAAGTAGAATACACACCATAATGCATTACTGGTGGATGTAGTAAGTAGCATTGCGCATTGTAAGTATACTACATGCCACCGCACATTACATGTACACAAGGTACCGTAACAGATTAGAGACAGTACAGTAAACAACAGTTGTGTATAGCACATGCCACTGTAATTTACAAGTACACTAGGTATGATAACACATTAGAAGCAGATAAAGTAAATAGCATCACACATTACAGGTATGTATACTACTTACCACTACAGATTACATGTAAGTACATTAGGTACCATAACACATTAGAGGCAGATACAGTAATTAACATCACACATTACATGAATGTATACTACATACCACTGCACCTTACATGTATTCTAGGTATTGCAACACATTAGAGACAGTACATAAAGTAACAATTATGTACACTACATACCACTGCACATTACATGTACACTAGGTACTGTAACACATTAGAGGCAGATACAGTAACATCACACGTTACATGAATGTATATTATGTACCGCTGCATGTTACATTTAAGTACTTTAGGTACCATAACACATTAGAGGCAGATACAATAAGTAGCATCACATATTACATGAATGTGTACTACATACCACTGCACATTGCATTTAAGTTCACTAGGTACTGTAACACATTAGAAACAGTGCAGTGAGTAACAGTTATGTACATTACACACCACTGTACATTACATGTACTCTACGTACTGTAACACATTAGAGACAGAACAGTGAGTAACAGTTATGTACACTACATACCACTGCATATTGCATGTACACTAAGAACTGTAAAACATTAGTGGCAGATAAGGTAAGTAACATCACACATTGCATGAATGTATACTACATACCACTGCACTTTACATTTAAGTACACTAGGTACTGTAACATATTAGAGACAGTTCATAACATAACAGTTATGTACATTACATACCTCTGCACATTACTTGTACACTAGATACTGTAACACATTAGAGGCAGTACAGTAAGTAACAGTTATGTACACTACATACCACTGCACATTACATGTACTCTACTTACTGTAACACATTAGAGGCAGATACAGTAAGTAACATCACACATTACATGAATGTATACTACATACCACTGCACTTTGCATGTAAGTACAGTAGGTACTGCAACACATTAGAGACAGTTCAGTATGTAACAGTTATGTACACTACATACCACTGCACATTACATGTACTCTACATACTGTGACACATTAGAGGCAGATACAGTAAGTAAATCACACATTACATGAATGTATAGTACATACCACCGCACTTTACATGCACTCTAGGTACATGCACATTAGAGACAGTACATAAAGTAACAGTTATGTACACTGCATACCACTGCACATTACATGTACACTAGGTACTGTAACACACTAGAGGCAGATAAGGTAAGCAACATCACACATTGCATTAATGTCTACCATGTACCACTGCATGTTACATGTAAGTACACTAGGTACTGTAACATGTTAGAGACAGTGCAGTGAGTAACAATTATGTACATTACATACCACTGAACATTACATGCACTCTAGGTACTGTTACACATTAGAGACAGATACAGTAAGTAACATCACACATTACATGAATGTATACTACATACCACTGCACTTTACATGTAAGTACACTAGGTACTATAGCACATTAGAGACAGTACATAAAGTAACAATTATATACACTTCATACAACTGCATATTACAGGTACAGTAGATACTGTAACACATTAGAAGGTAAGTAACATCACACATTACATGAATGTATACTATGTACCACTGCACATTACATGTAAGTACACTACGTACTGTAACACATTAGAGACAGTACATAAAGTAGCAGTTATGTATACTACATACCATTGCACTTTACATGTACTCTAGGTACTGTAACACATTAGAGACAGTACATAAAGTAACAGTTATGTACACTACACACCACTGCATATTACATGTACACTAGATACTGTAACACATTAGAGGCAGATACAGTAAGTAACATCACACATTACATGAATGTATACTACATACCACTGCACTTTACATGTAAGTACAATAGGTACTGTAACACATTAGAGACAGTACTGTAAGTAACGGTTATGTACACTGGATACCACTGCACATTACATGTACACTAGGTACTGTAACACATTAGAGGCAGATAAAGTTAGTAGCATCTCACGTTATGGGTATGTATACTATATACCACTGCGCATTTAATGTAAGTACACTAGGTACTCTAACACATTAGAAACAGTACAGTGAGTAATAGTTATGTACACTACATACCACTGTATATTACATGCACACTAGGTAGTGTAACACACATGCACACACATGAATGCATACTATGTACCACTGCACGTTACATGTATGTACACTAGGTAATGAAACATATTAGAGACAGATAAATTAAGTAGCATCACACATTATGGGTATGTATTTTATATACCACTGCACATTACATGTAAGTGCACTAGGTACTGTAACACATTAGAGACAGTACAGTAAGTAAAACAGTTATGTACACTACACACCACTGCACATTGCATGCACTCTAGGTATGATAACACATTAGAGGCAGATAAAGTAAGTAGCATCACTCATTATGGGTATGTATACTATATACCACTGCACATTGCATGTAAGTACACTAGGGACTGTAACACATTAGTGGCAGATGCAGTGAATAACAGTTATGTACACTACATACAACTCACATTTTATGTACACTAGGAACTGTAGCACATTAGAGGCAGATCTAGTAAGTAGCATAATAAATTACACATTTGTATATTCTGTACTATTGTACATTACGGACAGATAAACATGATACTATCATGCATTACATATATACATTGACTAACAGTGCATGTTAAAAGTAGGATGCATCAATTAATACTTTACTTTAGAAGCAGAATCAGATTCACTAGGTTGTACTTCACTTCCCTCTAACATACTGTGATACCTTGTGTATCTGCTTGTGAAGTAAACTGAATACTATTTCACATTAGAGTTAGATACAATAGGTGCTATCATAGATTATAGACAAGTATTGAACCTGACAGAAACATACCCTAGGTACCACAATACATTGCACAGATACATCCACAAGGTACTTCCTTATGCTATTGCCAGGTGTGCATTGTATCACCATATAGTAGAGACAGGTGCATCTTGTACCAGTTTGTAATACAGGCAGGTGCACTAGGTATTATTTTGCATGTACCAGGTGACATTGTATATCAAAGGCAGTTATACTAAGTACTATTGTAGATTACAGGAAGATGCAACTGGTCCCTGCTTACATTAGAGGCAGGCACCTGGTAGTATCTTACATTAGGGGCAAATACACTATCTACCAATGTATATTACAGACAGTTACACCTGGTACTGTCTAAGACTAGAGGTAGGTACTTTTAGATATCATCATACAAAGGAAGCAGATACATCAGGTATCATTGTATGTGACAGGAAGATGCACCTGATAGCAGCATAAATTGGAAGCAGGTATACCAGGTAATTTTGTACACTATTGACAGGTACACTAGGTGTGAATTTATGTCAAAGGTAAGGGGACTAGGTACTATTATATATCTCAGGTAGGTACATCGGGTGCCGGCATACATTAAAAGCAGGTACATTAAGAACTGTTGCAGATTACAGGTAAATATACTCAGTACCATTGTATATCACAATCAGGTACACCAGGTATGTTCATACTTTAGTAGCATGTGTACTAGGCAATGTTGTACATTACAGATAGATAAAAGCTGCAAAAAAAAAAAAAAAAAAAACAGCCAAGCTAAAGTTTTCACTGTGTAGTACCTTAAACCTCTTGTAATGAATGCCCATGGGATATATGCAAATGATCCTTTAAGGACACCAAATGTTTCAGCTACATGGCTTTTGGAGGCCCATGACTTTTACTTTTTAAATCTTTATGGATATATTCAGGCAAAAAAAGCCAAAACCCTACTAGCTGTGGAAATGCATGTATACACGCATGTACATCAGCTGGGATTAAAGATCCTGTCAAAACAATCCACTTATGCTGTGCTGATGAGGTCAACAAAAAGATCAAAACATGCATGCCCATGGCTAGTGGGGTTTGGCTTTATTGGCTTGAATGCACACATGAAGACTTAAAAACACAGTAAAGATAATAGGTATAACTGGTATCATCTCACCTTATAGAGAGGTACACCAGGTAACATTTTACATTACAGGTAATAGGTACAACTGTACCGTCTTACCTTATGGGCAGGTACACCAGGTAACATTTTACATTACAGGTAATAGGTACAGCTGGTACTGTCCTACCTTATAGGCAAGTACACTAGGTAACATTTTACATTAGAGGTAATAGGTACAACTGGTATCATCTCACCTTATAGGCAGGTAGACTAGGTAACATTTTACATTACAGGTAATAGGTACAACTGGTACCGTCTTACCTTATAGGCAGGTACACTAGGTAACATTTTACATTACAGGTAATAGGTAAAACTGGTACGATCTTACCTTATAGGCAAGTACACCAGGTAACATTTTACATTACAGGTAATAGGTAAAACTGGTACCATCTTACCTTATAGGCAGGTACACTAGGTAACATTTTACATTACAGGTAATAGGTACAACTGGTACCATCTTACCTTATAGGCAGGTACACCAGGTAACATTTTACATTACAGGTAATAGGTACAGCTGGTACCGTCTTACCTTATAGGCAGGTACACCAGGTAACATTTTACATTACAGGTAATAGTTACAGCTGGTACCATCTTACCTTATAGGTAGGTACACCAGGTAACATTTTACATTACAGGTAATAGGTACAACTGGTACCATCTTACCTTATAGGCAGGTACAACAGGTAACATTTTACATTACAGGTAATAGGTACAACTGGTACCATCTTACCTTATAGGCAGGTACACCAGGTAACATTTTACATTACAGGTAATAGGTATAACTGGTACCATCTTACCTTATAGGCAGGTACACCAGGTAGCATTTTACATTACAGGTAATAGGTACAACTGGTACCATCTTACCTTTTAGGGAGGTACACCAGGTAACATTTTACATTACAGGTAATAGGTACAACTGGTACCATCTTAACTTATAAGCAGGTACACAAGGTAACATTTTGCATTACAGGTAATAGGTACAGCTGCTACTATCTTACGTCTTAGGCAGGTACACCAGGTAACATTTTACATTAGAGGTAATGGGTACAACTGGTATCATCTCACCTTATAGGCAGGTACACAAGGTAACATTTTACATTACAGGTAATAGGTACAACTGTACCGTCTTACCTTATGGGCAGGTACACCAGGTAACATTTTACATTACAGGTAATAGGTACAACTGGTACCATCTTACCTTATAGGCAGGTACAACAGGTAACATTTTACATTACAGGTAATAGGTACAACTGGTACCATCTTACCTTATAGGCAGGTACACCAGGTAACATTTTACATTAGAGGTAATGGGTACAACTGGTATCATCTCACCTTATAGGCAGGTAGACTAGGTAACATTTTACATTACAGATAATAGGTACAACTGGTACCATCTTATCTTATAGGCAGGTACACTAGGTAACATTTTACATTACAGGTAATAGGTAAAACTGGTACCATCTTACCTTATAGGCAGGTACACTAGGTAACATTTTACATTACAGGTAATAGGTACAACTGGTACCATCTTACCTTATAGGCAGGTACACCAGGTAACATTTTACATTACAGGTAATAGGTACAGCTGGTACCGTCTTACCTTATAGGCAGGTACACCAGGTAACATTTTACATTACAGGTAATAGTTACAGCTGGTACCATCTTACCTTATAGGTAGGTACACCAGGTAACATTTTACATTACAGGTAATAGGTACAACTGGTACCGTCTTACCTTATAGGCAGGTACAACAGGTAACATTTTACATTACAGGTAATAGGTACAACTGGTACCATCTTACCTTATAGGCAGGTACACCAGGTAACATTTTACATTACAGGTAATAGGTACAACTGGTACCATCTTACCTTATAGGCAGGTACACCAGGTAGCATTTTACATTACAGGTAATAGGAACAACTAGTACCATCTTACCTTTTTGGCAGGTACACCAGGTAACATTTTACATTACAGGTAATAGGTACAACTGGTACCATCTTACCTTATAGGCAGGTACACAAGGCAACATTTTGCATTGCAAGTAATAAGTACAACTGCCACTATCTTACGTCTTAGGCAGGTACACCAGGTAACATTTTACATTAGAGGTAATAGGTACAACTGGTATCATCTCACCTTATAGGCAGGTAGACTAGGTAACATTTTACATTACAGGTAATAGGTACAACTGGTACCGTCTTACCTTATAGGCAGGTACACTAGGTAACATTTTACATTACAGGTAATAGGTAAAACTGGTACCACCTTACCTTATAGGCAAGTACACCAGGTAACATTTTACATTACAGGTAATAGGTAAAACTGGTACCATCTTACCTTATAGGCAGGTACACTAGGTAACATTTTACATTACAGGTAATAGGTACAACTGGTACCATCTTACCTTATAGGCAGGTACACCAGGTAACATTTTACATTACAGGTAATAGGTACAGCTGGTACCGTCTTACCTTATAGGCAGGTACACCAGGTAACATTTTACATTACAGGTAATAGTTACAGCTGGTACCATCTTACCTTATAGGTAGGTACACCAGGTACCATTTTACATTACAGGTAATAGGTACAACTGGTACCGTCTTACCTTATAGGCAGGTACAACAGGTAACATTTTACATTACAGGTAATAGGTACAACTGGTACCATCTTACCTTATAGGCAGGTACACCAGGTAACATTTGACATTACAGGTAATAGGTACAACTGGTACCATCTTACCTTATAGGCAGGTACACCAGGTAGCATTTTACATTACAGGTAATAGGTACAACTGGTACCATCTTATCTTTTAGTCAAGTACACCAGGTAACATTTTACATTACAGGTAATAGGTACAACTGGTACCATCTTACCTTATAGGCAGGTACACAAGGTAACATTTTGCATTACAGGTAATAGGTACAACTGCTACTATCTTACGTCTTAGGCAGGTACACCAGGTAACATTTTACATTAGAGGTATTAGGTACAGCTGGTTGCAGTATACCTTTGAGGCAGACTTTGCTAACATTGTATATCATGTATTACAAGCAGGCGCTCTGGTACAAACAGGTATGATTAGCACTGTCATGCATTAGATAGGTATACAAAATACTTTTTCCCCCTCCCTCTCACTGTTAGATTTAACCCTCAATTTGCTACTTTTAAACCTTCTTTACATAACTTTTTCTCTTCCATTTGGAACTGTGTCTGCTCTTCACCCGTGCATCTAAAACCTAACCATATTCCTTCCTCTATAGTCCTATTTTAACCCACCTTAAACGAGCCTCTAACCTAGTTACTCATATTTATGTAACAGACTTTATCTTCACTTTTCTATCTACTTCTTTTTCCCTTCTGTTTTCTATTACCTGCAGTTCTCCCTGTTTTTTCTATTCTCTTTTCTATACCTGTACACGTCTACTTCTCCCTCTCAAAATGCTCCTGCATATCCCCCCTTTTCCTCTAATTCTACCTGTTTACCTTCCCCACTTTCCCACAAATCATATCTTTTCTTATCCTTGATTTCTTATGTATGTACTTCCTGAATGTTATGCATGATTTTCATTTTCATAATTTTGCTATATCTCCACAGTCAATAACCTTGTTATAATTTTAGTTTCTCTGTTTATTTCACACTCTCTTAGTATGTAAACATTTTTGTATGGATTCACTACTGTTTGTACTTTGAAAATTGTTGAGATTAACTTGCTAGTGTACATTTTAATTGTTCTATATTATTGTTTTGGAACTTTTGTCCCTGGGCCTCCACTTAAAACCCAGAATGACACCACAGTACAAGGACAAAATGATTGACTTTAACAACTGGATAAGCTTCTGGTGTCATTCTAAGGGAATCCAGTATCTGTTTGCCTGGGATGACATGATTGACAGACCATGCTGCTTTGTCAGAGATGGCCTGCACCTGTCGCCCTTGGGATTCCGGAGACTGGCAAAGGCTCTTGCCACCCCTATAGTGCCTTTTTTAGGCAAGGTTCAAATGATAAATTCACCACCATAACAGGTACAAGCAAGCAAAATCTGAGGGTAATGCTACTCAATGCTAGAAGTCTAAACCTCAAAATGCACTCACTTGAGACACTCCTTAAAATGGAGAACATTGACATCTGTGCAGTGACAGAGACCTGGTTCAAAGCTCCAGAGAGCACCCCTGCATTACCAGGCTATAATTCATACCACACCTTTCGGCCACCAAACCCGGACCGAAACACTAAAGGTGGAGTCATGTCCATATTCATTAAGGATATCCACACCTCCAAGCTAGTTGCTCAGTATAATGCATCCGTGATTATCCAAGTTCTACTAACTCTAGGCAAAACTGCAATCCAGATTGTAGCTTGCTACAGACCCCCCACCATGCCCCAGGATTCCCACTCCTCTTTTCTTGATACACTGGAAAATATTAAGGTACAACCCAACACTCTAATAAAACTGGGAAAACTACTCATGTACCAACTCTTTTGCTCAACGTTTTCTGGAAATCATCAATTCCAATGCTTTGGATCAACTTATCCACACCCCCACCAGGGGCAGCAATATCCTAGACCTGGTCATCACCAACATGAGTGACCGGTGTTCCACACCAGAGGTCAGCTCCTCATTGGTCAGATCTGACCACAGGTTAATCACCATAGACATTCACATCCCGCTCCCACCCCCCATTAGGAAAACAACCATAAAAAATTTCTCCAAAGCTAACTTCATGCTTCTTAAGACAGAAGTGGCGAACTTCACAACACCCATGCAGATGGGCAATAGAGGTACGACTGCTAAATCCTACACGAATGCACTTTATAAGCACTTACACGAGTGCATGGATCATGCTATCCCTAACAGAACCAAGATGCTATCCTCCAAAAAAAGGAAGCCAATCTGGTGGTCTTCTGCCATAAACAAACTCTACAACAGAAGAAAGAAACTGTTGCAAAAAAAAGTAAAATCCCACGATTGGAGGAACTCCTTGGTCAGCCTCAGTAAGAAGCTGAGATCCCTCATAAAATCCTCCAAAGCTAGTTATGAAAACAAAATTGCCACTGATTCTAAAGACAACCACAAAGCATTCTATAGCTATATCAAAAATCTCAATGGCAAGGCAACACTCAGATCTGCTCTGAGTTACATCACAATGACACTAAATATACAGAACCAACTGATATTATAAAAGGCAGATCATGTCTCCTAAACCTGATAGACTTCTTTGAAGTAGTCACCAAAGCCATAGATGAGGGTAAGGTGGTTCACACAGCCTATCTAGATCTCGCCAAGGCATTCAACATCATCCCCCACTCTAGAGTTATAGATAAACTGACTAAACTAGGTATAAATCCCTATGTCACAAGATGGGTTGCCAACTGGCTTACTGAAAGAACCCACACCGTGAAAGTAGCAGATTCCAAATCTGACTTCAGACAAGTGACAAGTGGAGTACCACAGGGTTCAGTCCTGGGTCCTCTCCTGTTTGGTATCTACTTCTCTGAAGTACAGACTAACACAGAAGGTCTTTGGCTAACTAAATTCACAGATGACTGCAAACTAGGAGCCATAATCAAAACTCCTAACGATGTGGACATCCTACAAAAGGGCCTCACTGAGACAGATGCCTGGTGTCAAAGACATGGTCTCAAGCTCAATGCCAAAAAGTGCATTGTCATCCCCTTTGGTAAAAACTCTGTGCCCATGAACTACCACATAGGCGGTAGTCTACTTAACACCGAAAGTGTGATAAGAGACCTTGGGACACAGGTGGACAGTAGTCTCTCCTTTGATAATCACATTGTCACAGTGGTCAGGAAATCCTTCTACGTGGCACACCTCATCACAAAAGGTTTCTCATCCAGAAAAAAAGAGGTCATTGTTCCCCTCTACTCATCACTCATTAGACCCATTATAGAGTACAACGCCCCTTTTGGTATGTACCTCACAAGACATGTACAACAACTGGAAAGGCCGCAAAAATACCTCACAAAGAGGATTACTGGCCTCAAACAGATGCCTTACGCAGACTGTCTCAAAAAACTCCAGCTTTACTCCGTCGCATATCTGCTACTCAGAGGTGATCTCTGCCTAACATACAAAGCTATGTCAAACCCAGAGCTGTTGGACATGCTCCACTTAAAGAAATCCCAATCCCTCCAAGCTACATGCTCTAGGGACCTAAACCTTGTCACCACAATAAACAGAACATGCTGAAGGGATAGATTCCTGTCCCAGAGACTTCCCATACTCTGGAACAGACTACCTATCTATGTCAAACAGAGCTTCTCATTAGCACTCTTCAACAAAAATCTTGATGATTGGATGGGTAATAGGAAATTCCCCCAGGGATCACTTCTGTGGTTCTGCTTGACAGGGGCACAGGAAAATAATTTTCTTGGGTGGCAAAAGCCAGGGTACCTTTTTGGCTAGGCTTGTATAGGCCCTTGGGCCAATAGCCTAGTACCTACTTATGAACCTATGAACCTATAAATGGGCTCCCAAGTTCCAGTAAACTATCCCAGTAAATAAATACCAATAAATGTTGTTATTGTGTCTTTTGGCTTTTCCTGGTTAGGGGTCGCCACAGCGTAACTCTGGTCCGCTAATGATTGGCAGTAGATTTTTACGTGCCAAGTTGCCAGCTCTGATGCACAACCTTCACCGAAGGTACACCCATTCATGCATGTCTCTACACAGAAGACACTCTAGCTGAGAATCGAACAGGACAACTTCTAACTGTGAGGCGACAATGCTACCACAGTACCACCACCGCAGATTAAATAAATACCAATAAATAAATAAATAAATAAATAAATGGAGAATTTACAGTAAAGATCATATAATAGTTTCACATCCCCCTGCTCCTGCAAATGTATATCTGTGTTATCGAGCTGAACCTTCATAGAAAAAAATATCCCTAACCTTATGATTCCATATATTACTGGGATATCTTTTTCACCACGGATTAAATAAATACCAATAAATAAATAAATAAATGGTGAATTTACAGTAAAGATCATATAATAATTTCACATCCCCCTGCTCCTGCAAATGTATATCTGTGTTATCGAGCTGAACCTTCATAGAAAAAATATCCCTAAGCTTATGATTCCATATATTACTGGGATATCATTTTTACATTCTTCTTTCACTGATAATCTCATTAGGGGCCATTGTATTCCTTTTTTGGTTGTGTATTTAATTTCTAATTTCGCTGTCATTTGTTTCTGATTTGTTCTCCCCTTACAAATAGTAAACTCTAGACACAGTAATCAGTTCATGGAAGAAGCATAGTGAATGTGCAAGCAGAACATAGTCAGAAATCTGTGCCATGAGCAGTACAGCTGTATTAAACAGCACGTGCCCACAGAAAAACACAGGAAATGGTTACAGTGTATACAGAACCAGTCACTGATGCACAATGTCTCATCAATACTTTTAATAGGAACCATTTAGCCATGGGTGCAGTTAGGAATCCTCTGGGTCACTGTAGGAGATTGGCATTGTAGAATTTAACAGAAAGGCTGAAAGCCCACGGTCACTATTCAGTTTGCAAATATCTATTGGAGACTCCCTGTGCACAGACTTTGGGCCAGCTGCATTAAATCTGATCACGTGCTGTTGATCTAATTTGATATCAGTAGGGGAGCTTCCTGTAAACATGACATCACAACTTTATCACAGACTAGAAACTGTTTAACTGCAGACAATTGAATGTAATCTTTTCATTGTCTTTCTAATTTGTTGCCTTCTTCCTACTTGCAGCCATCATCCCCTGGTGTGCTTTGTAGCCTTTATGTCTCCTTGGGTTTCACTGCTCCTTCCACTCAGGATGTGTTACAGTGTTTCACTGATGCTTGTATTCACTGACTGTTCTGCTTGGTGGTTGCTTCTTTATCTACAACTGAATCTCACCCATATAAATTTGTCCCTAATAATATTAAGTTGTCTGCTGATTTTACCAGTGTCACTATATGGTGTGTAATTAAATACTGTATATGTTTTTATTCTGATTATGTTGTGAGCCTATTATCCAAGGGCTCTTTAACAGAGCAGGTAAAGGAGCTATTTAAAAAAAAATATGCAGCAGCAAGAGAGACTTGCCTGTTTTCCTGAATTTGGGCCCCTGGGTCTCGCTTGGATACTGTGTGAGTCTAAGACAGACATTTAACCCGGCAATGCTCTCACGTCACCACTGAAAAGAGGCACTTGTGCCCAGTGGGCATGAGTAAAGTTAAAAGATAATAAAAAATAAACAAATAAAAAAGAACAAGAGTTACATGCCGTAAGAATGCTGGAGAAATGTCTCCAGACAGGAGAGGGATACATTAATGAACACATCTGAGCTGATGTCCAAGAATACATATCTGAAAGTTAGCCTACTGATTATAATGTAATATGTTACAGTGATACCGCTTTTTCTGACCAGCCTTCAGATTTACAACAGACAGGAGTAAATATCAGTGCAGAAGACAGCAATGTGAATTACATTTCACTAAGCAAATGGTGTAAAATGAATTTCATACAAAGCTGAGTTGTATTTTCTTGGAAGAAAAAATGTTTTACTGTTCACCCAAGTAGGGGGTCTTTCCCTTTGCAGCCCTTTATTTAGTTAACCTCTGATAACGATGCACCTTGAGATAAAGCCCTCCTCCGTGCAGACCTGACAGTTGTGGATTTTACACACCTGTCCATTGAACAGATGGCCTTTGTTGTTATCTTGTCCTCCTCCAGAGGTAAGTCTGTTAAAATCTGACTGTCTATGGAAGAAAATCACTACAAAGGGAAGTGTAACATTTTAATGATCTTTTCTGAACTTGTGAGGCTGTGATTCATGCAGCAAACTATGTCCATTTCCTTATTATTCTCCCAGTGTGTCGCATACGGTCATTTTAGGTTCTACTTTGGACTTGGTAAACTCCAAGTCCTTCTAGGTTGCCAGTGCTTTAGGTTTATATTTATCTCTGCTACCATATCAGTTGGTTTTCTGAAGAGGTCCCTACATTAAGCAGAACATGTTTTATATCCTTCTTGTACCCTCTCAGCATCTGTCACTTTAAAAGTCAAGCTTCTGTATTAGAAGACAGGTACGTGCTCTCCTGTGTGCATGTCAGGATGTCCTTGCACAAGGAAAAAGGCATTTGTGCACTTCCAGGATCCCCAGTACACGAGCTGTGTTCTGACATGGAGAATGCCAATGACAAGCAAAATTTAAAAAAATGGGATAAAGTTATAACTTGCAATACAGCTTATCTTTCTGCCATGAACTGCAACCGAAGCATTTGCAGGAGCGGCCTTAGGTCAACTGGTGCCATAGGCAAAAGGGCTCTATGGTACCCCCCCACCACCTGGTGCCCTCATCCTGGTCTACCTACACTAAAGAAATACTAGAAAACCCCTCCTAGAGTGGTGCCCTAGGCGGCTGCCTAGTTGGCCTATGCCTAAGGCCGGCTATGAGCATTTGGCACACAAGGGGCAGAGAGAGGATAAGCAGAATACATCGCTGAGGATCATTTTGAAAGTTAACTGATATGATGACTATACATACATCTGTCATACCTTATGTCTGAGTACCCTCTTCTGTGAGTGGTGAAAAATGGGTAAAATCATAAGTATTAGACAAAAGCAGTCTGACAAAAGGAGGCAGGAAGTGGTAAGACAAACTGATTCTGGAAATGAGTCCTAAAGTACAGATGTGCCAAGACTCGAGATCCAAACTGCATTTAAAGGTGTGCACTATGGACCACATCAGTGTGATACAGAGCCATAGGTGGGTTAGAGCAAAAAAATAAAATAAAATAAAAATAACTAGAAATAAAAAAAGTCTTACAAAAAGAAGATCTTGAGGGTCTTTTGTGTTTCTGTAACTGTATTCGCTTTACAAGTCAATGGCAGCTCTGCAGTCACACTCTTTTGGCACTTGTTGATTGTGCCCTTTAATATCCCTATAACTCCTTTTTCCTGCAGCAGTTACCCCTTTCTCCCCACCCTAGATATGGCTCTGCCATGATGCCTTCTTTAACTAAGTGCTAGAGGCAGACATTGCTCTGATGGAATGGCTATAGGCAGAAGTGAATGATTCCTGTGTTTGAGAATGAAGAGTTGATAGAGAAGTGGCAGCACAGATAAGTGTTGAATCATCTGCAGACTGTATTATAGAACCATGTGGAGTAGCTGTGTATAGATTATTACTACAGAGGGAGAAAAGGAGAGGGTCCAAAATAGATCCTTGGGGGGACACCAATGGATAAAGGAAGGTGTGGAGATAGGTCACCCTGGCATAGAACAGATTGTTGACAGCCAGATAAATAGTTATGAAGCCAAGCTGTGGCAGATGGTGAGAAGGATACTTCAGTTAGTACATCTATTAATTTGGAATGGGAAACCATATCAAAAGCTTTTGATAGGTCTAGAAAGATGGCAGATACAAAGTTGTTGTTATTCCTGTGATGGTTCATGGTATTAGTGAAGGATAAGAGAGCTGTAGTGGTACTATGTGATGGGCGAAACCCATGCTGAGTGTTTGCAAGAAGGTTATTTGTTAGTAAGAATTTCATGACCTGGAAATGAATCTACCTTTCGAGTAGCTTAGAAAGAGGTGAAAGAATAGCAATTGGATGATAGTTTGTCAGTTCTGTGGAAGGTCCC
This sequence comes from Protopterus annectens, assembly GCF_019279795.1. Taxonomy (NCBI): domain Eukaryota; kingdom Metazoa; phylum Chordata; order Ceratodontiformes; family Protopteridae; genus Protopterus; species Protopterus annectens. The sequence goes on from NC_056743.1 coordinate 1,906,205,029, forward strand.
CTTTATGAAATGAGATTACATGGGAGATTTTCCACAGCTGAGGAACCTTGTTTTTGAGAACTGATCTATTTATAAGGACTGATACTGGGAAAGCTATAGATTCAGCTGAAATTCTGAGGTGTTCACTGGGTAAGTTATCTATGGCAAGTGCAGTAGGTTTTAATTTCTGTAATAGTTTTTTTATAGTGGCTGTAGGAATTGGGGAGAAACAGAATGAGGTATTGCTAGTTGTAGACTTGGCTGGCTTGGTATCAGGAGTAGAATTATATATTCAGGAAAATGTTTGTTAATTTTATTTATTTGTTTGTTTTGCCTTATTTCTAAGTTCTTGATACTGTTGTTTAGAAACTACTATGTTAGTCTTACGCCATAGTTCCCAGGCTTTATCGCTAGTTTTCAGAAGGGCCCCTTGTGTCTCTGCTTAGCCAGGAGGGATAGTTTGATTTTACTCTGATGGTTCTAACATGCATGTGGATTTAATATATCTAAAAAGGATTTATTAAAGTGGTTCATTGCATCATCTAGGTGAAGGTATTTGAGTGGAGTCCAATTACACCTTTGTAGGTCAGCTAGGAAGTTGTCAAGATTAAAGTTATTTCTGAGTTGTGTAAACATAGCAGGTTTTGGTGGGAATTTGTGTTGTCATATAAGAAATGTGGGTAAGTGGTCGCTCAGACCATCAGGAAGGCAACCTGATTGGAATGAGTGAGAGGAGTTACTTAGTAATATCCAATCCAAGGTGGATTGTACCATCAGGAAGGCGACCTGATTGGAATGAGTGAGAGGAGTTACTTAGTAATATCCAATCCAAGGTGGATTGTACCATCAGGAAGGTGACCTGATTGGAATGAGAGAGAGGAGTTACTTAGTAATATCCAATCCAAGGTGGATTGTACCATCAGGAAGGCGACCTGATTGGAATGAGTGAGAGGAGTTACTTAGTAATATCCAATCCAAGGTGGATTGTACCATCAGGAAGGCGACCTGATTGGAATGAGTGAGAGGAGTTACTTAGTAATATCCAATCCAAGGTGGATTGTACCATCAGGAAGGCAACCTGATTGGAATGAGTGAGAGGAGTTACTTAGTAATATCCAATCCAAGGTGGATCGTACCATCAGGAAGGCAACCTGATTGGAATGAGTGAGAGGAGTTACTTAGTAATATCCAATCCAAGGTGGATCGTACCATCAGGAAGGCAACCTGATTGGAATGAGTGAGAGGAGTTATTTAGTAATATCCAATCCAAGGTGGATTGTACCATCAGGAAGGCAACCTGACTGGAATGAGTGAGAGGAGTTATTTAGTAATATCCAATCCAAGGTGGATTGTACCATCAGGAAGGCAACCTGATTGGAATGAGTGAGACGAGTTATTTAATAATATCCAATCCAAGGTGGATTGTACCATCAGGAAGGCAACCTGATTGGAAGGAGTGAGAGTAGTTATTTAATAATATCCAATCCAAGGTGGATTGTACCATCAGGAAGGCAACCTGATTGGAATAAGTGAAAGGAGTTATTTAATAATATCCAGTCCGAGGTGGATTGTACCATCAGGAAGGCAGCCTGATTGGAATGAGTGAGAGGAGTTATTTAATAATATCCAATCCAAGGTGGACTGTTTTTTACTAGCTTTATCTATTCGGCTAGGTTCTTGAATAGTTTGTGTAAAAACATCCAAGTTTATGCGATGGATGGGGTGATGTGTATCACATGCAAACCAGTCTAAATTAAAATCACCTGGTATGAATGTCTCCTGACTAAGGGTACAAACCAGTCTAAATTAAAATCACCCAGAATGAATGTCTCCTGACTAAGGGTGCAAACCAGTCTAAATTAAAATTACCCAGCATGAATGTTTCCTGCGAAGGGGACAAACCAGTCTAAATTAAAATCATCCAGTATGAATGTCTCCTGACTAAGGGTGCAAACCAGTCTAAATTAAAATCACCAGTATGAATGTCTCCTGACTAAGGGTGCAAACCAGTCTAAATTAAAATCACCCAGTATGAATGTCTCCTGACTAAGGGTACAAACCAGTCTAAATTAAAATCACCAGGTATGAATGTCTCCTGACTAAGGGTGCAAACCAGTCTAAATAAAAATCACCCAGTATGAATGCCTCCTTACTAAGGGTACAAACCAGTCTAAATTAAAATCATCCAGCATGAATGTCTCCTGACTAAGGGTGCAAACCAGTCTAAATTAAAAGCACCCAGTATGAGTGTCTCCTGACTAAGGATCTAAATCAGTCTAAATTAAAATCACCCAGTATGAATGTCACCTGAGTAAGGGTGCAAACCAGTCTAAATTAAAATCACCCAGTATGAATGTCTCCTGACTAAGGGTGAAAACCAGTTTAAATTAAAACCACCCAGTATGAAAGTGTCCTGACTAAGGGTGCAAACCAGTCTAATCTAAAATAACGCAGTATGAATGGCTCCTGACTAAGGGTACAGACCAGTCTATATTAAAATAACTCAGTATGAATGTCCCCTGACTAAGGGTACAAACCAGTCTAAATTAAAATCACCCAGTATGAATGTCTCCTGACTAAGGGTGCAAACCAGTCTAAATTAAAATCACCCAGTATGAATGTCTCCTGAATAAGGGTACAAACCAGTCTAAATTAAAATCACCCAGTATGAATGTCTCCTGACTAAGGGTGCAAACTAGTCTAAATTAAAATCACCCAGTATGAATGTCTCATGACTAAGGGTACAAGCCAGTCTAAATTAAAGTCACCCAGTATGAATGTCTCCTGACTAAGGGTGCAAACTAGTCTAAATTAAAACCATCCAGTATGAATGTCTCCTGACTAAGGATACAAACCAGTCTAAATTAAAGTCACCCAGTATGAATGTCTCCTGACTAAGGGTGCAAAAATGTCTAAATTAAAGTCACCCAGTATGAATATCTCCTGACTAAGGGTGCAAACTAGTCTAAATTAAAATCACCCAGTATGAAGGTCTCCTGACTAAGGGTACAAATCAGTCTAAATTACAATCACCTGGTATGAATGTCTCCTGACTAAGGTTGCAAACCAGTCTAAATTAAAATCAGCCAGTATGAATGTCTCCTGACTAAGGGCGCAAACCAGTTAAAATTAAAATCACCCAATATGAATGTCTCCTGACTAAGGGTATGAACCAGTCTAAATTAAAATCACCCAGTATGAATGTCTCCTAACTAAGGGTGCAAACCAGTCTAAATTAAAAGCACCCAGTATGAGTGTCTCCTGATTAAGGATGCAAACCAGTCTGAATTAAAATCACCCAGTATGAATGTCACCTGAGTAAGGGTGCAAACCAGTCTAAATTAAAATCACCCAGTATGAATGTCTCTTGACTAAGGGTGCACACTAGTCTAAATTAAAACCACCCAGTATGAATGTCTCCTGACTAAGGATACAAACCAGTCTAAATTAAAGTCACCCAGTATGAATGTCTCCTGACTAAGGGTGCAAAAATGTCTAAATTAAAGTCACCCAGTATAAATATCTCCTGACTAAGGGTGCAAACTAGTCTAAATTAAAATCACCCAGTATGAATGTCTCATGACTAAGGTTGCAAACCAGTCAAAATTAAAATCAGCCAGTATGAATGTCTGCTAAGGGTGCAAACCAGACTAAATTAAAAACACCTGATATGAATGTCTCCTGACTAAGGGTGCAAACCAGTCTAAATTAAAGTCACCCAGTATGAATGTCTCCGAACTAAGGGTACAAACCAGTCTAAATTAAAATTGCCCAGTATGAATGTCTCCTGACTAAGGGTACAAACCAGTCTAAATTAAAATCACCCAGTATGAATGTCTCCTGACTAAGGGTGCAAACCAGTCTAAATTAAAATCACCCAGTATGAATGTCTCCTGACTAAGGGTGCAAACCAGTCTAACAAACCAGTCTAAATTAAAGTCACCCAGTATCAATGTCTCCTGACTAAGGGTGCAAAGCAGTCTAAATTAAAGTCACCCAGTATGGCTGTCTCCTGACTAAAGGTGCAAACCAGTCTAAATTAAAATCACCCAGTATGAATGTCTCCTGACTAAGGATGCAAACCAGTCTAAATTAAAATCACCCAGTATGAATGTCTCCTGACTAAGGGTGCAAACCAGTCTAAATTAAAGTCACCCAGTATGAATGTCTCCTGACTAAGGGTGCAAATCAATCTAAATTAAAATCACCCAGTATGAATGTCTCCCGAATAAGAGTACAAACCAGTCTAAATTAAAATCACCCAGTATGAATGTCTCCTGACTAAGGGTGCAAACCAGTCTAAATTAAAATCACCCAGTATGAATGTGTCCTGACTAATGGTGCAAACCAGTCTAAATTAAAATCACCCAGTATGAATGTCTCCTGACTAAGGGTGCAAACCAGTCTAAATTAAAAGCACCCAGTATGAATGTCTCCTGACTAAGGATGCAAACCAGTCTAAATTAAAATCACCCAGTATGAATGTCACCTGAGTAAGGGTGCAAACCAGTCTAAATTAAAATTTCCCAGTATTAATGCCCCCTGACTAAGGGTGCAAACAGGTTTAAATTAAAATCACCCAGTATGAATGTCCCCTGACTAAGGGTGCAAACCAGTCTAAATTAAAATCACCCAGTATGAATGTCCCCTGACTAAGCGTACAAACCAGTCTAAATTAAAATCACCCAGTATGAATGTCTCCTGACTAAGGGTGCAAACCAGTCTAATTTAAAAATCACCCAGTATGAATGTGTCGTGACTAAGGGTGCAAACCAGTCTAAATTAAAATCACCCAGTATGAATGTCTCCTGACTAAGGGTGCAAACCAGTCTAAATTAAAATCACCCAGTGTGATTGTCTCCTGACTAAGGGTACAAACCGGTCTAAATTAAAATCACCCAGTATGCATGTCTCCTGACTAAGGGTGCAAACCAGTCTAAATTAAAATCACCCAGTATAAATGTTTCCCAACTAAGGGTGCTACTTGCTCAGTGTAGTTAACATTCTATAACTTGGAAATTATTTCCAGGTGGGATAGAGCAGCCAATTATATTCTGTTTTTCTTGAATTTATGGTTAGTTTGGTATACATGATTTCTGCACTGTCCAGTTGTGGGGTTTTGCATTCAAGGAAAGTTAAAGTGAGATGGTCTTTAAAGAGGGCAACAACTCCACTTCCTCTTTTGTTGAGTCTATCCACCCATAGTATGTAGTAACCTGGGGGTAGTATTTCATCATCTTTTATATCTGGATTTAGCCATGTTTCAGTGATTATAACTATATCTGGGGAGTATGTACCTAGAGTGGCATGGAGGATGTCCAGTTTGTTGGCTATACTTCTAATATTAATGTTCATTAGCAATAGACCTGATTTTTTCTGTTTAGGATTGGATGTGTGGGGGTGTTGAGACTACAGTGGTTAGATGGGTTGGTGTTATCTGAGAGTGGTCCTGGGTTTGGGTGGATGTCATCACTAAGCAGTAGCCTAGTGGCAATGTTATTAAGTAGTTTCAATCATTTGATAAATTCATTGTTGAGTAACTGAGGATTATAGTGACTATCTTTAGTAGGTATTAATTTAAATGGAAACTATTGGAGGCTAGTAATATTGACAAGTGTAGGACTGATGGTGAGGTATTACATAGAGTAGTATGGTAAGGTGGGTTTGTGGTGTGATGAAAAGTCGGTGTCTGGAATGTGTTGTGGTGATAGGTAGTGAGGTGAGAGAGTAATATGAGTGTAATAAGAAGTGCTAGGTGAAGTACAAGCATGGTGTAGGTCTAGGAGGAGGAAACAGGATAACAGGAAGTGCGTCTAATTGGATGGATAAAGTGAGGGAGTGTCTGTATTAAGAAGTGATAGGTGAAGTACAAGCATGGTATAGGTCTAGGAGGAGGAAACAGGATAACAGGAAGTGCGTCTAATTGGATGGATAAAGTGAGGGAGTGTCTGTAGTAAGAAGTGCTAGGTGAAGTACAAGCATGGTGTAGGTCTAGGAGGAGGAAACAGGATAACAGAATGTGTGTCTAATTGGATGGATAAAGTGAGGGAGTGTCTGTAGTAAGAAGTGCTAGGTGAAGTACAAGCATGGTGTAGGTCTAGGAGGAGGAAACAGGATTGAAAAAATATTATATGGAGCTGCTTACTTCTTGCTTGGTGTGATGGATCTGCAGTGTTCTTATGACACTCAGTCTTGCTGGCTAGATTCTGCTAAAATTCAAAGTCTGATTATATTTGCATTCACAGTCTGTTGCATACAGAAACTTGCAGAATATACACTGATGAGAGAATATACTTTGCAGCACTTGTCTTTAAGAGCAGTAACCAATAACTTTTATAATACATAAAACTGGACAAACGTTGCAGCTTAAAAGTACTGTTCCAACTTTACTTCTCATATAGTACAGATGATGTGAGAGATATAACATTTACCTCAGAACACCAAATGTGTTCCTACCATATCCCCAAACAACTGGATTTATACAGCTCTTTATATACTCTTTTTAAACATATTTTGGAGAATTGCTTATCCTGTAGAAACAATACTAAACTTCCTTGTTTAACAATGTCTTGTAAGAGACCAGCTTTTCTGACAGTGTGAATATCCTGTAACAGTGTCCTGATGTCCATGTAGAAAAACATATTTTGAGGAAACACATTGTCCTGTATTCTATTTGGATCTGTGTATAGAAACATGTGTTCTTATGTCAATGCTGATAAGCATATCCTGTTTTTTATGAAGAAAAACATATTTTTGAGAAAACACATTGTCAGAGATCAGCTTTTCTGACAGTGTGAACATCCTGTATTTTATTTGGATCTTTGTAAAACATCTGTTCTTGTGCCATCCTGTTTTCCATGCAGAATAACATGTCATTGTTCTTTAAAAGCAGATTTTGCATTTTTGTTATTGCATATATCATGCCTTGAGTCTGTAAGGAATAATGTCCATTCAGCAGATTCCTTTTCCAAGCCATGGTCATTTAGTATGACTGCTGATCACATTTACTTAAACTTTGTTTCTGCATTTAAGCAAGCCTTTTCTTTCAGCATATTTACAACATAATTAATTTCAGATTTATATTCATAAAATCTAACAATTCCCTCTGTTTTTAAACATACTCAAAACATTTTATATAGAAAACACAAGAAACAAACCTTTAGTTTGATACAACAAATCAAAATGCAATTTTACATAGTTAATACAATGATATTAAAGTATTACTACCAAAACTGAATGTATTTAACAACTTTTTCTTTTGCAGACCATTCTGTGAAAATATTTTATCAGTTATGAGCTGTGTCTGCTTTAATGTTATTATTTTTTTAACATGATCAATTTATTCTTTTGCAATCACAGAATTTAATTTATGACTTAGAACTGTTTCATTAACTCTTTGCAACTGTTGAATTAACTATAAGAGACAGTAACCATGTGCTACTGCAAGCATTTATACACTACTGAAAACACACAATTTCAATGTCATTTTAACCATAACATTGTGGTCATGTCTTTGAACTGCTCAATAACATCTTGGTAAAACACTGAACTGGGCTTAGATAATAAATATTTGAAAGCAATTTACTGGGGTAAAACCAATGATATTACAACTTGACAAATTACTTTTGAACTTATCACGATGTATTCTTTACAGTATGTATTTACACAGACTGTTTGCTATTTATGCATTTCAATCTAGTAGGTACCCTGGACCCATTTTTTATTAAATATGGTTTTCACACATATTTATTACTAGACATTAATCTCATTTGTACTGAATTCTTCTGCATTTGTACATACAAAGACTATCATTTGTACTGAATTCTTCTGCATACAATGACTATAAAGTACATTTAGTCTAATCTTACAAATTTAATAACATTAATATTAAGCAAAATCTTGGAAAATGTTTGTCTCTTTAGAAATATCTAGTGGAATTGATACCAAATTCATATGTCCTGTTATTTTAAACTACATACTCAACAATTGTTAAAAATATTCATGCTTTTTTATACCAACATTGTTTTGCCAAAAACATATTAAAAATAGTGACCATTCTTGCTATTAGAAACATTTATGCATTTTTGCATATCTTTATTCTCTCTTGTATAGATGTAATCAGTTTTAAGCCATCTCTTGTTTTTGTAAACCATCTCTTGTATAGTTTTACGTTTAACAGGCTGTAAATATAATTTAATTCTAAACAATACAATAATAACCATTATGATAGCTATTAACAACTTGTAAAATATCTTATCCTATCAGGTTTAATCCAGTTTACCAGTATTTCTAATACACTAATACCTGTTTTTCCCTCCCCATAAAAGAGTATTGTCAAGAAGGAATGAGATATTTCTTCCTGTAGCTTTATTTTAGAACCTTATTATTTATTTTTTTCAGTAGCTTTATTTCTGACACTTGTTGTTTATTTTTTCTGTAGCTTCATTTCAGACCCTTGTCACAGTCTGTTTATACAGTCAGTGTAAAACTGAGAAAGTGCCCCTCCCTCTTATACAGTCAGTGTAAAACTGAAAAAGTACCCCTCCCCCTGTAGTACTTCAGCACTGTTTACCTGCCCTATGCTGTGAAAATAGAATGTATGTTAGCCTAACACTATGGTTATACATTTATTTTATTAAATTATGAACTTTTGTCTGACTTGATAACTTTTTATAAAGCTTTTGCTGTTTACTACCACTAGTAGGCATTTACATTCTCCTGCACAATTGATTTGAATTGTATATATACTATAGCCCATTTGCTGGCTGTACTTGATACAACTGAGTTTTTTTTTGTCCTTTTAACATTTACTTGCAAACAGATTATCAGTGACATCTATGCACAATTGTGGCATTTTATTACAATTACCAAATAGTGTTGCCTGTAAATATTTTAACAATTATGTTTTAACAATGATGCTTTAGAAAAACTCAAGCTACTTTTCTGGCAATCAGTCTTGTTGTTTATCTTATCTTTCCAGCATTTCCTGTACTATTCATTTAGTCTAGGAAGGTCTGAGCTTACATTTCATACTCTGTAATGTGATTGTGATTTGCATAACTATGCATTTATACAACATAAATAGACATCATTTTACAATTACCTTACATGGATTTCAGTATTTTTTTATTATTTATTTATTTAACTATTGAACTGTCCTGCCATTAATTTTACAAAAACTGTTTGAATAATACCATCTGTGATTTTCTTCTTAAAATTCAGAACTTTAACTGTTTGGTGTTACTATATAATTATAAACAAATTGTAAAAAACAAAATAGATATTAGTTTAACCAACACATTTATATTTATATTATTTATATTTGCTGTTGTCTGCCTTATTGTAACAGATGTACTCTAGATGAAAAGAACACACATGCATGTCTGTCTTGTATCTGTATATCTTTATACAAGCATGTCATGTCTTGTGACTTTAAATTTTTACTCATCTATTTTTATTTAATTTATACACTAGAACAGTTTTGTTTACCTTTTGACTATGCTAATGTATGGCATTCATATGCTTTACTTTACTGTAGTACTGATAGATGTCTTGCTTTAACTGAATGAAAGTAAAACATTTAAGAATGATTTGTCCAGACATCAAATCCTACCATCCTACCATGTATGTTTAACCATTTTCAAAACATAAACATATTATAAAATATATTTCTTTTGCACAGATTAACTGTGTATGCAGGAAATTCCCTGTCTCTGTCAGTTCAGCTAATTTATTTCCTTTATTCTGCAACTGCTTTTGAAGAATTTTCTGGAATGTTGTATGGTCTTTCTGACATTCTTTTGTAAGCTGTTCTGCTGAATTTGAAACTCCTATGCACTTTTGAAAAGATGTATGTATAACTTGTCTAAGCTTCCTGAACTCATTGTGTCTGTCGTTTAGAAGTTTACTACATTCCTTTGTAACAAAATGTACTAGGGGTTCTATCAGTAACTGATTTGACTCACATGTGGTGACAGGACATAACTGTTCAACATCAGAATGTAATGGAAACACTTTACCCTTAGTTAATTCTTCAGATCTGTCTTTACAGTCTATTTTTTTAGCAATATGATGCAATATTATTTCATGACATAATACACAAAATGCAGTTTTTGTTGAATCACACAATAAACATTTGTCATATTTCACATGATTTTCTTTCAGATACCAGTCAAATATTGTAATACATTTGCATAATGCCTTACTATCAACCTGCCCTAATAAGGTTTTACATTTACTAATGTGCTGTGTATACCAACATAGCAATTTACTAAAGTTTGGTTTACTCCTGCATGAATTATAAATAATATTCATACTATCTAGTAATATACAACCTGTCTAGGAATACAGAAACTATATATGAATATACAAACTGTCTTAAGAATATACAACTCTGTTTAACATCATCCACACTAAATATGTGACACAGAAAAAAGTCTTACCAGTTAGCAAGAAAACAGGTGATCAGGCTGCTATTGCAGATGGCTGGAAATTTTTCAAAGTCACTTGAGAAGCTGGGAAAGCACAACAGGCAGTGGACTGATGGGCTAGTGGATATCCCCCTTTTCTTGAAGAATTTATGGCACTGCGAATTTCTTGAACTAGTCTCACTCCGGATTGTAGACGTCTAAAAAACTTTACTACTGCAAGCTGCATAAACTGGAATACTTCTGTTTAGGATTTACACATACGTACAAATGTTAGTTACTGCAATTTAGCTGAAGTGACCCTCTGCAGGGCTTACCATCACTCCTCCTGTGTTTGAATGCAGATTGTAGGTTCAAATGCAGACTAGCTTGCCATTGAAAAAATTATATGGAGCTAGTCACTCAGCTGCCTCGCCATTGAAAAAATATTATATGGAGCTGCTTACTGCTTCTTGCTTCTTGCCTGGATGGATTCTTGCTAAAATTCAAAGTCTGATTATATTTGCATTCACAGTCTGTTGCATACAGAAACTTGCAGAATATACACTGATGAGAGAATATACTTTGCAGCACTTGTCTTTAAGAGCAGTAACCAATAACTTTTATAATACATAAAACTGGACAAACGTTGCAGCTTAAAAGTACTGTTCCAACTTTACTTCTCATATAGTACAGATGATGTGAGAGATATAACATTTACCTCAGAACACCAAATGTGTTCCTACCATATCCCCAAACAACTGGATTTATACAGCTCTTTATATACTCTTTTTAAACATATTTTGGAGAATTGCTTATCCTGTAGAAACAATACTAAACTTCCTTGTTTAACAATGTCTTGTAAGAGACCAGCTTTTCTGACAGTGTGAATATCCTGTAACAGTGTCCTGATGTCCATGTAGAAAAACATATTTTGAGGAAACACATTGTCCTGTATTCTATTTGGATCTGTGTATAGAAACATGTGTTCTTATGTCAATGCTGATAAGCATATCCTGTTTTATGAAGAAAAACATATTTTTGAGAAAACACATTGTCAGAGATCAGCTTTTCTGACAGTGTGAACATCCTGTATTTTATTTGGATCTTTGTAAAACATCTGTTCTTGTGCCATCCTGTTTTTCCATGCAGAATAACATGTCATTGTTCTTTAAAAGCAGATTTTGCATTTTTGTTATTGCATATATCATGCCTTGAGTCTGTAAGGGAATAATGTCCATTCAGCAGATTCCTTTTCCAAGCCATGGTCATTTAGTATGACTGCTGATCACATTTTACTTAAACTTTGTTTCTGCATTTAAGCAAGCCTTTTCTTTCAGCATATTTACAACATAATTAATTTCAGATTTATATTCATAAAATCTAACAAGGATAACAGAATGTGTGTCTAATTGGATGGATAAAGTGAGGGAGTGTCTGTAGTAGGAAGTGCTAGGTGAAGTACAAGCATGGTGTAGGTCTAGGAGGAGGAAACAGGATAACAGGAAGTGCGTCTAATTGGATGGATAAAGTGAGGGAGTGTCTGTAGTAAGAAGTGCTAGGTGAAGTACAAGCATGGTGTAGGTCTAGGAGGAGGAAACAGGATAACAGGAAGTGCGTCTAATTGGATGGATAAAGTGAGGGAGTGTCTGTAGTAAGAAGTGCTAGGTGAAGTACAAGCATGGTGTAGGTCTAGGAGGAGGAAACAGGATAACAGGAAGTGCGTCTAATTGGATGGATAAAGTGAGGGAGTGTCTGTAGTAAGAAGTGCTAGGTGAAGTACAAGCATGGTGTAGGTCTAGGAGGAGGAAACAGGATAACAGGAAGTGCGTCTAATTGGATGGATAAAGTGATGGAGTGTCTGTAGTAGGAAGTGCTAGGTGAAGTACAAGCATGGTGTAGGCCTAGGAGGAGGAACCAGGATAACAGGAAGTGCGTCTAATTGGATGGATAAAGTGATGGAGTGTCTGTAGTAGGAAGTGCTAGGTGAAGTACAAGCATGGTGTAGGTCTAGGAGGAGGAACCAGGATAACAGGAAGTGTGTCTAATTGGATGGATAGAGTGATGGAGTGTAAGCCTAGTGCTCAAGAGTAGAACCACTAGGGGCAGGTGGAATATGGGGACAGGGTAGGGGAGCGGAGTGAGCCCAAAGGGTGAACAGAGCAGGCAAAGCAACCCAGCAGGAGGGATTTCAAATAGAAAAGAAAAAAAACAATCAGGAGTTTGCTTTGCTTTTTCTTTGCTTAAACACAAATGTAATGTATTTGAACTGTTACTCAAATTATCCAGTACTTTCTCCATTCCTTTCATATCTTTGGACACAGTTACAATATTGTCCATGCATGATAACATAATTGGTATTTCAATGTCGTCCTGATTTATGTAGCATACATCTTTTCAGTTCCTGATTTATATGGCCCACTATTACATTCATTGCCAGTATAATTATTGTACTGTTGAAAGGACATCCTAGTTCTGTACCATTTTTATAATCATGTCCTTACAAAACTTTTATCTTAATACACTTATAAGATGAAACACATACATTCATTAATTTTTCACTTATATTATACAATCAAAACATTTCCCATAACTTACAACGTAGTATAGTATCAAAGGGTTTCTGCATGCCACTGTCATACTTTTTACATTTTCCTTTTGACTTATGTTATCATCTACTAACTCCCTAATCATCATTAATAATTCCTGACAATCCCTGTCTCTTACACTATATCAACAGACCAAACTGTAGTGACACCAACACTCAAAAAAGTAAAAACACTGGTGTAAAATCACGGACCTTCACTACTACTTATTGATGCCAACACTCAAAAAAGTAAAAACACCGGTGCAGAATCATGGAATCTCCACTAAATAGTGGAGGTTCCATGATTCTGCACTGGTGTTTTTACTTTTTTGAGTGTTGGTGTCAATATATAGTGGAGGTTCCATGATTCTGTAATAAATAGTGGAGGTTCCCTGATTCAGTAATAAATAGTGGAGGTTCCATGATTCTGTAATAAATAGTGGAGGCTCCATGATTCTGTAATAAATAGTGGAGGTTCCATGATTCTGTAATAAATAGTGGAGGTTCCCTGATTCTGTAATAAATAGTGGAGGTTCCATGATTCTGTAATAAATAGTGGAGGTTCCATGATTCTGTAATAAATAGTGGAGGTTCCATGATTCTGTAATAAATAGTGGAGGTTCCCTGATTCTGTAATAAATAGTGGAGGTTCCATGATTCTGTAATAAATAGTGGAGGTTCCCTGATTCTGTAATAAATAGTGGAGGTTCCATGATTCTGTAATAAATAGTGGAGGTTCCATGATTCTGCACTGGTGTTTTTACGTTTTTGAGTGTTGGTGTCAATATATAGTGGAGGTTCCATGATTCTGTAATAAATAGTGGAGGTTCCATGATTCTGTAATAAATAGTGGAGGTTCCATGATTCTGTAATAAATAGTGGAGGCTCCATGATTCTGTAATAAATAGTGGAGGTTCCCTGATTCTGTAATAAATAGTGGAGGTTCCCTGATTCTGTAATAAATAGTGGAGGCTCCATGATTCTGTAATAAATAGTGGAGGTTCCATGATTCTGTAATAAATAGTGGAGGTTCCATGATTCTGTAATAAATAGTGGAGGCTCCATGATTCTGTAATAAATAGTGGAGGTTCCATGATTCTGTAATAAATAGTGGAGGTTCCATGATTCTGTAATAAATAGTGGAGGTTCCCTGATTCTGTAATAAATAGTGGAGGTTCCCTGATTCTGTAATAAATAGTGGAGGCTCCATGATTCTGTAATAAATAGTGGAGGTTCCCTGATTCTGTAATAAATAGTGGAGGTTCCCTGATTCTGTAATAAATAGTGGAGGTTCCATGATTCTGTAATAAATAGTGGAGGTTCCATGATTCTGTAATAAATAGTGGAGGTTCCCTGATTCTGTAATAAATAGTGGAGGCTCCATGATTCTGTAATAAATAGTGGAGGTTCCCTGATTCTGTAATAAATAGTGGAGGTTCCATGATTCTGTAATAAATAGTGGAGGTTCCATGATTCTGTAATAAATAGTGGAGGTTCCTGATTCTGTAATAAATAGTGGAGGCTCCATGATTCTGTAATAAATAGTGGAGGTTCCATGATTCTGTAATAAATAGTGGAGGTTCCATGATTCTGTAATAAATAGTGGAGGTTCCCTGATTCTGTAATAAATAGTGGAGGTTCCCTGATTCTGTAATAAATAGTGGAGGCTCCATGATTCTGTAATAAATAGTGGAGGTTCCATGATTCTGTAATAAATAGTGGAGGTTCCCTGATTCTTTAATAAATAGTGGAGGTTCCATGATTCTGCAATAAATAGTGGAGGTTCCATGATTCTGTAATAAATAGTGGAGGTTCCATGATTCTGTAATAAATAGTGGAGGCTCCATGATTCTGTAATAAATAGTGGAGGCTCCATGATTCTGTAATAAATAGTGGAGGTTCCCTGATTCTGTAATAAACAGTGGAGGTTCCCTGATTCTGTAATAAATAGTGGAGGTTCCATGATTCTGTAATAAATAGTGGAGGTTCCATGATTCTGTAATAAATAGTGGAGGTTTCATGATTCTGTAATAAATAGTGGAGGCTCCATGATTCTGTAATAAATAGTGGAGGCTCCTGATTCTGTAATAAATAGTGGAGGTTCCCTGATTCTGTAATAAATAGTGGAGGTTCCATGATTCTGTAATAAATAGTGGAGGTTCCATGATTCTGTAATAAATAGTGGAGGTTCCATGATTCTGTAATAAATAGTGGAGGTTCCATGATTCTGTAATATATAGTGGAGGTTCCCTAATTCTGTAATAAATAGTGGAGGTTCCATGATTCTGTAATAAATAGTGGAGGCTCCATGATTCTGTAATAAATAGTGGAGGTTCCCTGATTCTGTAATAAATAGTGGAGGTTCCATGATTCTGTAATAAATAGTGGAGGCTCCATGATTCTGTAATAAATAGTGGAGGTTCCATGATTCTGTAATAAATAGTGGAGGTTCCCTGATTCTGTAATAAATAGTGGAGGTTCCCTGATTCTGTAATAAATAGTGGAGGCTCCATGATTCTGTAATAAATAGTGGAGGTTCCATGATTCTGTAATAAATAGTGGAGGTTCCCTGATTCTGTAATAAATAGTGGAGGTTCCCTGATTCTGTAATAAATAGTGGAGGCTCCATGATTCTGTAATAAATAGTGGAGGTTCCATGATTCTGTAATAAATAGTGGAGGTTCCCTGATTCTGTAATAAATAGTGGAGGCTCCATGATTCTGTAATAAATAGTGGAGGTTCCATGATTCTGTAATAAATAGTGGAGGTTCCATGATTCTGTAATAAATAGTGAAGGTTCCATGATTCTGTAATAAATAGTGGAGGTTCCATGATTCTGTAATAAATAGTGGAGGTTCCCTGATTCTGTAATAAATAGTGGAGGTTCCCTGATTCTGTAATAAATAGTGGAGGTTCCATGATTCTGTAATAAATAGTGGAGGTTCCATGATTCTGTAATAAATAGTGGAGGTTCCCTGATTCTGTAATATATAGTGGAGGTTCCCTGATTCTGTAATATATAGTGGAGGGTCCCTGATTCTGTAATAAATAGTGGAGGTTCCATGATTCTGTAATAAATAGTGGAGGTTCCCTGATTCTGTAATAAATAGTGGAGATTCCATGATTCTGTAATATATAGTGGAGGTTCCCTGATTCTGTAATATATAGTGGAGGTTCCCTGATTCTGTAATAAATAGTGGAGGTTCCATGATTCTGTAATAAATAGTGGAGGTTCCCTGATTCTGTAATAAATAGTGGAGGTTCCATGATTCTGTAATAAATAGTGGAGGTTCCATGATTCTGTAATAAATAGTGGAGGTTCCCTGATTCTGTAATAAATAGTGGAGGCTCCATGATTCTGTAATAAATAGTGGAGGTTCCCTGATTCTGTAATAAATAGTGGAGGTTCCATGATTCTGTAATAAATAGTGGAGGTTCCCTGATTCTGTAATAAATAGTGGAGGTTCCATGATTCTGTAATAAATAGTGGAGGTTCCATGATTCTGTAATAAATAGTGGAGGTTCCCTGATTCTGTAATAAATAGTGGAGGCTCCATGATTCTGTAATAAATAGTGGAGGTTCCATGATTCTGTAATAAATAGTGGAGGTTCCCTGATTCTGTAATAAATAGTGGAGGTTCCATGATTCTGCAATAAATAGTGGAGGTTCCATGATTCTGTAATAAATAGTGGAGGTTCCATGATTCTGTAATAAATAGTGGAGGCTCCATGATTCTGTAATAAATAGTGGAGGCTCCATGATTCTGTAATAAATAGTGGAGGTTCCCTGATTCTGTAATAAACAGTGGAGGTTCCCTGATTCTGTAATAAATAGTGGAGGTTCCATGATTCTGTAATAAATAGTGGAGGTTCCATGATTCTGTAATAAATAGTGGAGGTTTCATGATTCTGTAATAAATAGTGGAGGCTCCATGATTCTGTAATAAATAGTGGAGGCTCCCTGATTCTGTAATAAATAGTGGAGGTTCCCTGATTCTGTAATAAATAGTGGAGGTTCCATGATTCTGTAATAAATAGTGGAGGTTCCATGATTCTGTAATAAATAGTGGAGGTTCCATGATTCTGTAATAAATAGTGGAGGTTCCATGATTCTGTAATATATAGTGGAGGTTCCCTAATTCTGTAATAAATAGTGGAGGTTCCATGATTCTGTAATAAATAGTGGAGGCTCCATGATTCTGTAATAAATAGTGGAGGTTCCCTGATTCTGTAATAAATAGTGGAGGTTCCATGATTCTGTAATAAATAGTGGAGGCTCCATGATTCTGTAATAAATAGTGGAGGTTCCATGATTCTGTAATAAATAGTGGAGGTTCCCTGATTCTGTAATAAATAGTGGAGGTTCCCTGATTCTGTAATAAATAGTGGAGGCTCCATGATTCTGTAATAAATAGTGGAGGTTCCATGATTCTGTAATAAATAGTGGAGGTTCCCTGATTCTGTAATAAATAGTGGAGGTTCCCTGATTCTGTAATAAATAGTGGAGGCTCCATGATTCTGTAATAAATAGTGGAGGTTCCATGATTCTGTAATAAATAGTGGAGGTTCCCTGATTCTGTAATAAATAGTGGAGGCTCCATGATTCTGTAATAAATAGTGGAGGTTCCATGATTCTGTAATAAATAGTGGAGGTTCCATGATTCTGTAATAAATAGTGAAGGTTCCATGATTCTGTAATAAATAGTGGAGGTTCCATGATTCTGTAATAAATAGTGGAGGTTCCCTGATTCTGTAATAAATAGTGGAGGTTCCCTGATTCTGTAATAAATAGTGGAGGTTCCATGATTCTGTAATAAATAGTGGAGGTTCCATGATTCTGTAATAAATAGTGGAGGTTCCCTGATTCTGTAATATATAGTGGAGGTTCCCTGATTCTGTAATATATAGTGGAGGTTCCCTGATTCTGTAATAAATAGTGGAGGTTCCATGATTCTGTAATAAATAGTGGAGGTTCCCTGATTCTGTAATAAATAGTGGAGATTCCATGATTCTGTAATATATAGTGGAGGTTCCCTGATTCTGTAATATATAGTGGAGGTTCCCTGATTCTGTAATAAATAGTGGAGGTTCCATGATTCTGTAATAAATAGTGGAGGTTCCCTGATTCTGTAATAAATAGTGGAGGTTCCATGATTCTGTAATAAATAGTGGAGGTTCCATGATTCTGTAATAAATAGTGGAGGTTCCCTGATTCTGTAATAAATAGTGGAGGCTCCATGATTCTGTAATAAATAGTGGAGGTTCCCTGATTCTGTAATAAATAGTGGAGGTTCCCTGATTCTGTAATAAATAGTGGAGGTTCCCTGATTCTGTAATAAATAGTGGAGGTTCCATGATTCTGTAATAAATAGTGGAGGTTCCCTGATTCTGTAATAAATAGTGGAGGCTCCATGATTCTGTAATAAATAGTGGAGGTTCCATGATTCTGTAATAAATAGTGGAGGTTCCATGATTCTGCAATAAATAGTGGAGGTTCCATGATTCTGTAATAAATAGTGGAGGTTCCATGATTCTGTAATAAATAGTGGAGGTTCCATGATTCTGCACTGGTGTTTTTACGTTTTTGAGTGTTGGTGTCAATATATAGTGGAGGTTCCATGATTCTGTAATAAATAGTGGAGGTTCCATGATTCTGTAATAAATAGTGGAGGCTCCATGATTCTGTAATAAATAGTGGAGGTTCCCTGATTCTGTAATAAATAGTGGAGGTTCCATGATTCTGTAATAAATAGTGGAGGTTCCCTGATTCTGTAATAAATAGTGGAGGTTCCCTGATTCTGTAATAAATAGTGGAGGCTCCGTAATAAATAATGGAGGTTCCATGATTCTGTAATAAATAGTGGAGGTTCCCTGATTCTGTAATAAATAGTGGAGGTTCCCTGATTCTGTAATAAATAGTGGAGGTTCCATGATTCTGTAATAAATAGTGGAGGTTCCATGATTCTGTAATATATAGTGGAGGTTCCCTGATTCTGTAATAAATAATGGAGGTTCCATGATTCTGTAATAAATAGTGGAGGTTCCATGATTCTGTAATAAATAGTGGAGGTTCCCTGATTCTGTAATAAATAGCGGAGGTTCCATGATTCTGTAATAAATAGTGGAGGCTCCATGATTCTGTAATAAATAGTGGAGGTTCCCTGATTCTGTAATAAATAGTGGCGGCTCCATGATTCTGTAATAAATAGTGGAGGTTCCATGATTCTGTAATAAATAGTGGATGTTCCATGACTCTGTAATAAATAGTGGAGGTTCCATGATTCTGTAATAAATAGTGGAGGTTCCATGATTCTGTAATAAATAGTGGAGGTTCCATGATTCTGTAATAAATAGTGGAGGTTCCATGATTCTGTAATAAATAGTGGAGGCTCCATGATTCTGTAATAAATAGTGGAGGTTCCCTGATTCTGTAATAAATAGTGGAGGTTCCCTGATTCTGTAATAAATAGTGGAGGTTCCATGATTCTGTAATAAATAGTGGAGGTTCCCTGATTCTGTAATAAATAGTGGAGGTTCCATGATTCTGTAATAAATAGTGGAGGTTCCATGATTCTGTAATAAATAGTGGAGGTTCCATGATTCTGTAATAAATAGTGGAGGTTCCATGATTCTGCACTGGTGTTTTTACGTTTTTGAGTGTTGGTGTCAATATATAGTGGAGGTTCCATGATTCTGTAATAAATAGTGGAGGCTCCATGATTCTGTAATAAATAGTGGAGGTTCCCTGATTCTGTAATAAATAGTGGAGGTTCCCTGATTCTGTAATAAATAGTGGAGGTTCCATGATTCTGTAATAAATAGTGGAGGTTCCATGATTCTGTAATAAATAGTGGAGGTTCCCTGATTCTGTAATAAATAGTGGAGGTTCCATGATTCTGTAATAAATAGTGGAGGTTCCATGATTCTGTAATAAATAGTGGAGGTTCCATGATTCTGTAATAAATAGTGGAGGTTCCATGATTCTGCACTGGTGTTTTTACGTTTTTGAGTGTTGGTGTCAATATATAGTGGAGGTTCCATGATTCTGTAATAAATAGTGGAGGCTCCATGATTCTGTAATAAATAGTGGAGGTTCCCTGATTCTGTAATAAATAGTGGAGGTTCCATGATTCTGTAATAAATAGTGGAGGTTCCCTGATTCTGTAATAAATAGTGGAGGTTCCATGATTCTGTAATAAATAGTGGAGGTTCCCTGATTCTGTAATAAATAGTGGAGGTTCCCTGATTCTGTAATAAATAGTGGAGGTTCCATGATTCTGTAATAAATAGTGGAGGTTCCATGATTCTGTAATAAATAGTGGAGGTTCCCTGATTCTGTAATAAATAGTGGAGGTTCCATGATTCTGTAATAAATAGTGGAGGTTCCATGATTCTGTAATAAATAGTGGAGGTTCCATGATTCTGTAATAAATAGTGGAGGTTCCATGATTCTGCACTGGTGTTTTTACGTTTTTGAGTGTTGGTGTCAATATATAGTGGAGGTTCCATGATTCTGTAATAAATAGTGGAGGTTCCCTGATTCTGCACCGATGTTCTTATACTATATATTATATCATCTTTAACCTTATTATTTATAATTTCCATTCTCTTCTGAATTATTTTCATAACAAATTATAGTCTGTATTATTCATTACTGTCAATCTCTAATTCCTTGAGATAGCAAAAAATAATCTATTTCTGTTTTATGTTCTCCTTTCTGTAAGTCCATCCATTAAATCTCCATAAATATGTTACCATATTTTATTATATTTAAATCTTTATCCATGTCACTTCCCTTTCTCTTTCTTCTATTTTTTTCAAGTCACAATAAAAATTTCCTAAAATTATAATATCCATGTTTTTGCTATATAATCTAAACTATGCTGAAACATAATTGCTCTATCTTTTTCATTAACACAAGCTTAAATTCCTACCAGAATGTATGGCTGTTCTTTCCACCTTATATCCAAAACTGTTGTTCTTCCCATCTTTAACAAGGTCACATGTAGAATTTTTACTGTTTTCTTTAATAATATTCCTCTACCCGAACATATATCTTTTCTAGATTCCAGACAATATCAGTTCCCCATAATTGCTCAGTTTGTAATCTTTCCATTATAGTTAAATCTCTTATATCTTCTGGAACTATTATATCTGTATCAAGATTTTTACACCATTCTAAGATACCTATCCTCCTTGTTAAACTTTTCATAGGATCATAGGAGATTACTAGGCTATCGACCCAGAGGTCATTTTAGGCCTAGTCGTTTCAACCCAATGTAATACCGTAGAGGCACTAGTCAATACCCAAGATTGCATTTAGTGATGACTGCCCATGTCCAGGAGGGTTGTGGACACTATCCCTAGTAAGAATTTACAGTGCCCCATCCACTCATCCTGATTCCTCTTGAACAGTGTCATAGAGGTGCTCTGTTTCATGTGAATTAGTAGCCTGTTGCAAAGATGTGGCAGTCAATGGAAGATAAATCTGCCCTTCAAGCATGTACTGTTTAAGTTGCGGGCCATATTTAAATCCCTGGAACAGATAGCCCTAGACCCATTTGATTTATGGATATGCAGTAAGTTCATTAAGTTTGGGTCTTGGTCTGCTCTGTAGGCCCAAGCATATTTCTTCCTTAAGAAGTCTATATGATACAGAGTATATTGACAAGGATTTTAGTTGGTCCATGTAAGGCACATGCTGGAGGCCCTTGATCTTCTTTGTTAGATACCTCTGAGGTCTCTCTAATTGCTGTAGGTGCATACCAAACGCGGTGTTGTACTCAATTATGAGCCATATAAGTGCTGAATATAGGTGGGTTGTAACTTCTTTTGCTCTTGAAGTGATGCCTTTAGTAATTACGTGAGCTGTGTGGAAAGCTTTCCTTACAATGGTAGACATGTGGGGGTCGAAGTTAACGTCTATGTCAACCTGTGATTCCAGGTCCCTTACCACTTCATGGGTACTTAGGGTATTGTTTGTGAAGGGACATTGTTTGTGCTGAAGGGAATGATGATGCATTTCTTTGCATTTAGTTTGAGACCATGATTAATACACCAGTCGCGGGCCTGTGTGAGATCATCCTGGAGTCTACTAACTTCATCTGGAGATTCAATGATTGCACCTAGTTTGCAGTCATCTGCAGACTTGGTAGGCCACAACCCTTTAGTTTGATATGAACTTCTGTGAAGTATATACTAAACAGTAGGGGGCCAGCACAGACCCCTGTGGCACCCCGCTGGTAACAGGTCTGCTAGTTGATGCAGTCACTCACTTTGATAGTGTGTGTCCAGTTAGTGAGGCAGTTGACAACCCATCTTACAACAAAAGGGTTTACATTCAGTTTGCTAAGTTTATTGGTAATACCAGAGTGTGGGATTGTGTCAAAAGCCTTTGCCAGGTTGAGGTATGCTATGTGCACAGATTTGCCCTCATCAATGGCCTTGGTCATACTTTCAAAGAAATCCACCAGATTTAACAGGCAGGACCTGCCCTTCACAAAGCCAAATTGGGTAGGATCCTGGGTTTGGAGGGCTCCTATGTCTTTATTTATGAGGTCCATAATAATACGTTCCATAGCCTTACAGATGAGGCTGGTCAGGCTTATGGGTCTGTAATTCCCCAGGTCTGTTGCTAGGCCACCTTTGAGGAGGGGAATAACTGTAGCTGTTTTGTATTTCGCCAGAACAAAGCCTGTGGTTAGACTATGATTGAAAAGGGTATTTAGTGTTGATGCTAGTTCATGTTTTAGCCTGTTGAGAAGACAGCCTGGGATGTCATGTGATCCCATAGCAGCCATGTTTTTTGCCTTGAACAGGGCTTTGAGGACCTGCTGTTCAGATATGTATGGTGGGGGGAGTTTGGGGGAGAGTTTGTTGTAAGTTAGGCGGGGATAAGGAAGTGACATTTTTACCAAACCTGTCTGCTAGCAGGTTCACTATCTCTGTGGAGTCAGTGTGTGTGATACCGTTGGCCATCAGTTCTGCACGTGCTTGGGTCCTACCCTTTAGGTTAAGTACGTAAAAGGCCTTAAAGTTATCCTTGGAAGTACTTGCTAGGTTTCTCCCAAAGGAGCTCTTGAAGGATTTGACAAGTTGTCTTATTTGCCTGTTAAGGCTGAGGAGGGTGCTTTTCCATTGTTGGGTCCCTGTCTTTGTTTTCTTGGACAGCAACTTTTTGCATTTGTTGTAGAGTTTGTTAATGCTGAAAGTCCACCATGGCAGCTTGGTTTTACTTGGGGCTCTGGCTTTGATTCTATCTGGTACAGCTAAGTTTATACACTTATGTAAGTGATTGTACAGGTCTTTAGTGTAAGCTTTGGAGTAGCTACCACTTTCAGCTTAGGGTAGGGCTTGGAATGCAGTTATACCTTCACCTAGGAGGATTTAATTTTCCTTGGTAAAGTTTTTTAGTCTAATTTCACCCATTGTGAGTTCTTGTGTTAATGTCAGTTCGAAGGTGTCTGATTTGTGGTCAATTTTAACTAATGAAGGTCCAACAGTTGCAGCAGTGCACCTGTTTGACATGTTGGTGAGGACCAGATCTAGAGTGTTAGTTCCTCTTGTTGGGGTATGGACAATTTGCTCCAGGGCATTTGAATTCACAAAGTCAAGGAACTTTTGTGCTAGTGAGTTTGGGCTAGAATAGGTTTCCCAGTTGATGGCAGGATAATTGAAATCCCCCATAACCAGTGTATTCGGTATAATTTGGATTGTCTTCAGTTTGGTTAAGTAGGGTCCATGGGTATCATGATCCAAGGAACAGGATTTCAACTGGCTAGGACTTGAATGAGGGTCTTACCCACCATAACCTTGATCTGGAGTAACTCCATAGAGTTGTCCAGTCTAACTAAACGTGAGGTGAATTTATCTCTAATACAGACTGAAACACCGCCTCTGGTTTTCATACATTCATTTTGTGTTCTAAAAGTGTGGGTGTGGAAGCCATTCTAGCCTTGCAGGGCTGGGGTACTGTCTGAGGCCTTAAACCAGGTTTCTGTGACTGCACAGACATCTACATCTTCTAGTGACAGAAGTGCTTCCAAGGAGTGCAGTTTTTGGTTTTCGCTCCTAGCATTTAGCAACATGACCCTTATTTTGTTCTGATTGGTTAATTTCACATCAGTAATGTTGTTTTTGAGACCTTTACTGAAAAAGGTACTATGGGGGAGGCAAAAGCCTTTGCCAGCAGCTGAAAGCCTGGGGGTGCAGGTGCAAACCGTCTCTGGCAAAGCAGCGAGGTATGTCAACCATGGCTTCCGAGGCAGACAGGTACTGGATGCCCTTGGAACAACACCAAAAACTAAGCAAATTATTGAAATCAATCATTTTTGTTTATACTGTGGCATCATTCTAGGTGAGGGTTGCATGCTGCTCAAGGCTAGGGACATACCTGCCTGGGGCACATACTCAGAGAGATTGACCATGTCTCTCTTCATATAGCCCAGTGAGGTATGTCTCAGGTCATTTACACCAACATGAACTATGACAGAGTCATAATGGTACTTGTTGCTGAGAGACGTGACTGTATGTATGATTTTGTGAATCCTGGCACTGGACAGGCTGTATGTGACCTTCTCCTTGTCCAGCCTGGTGAGTGGAACATCTGTGTGTCTTACTATTGAATCTCCAATGACAAGAAAACTTGTTTTTTAGTGTTTCACTTTACTGGCTTGGTGGCTGAGACACTGGTGTTGCTGTTGTCATCTGTGCTGTAGCAGACTTGTGTTTTGGAGGTCTTTGGTGTTTCCGTAAGTTTATCGAGAGAACCATCGCATATGTGGATTTATGTGTTTGATGCATACTATGTGTATGAGTGCTGGTATGTGTATGAGTAGTGGTACTATGTGAATATGTAGTGGTAGCTGAGCTGACAACATCTCAGTGTTACTGCTTTGAGTGAGACAGAGCATGGATTCTTGGTGTAAATACATCTCTCATACTCTGTGTTATTAGTAAATGGTTGTCTGTGCACATGAGGCAATTGCTACATTGCCTCCAGAGACCCAAGTCAACAAAGTTGGCAGGAGAAACAAGGGTAGTCCAACTGTCCATAATATTGGGTTAAAGCCTTTTGTCTCTAGGGGTGGTTTTTCAGAAACAATCATGTAGGAGTGAATGGCTATTTCTGTCTGGGTTTTAAGGGAAAATCTGTTGAATTTAACTGTCCAGCTTTGGCGCACAACTGCTCTGTAGTGTGCTGTGCTAGGCGACGGGCAAACAAACAGAAACCTGCTCAGATGCAAGGCCTAAATACCAGAAGGTAAAACTTGATAAAAATTGTAACAAAATTCAAAAGGACCAATGAGGATGCTTATTCCAAGCCTAGAAAGGCCTCCCTTTACCAGGTAGGTACCAATCAAACACAATTCTAGAGCTATTCCAATCCAAGATGGTCTGGAAAACATGCTCAGTACAAAGAAACCACTACAGACAGTTCCAGAAGCAGCAGGCCTGGATCTGGACTATGCTACAGGTACTAGCTAGCCTTGTTTCAGTAAGAAACACTACAGAATATTTAACACAGCAGAAATAGCAGTGAGATACTGAAAAATGTTTGAAACAGGAGAAAACCAGCCAGGAGGCTGTAAAGAATGACTTAAACAGTTAACAGATCAGTTAATTAACTACTGCTTGTTGAGAAAACCAAAACAGGCAGACCAGATAGTTTCAAAACAGTGAAAAATATCAGTAAATACTTAATAAGCAATAGAAACAACATAAATGCTTGCCAAACAGTGAAAACAGGAATAAAATGTGATTTTACAGGTACACTGTAGCAGTTTACATTTACTGCTACTGTTTGACCTGTAGCTCTTTGAAGATAAATTTACCACAAACTTTGTTTCATTCTCCCAGTCATAGTAGCCCTTCCATTTTTTTCTTTTCTACCATATTACTTCCTATAAACTCTCTTTTCCTTTCTCCCACCCTTTTACCTATCGAGTTCTTGTTACCTTTCACTGTAACCCAGTTAATGTCATGCTCATTACTGATTTACGAACCGTCTTCCTTTTCTGTTTCTTTTATTTCCTTACTTTTTCATTTTGTTCTCTATTTTTTCTTCTCTCACATTTTTTCATCCACCCTGTTTTACCACATCCTGTTGTGCCCCAGACTATTTCTCGCCCCCTTCTGTTTTTTATCTTTACAATCCATGCACAAATTACCTGTTTTATCACATTTATATAACATTTCAGTTCACATTTTCTTTCATCATGATTACTTTCACCACCTTCGTAACATTTTCTTTTATCACAGCCATTAATTAAATGATCTGACTTTCCACAACAGAAATACATTTTTTTCTTTTTGATATTTATCACACTTGAAATATGTACAATGTCGTCATTTTTCATTTTCAACACAGCATTGCATTCCCAACCCCCAGTTCATAAACCTTTGTTGTCATAAACTTTATTTATGTCCATAACTTCTTGGCACATTTTAATCAAACGTTTCTTTAAAGTCTCTTTCAACATCAGTTCTAAACTGAATATGAACTTTCTTCTTAGTTTCTCTATTAAACGTTTTCAGAACATGAGAGTTCCAAGGATGACATTCTTTTTTCATAGTTCATAGATTAGTACTAGGCTAACTGCCCTTCTGGGCCCACTTTAAACCTAGCCAAGTACTTTATCTGAGAATCAAACGGTGTACTTTATGTCTGCAAGGTAAACACCTTAACCATTTTGACAACCTCCCAACCTTTTTATATGGTCTTAAAAAATGTCTTCATTCTTGTCCCAGTTTAAAAAATAATGACTCAAAATGTGTCTATTTAGATGAGTAAATGCCCTTACGTCCTCCCGTTTTACACTTACAGAAGAAATTACATTGTCCCATTTTTTACACCTGTCCATTTCATCCTCTGTCTTGCTAAAAAGTCTTACAGTAAATGATTTTTTTTCTTACCTTCTGTTGTCTTGTGTCATTACTAATTGTCTGTTTCATATTTCTTACCATGTCTGGATATTTGTATTCCTGTTAGAGGTTTCTCTATCTCTTTTCTGTTCCCTCTTCTGTCATTACTAATTGTCTGTTTCATATTTCTTACCATGTCTGCATATGTTTTATTCCTGTTAGACGTCCCTCTCTCTCTTTTCTGTTCCCTGCTGTCTGATCATGTAGGCTGTCCATTCCTTCACCCCAGGAGAAGTCCTTGCCACTCTCTGGTTCACTTTCCGAAAGCAAACCTTTTAATACATCGTCCTGCAATGTTCCTGACTGGAGGGTTGTAACAATGCACTCCTTTCTCATCTCAACTTCTTCACCAAATAAATGTTGCTGAAATACCATTTCCCAAGTCTGTGGAAGGCTTCATTGCCTTCCTTTCACCATCCAACACAACCTCCAACTCCATGAAAATGGCACCTCTGTCACTATTATCATCTGGACCATCCATGATCAACTCATTTCTCATCACAACACCCTCCAAGTGCACGTTCTCTACATAAACTGCTTCCTCACCACTGACTCTTTCCCAGGTTCCACCATGTTGTCTTTCTACTTTTTCAGGCTGCCACTGCAACTGGAAATGGAAGCAGGACGTACACAGAACCAATGCATCCTACCAGCAGCTGTGGGGGCAATTCCCCAGTGCCCTGGCCAAATTCCCTGCAGTATATATGCCAGCTTGGGTTTCCCTTAAAAAAGGCCAGTAGCCTAGTGGGACTAACCTGGTCAGCAAAGGATAAATAAATAAAATATTAAATAAATAATGGGGACTACTCTAGCTGTTACACTCTACCTGACTAGCTTCCACTCACCTTCCTCAAACAATCTGCAGACAGCATTGCTTATCCCATCTCTATTCTTATAAATAGATCCATACAAGAATCATACGTCCCTTCTATCTGGCACCAAGCTTACATCATCCCCCTCCATAAACATGGCAAAAATACTGATACCATCAACTTCAGACCCATTGCCATCCTTTCCCCTGTTTCTAAAATACTAGAGAAAGCAATACAAGCACAATTCATGGCATACCTAACACTAAACAATCTCCTCTCCCCTACCCAACATGGTTTCTGCCCTAGCCACAGCACCATGACTGACCTTCTTTCCTTTCTTGAAACCATAAACCTCGAATACGACTCAGGCAAGTTCGTATCCACACTATTTCTAGTTCTGTCAAAGGCCTTTGACACCATCTCACACACCCTGCTTATATCCCAACTCTCCACCCTACACCTCTCTCCCACCACCATCTCCTGGTTTTCCAGCTACTTGTCTAACTGCCAACAAGCTGTCCAATGGAAAACTTCACCCTCTCCCTTCCTTGTCACACCCACAGGTGTCACACAAGGTTCTGTTCATGGCCCTCTTCTCTTCAACCTATTCATTAACAACTTTCACTAATCCATCCCAGACTCATCTATCATCCAATGTGCAGATGACTCAACAATCATTTGCTCAGCCTTTTCCCCATCTGAGCTCCTAGCAAAAACCCAACTAGCCTTCTCCAAAACAGAAACCTGGATGCAGTCTAACCATCTGGCACTAAATGCAAATAAAACCAAACTAATGTTTTTTTCCCCTTCCAAAAACTCCATTGAGAAATCCGCATTCATCATACAGAGCCAAAACAACACCCTCCTTGAAATTGTTCCCATCACCAAGCTTCTTGACTTCATTATTGATGAAAAAGTAAAATATGACACCCACATCCATTCCACAATCAAGAAAATCCACCAAAAGTTAAGTCTCCTCTACAAGCATAACCGCTTCCTAAGCCCCTCTACCCATCAAACTCTTGCACCCACCTTTCTGCTCTTCTCCCTTATGTATGGTGCCCCTCTTTTCACCAATCTCCATTTGGCCTTTGGTCCAAACTTGAATCCTGCTACCACAAGATCTCCAAATTTGCAACCAATTCAAAAAATTCATCCCACCACTGCCACTCCCTCCTAACCCTCAACTGGCTTGAACTACCCAACTACTTCAGTTACCTACAGCTCACCACTGCCCACAAGCTCGTCTTTAAACCTGACAGCTGCCCAGCTCTCGCTACTTCCTTCAAACCTTACATTCCCAACCGCTCACTCATATCCAAAAAACAAAATCTCCTTCAGGTCCACAAACCTGCACGACCTCCTGGCCATCTACTGCCGTCCACTCCTTAGCTAAACAACGGAACTCTCTCCCCACACACCTACATGACCTACCTAACCATACAAATTGCAAATCTCAGCTACTCTCTCATCTTTCTTCCAAATGGAATGCCCTTGCCATGCTCCAACTTAAACCCCCCCATTCCACCTTGCACTGACTCATCCAACTACCTCTGCTAGTACTTCATCCCACCCAAAACAATCCCCCCCTACCAAAAACTAATTTTCTCTCTAATTTTTATTGTACTATACTCTCCAATCTCAAATATACTATTACATTCTCCATGCATAATATTTTCCTAACCTACTAATGGCTAGTAGCTATATATTTTGAAATGTTAAACCTTCAATTGAGTTTATAACAAAAATATTCACTTTATGTAAATGTTGAAATTTCTGTATTGAATTATGTATTTTCATTTTTGTAACATTGTGGCAAGCCAATTGCAACTATCATGGAGCTTATCTGTAAATGTTTAATTAGCTGTATGAACTATGTCCTTTTGTAACATGTGAAATGTAACTTGCAATTATTGTGGAGTTTTTCTCCCCAGGCCACCACTGAAAATGGGCTCTTCTTGGCCCAGTAGACTTCCCCAGTCATCAAACTTAAATAAATAAATAAAATATACCTTCTTAGGGAAGTGGGCATCCTACCAAAACCCGATGACCCCCTCTGCCTTGACCAGGATCATCTATGGAGAAACTAAGGACAATAGAGTTCTGGCATGTTGTGATCATCAAAATTAGCTTTAACTATTCAGTATGAAACTTCAACAGAAGAGACGTTAGAAGGAGCAGAACAAAGACATATAGAAACCTTTCTTTCCAGTCCATAAAGAGCATAATCAACTCCAACTCTCTCCTGCCCTGACACAGGGGCAAAATCCTAGGATAATGGCATTTTCTCTTTCTGTATAGATCAACCTCCAGATTTTCCCAGCTTGGAATGGAAGCTTACAACCAAACTTTTACCACTTCTAACTGGAAAACAACAGAAGTGATTATATTCCTGCTTGTTCAGGCATAATGCCATTTTTGAATTACCTGAACCCACCAAGAGAGGTTTCATTTCGTGAAGCTTAAAATGTTAGTAGAATCACCTCCTATTTAAGAAGAATAAAGGGTTATATTTGAGAGGCTCTTAATGTGGTCCCAAGTCTTGCAGAATAATGCATCCCTAAAGAAGGCTGCCATTTTGAAAATAATGGACCTTTCACCCCTGACATTTCTCTACTAAATTATTCTCCACTGCATGGACATTAGAAGATTAGCCATCTGTATGTGGCTTCAGGAGCTGCATCTGCGGAAAGATTCATGAATGGATTTGGTACCCAGAAGTTGCTCAGAGTAAGAGGATGAGATTGGCTCTAGAAGATTGTCACTGTTGAAGTGGCACTGCGACCACATGTGCAAAAATGGGAAAAGGGGTTAAGGATGGATGGATAGATTGGGATACAGGGTGCTGGATAGGTGAGATTAAGTGCATCATCTCTACCACCCAGTTCCGCATCAACAACTAAAGCTACTACATCTGAATTGTCCATACCCGCAGATAAGCATTTTCTTTATAAATGAGTTTACTTTAATATTCCTGTGTGAATACTAGAATTTGGCCTTGTATTACAGACGCCTTAAATTAATCCTAAAACAAAAGTTATAATACACGAATCTTTCACATTAGATATGCAGATTAATGCTGCTTATATCAAACTCCTTTGTGTACTTTTGTGGGTCGTGCACCATTTTTTTGTTGACAGTGTTGCATTGTGAGCACATGAAGGCCATAGTATTTCAACAGGATAATTTATACCAAATATATCAAATGCTTTATTTGTCTTCATTATTGTCTGCATGTAAGCATTTTACTTTTTGAATGGGCTAGTTCTGTTTGGCATAACGCATTCTCAGTGCATACCTGTGGAGAAAAACTGAGATTATTTGTTTAATATACAAAATGTTTAGCTGGAAATGTACAGGATGCAGAAGAAATACCTAAATCTGCATCTATTTAAGGACAAGACTAAAAATGTTTGCTTTATAAATAAGGGGGGACACACCTCTCAAACTCTGACCAGTAAAAGTTACTGTGCTGGCTTTTGAAAATTAAAGTAGATGGTCAGAAACTGGAACATTTTCTTTATTTTCAGAACAAGGGGTTACGAGACCCCCTTAGTTTGTGATAATGAATCTCTGTATATACATATTTCTGTTGTTTGATAATACATATGTGCTGTTGAACAAGTTTAAATTAATGACACCAATCAAATTTCTAGGAATAAAGCTAAATGTGAGCGCAAAAATCATAATACATAACACCATGCAAGTTTAAAGGTTTGGCTGGCTACTGTCATAATTACTATGCGCACAAAGAGTCATCATAAGTGTTTACTATATATGAGCAGTAAACGATGTCACTTTGTACAAGCCAAGTAACAATAAGGCTGGGAGGAGGTAGACAGGAAATGATAGAGGGAAGTGCACTTTCAGGGAAAGAAACAGAAAGATGAGAATTATAGAGCTGTGGGGACCATGGAAACACGTTAGGTAACACCAAAGGAGCAAACACTTTCCCACTTTGAGATGTAGTAGTTTTATCAGTGCATTCTGGAAGGCAAATATATGAGGGATTTTCCTTTTTCAGTTAATATTGTTCAGCTCCTTCTATCGGAAAACAGTGATTCATCACAGAGGTTATTTGGGGATCGTATGTGAGACAGACTGGTTTAGACGTCAGGCAGCATAATGGAATATAACATTGAGTTATGGTCTGGATAGCTGAATGTCTACTAGAAGTAAAGAGACTAGAATGGGCTATTTTAAATTGCATGGTGCCTACATAACATTTCAGTTCAAGTACTGTACATTAGTGAAATGAAGTGAAAATAAGTTTGAAATAACAATACAGTTCAGTTACTGACTCACTACACAATTTATTTACCCAGGCTGCACATATGAATCACAGTGTAATGCAATAAGATTTGGAGAGAATTTCAACCAGATGGTGTCATTCTTAGTGTTCCTTGTATCTAAACTTGATTTTCTGATTAATTAGGTTAACGCACTTCATGTTTTTTGTGAGACAGACTACTTTTTCAGCCTCATATGCAAAGAGTAATCAGACTGGTGCATCTGTAGTTTAGCACAGTTATGTTTTTATGCCATGACGTCCACTCATACTTAGTGTGAAATTCATAGATGCTAAATTTCAAGGAGGTAGCTGTGTGGAGAGACATGGAGCTCACCAGCCATTTGTTAGACATTAAATGGCACCAGCAGGTCACATGATTAAAGAGATGTTCAGTGCTAATGTGCAAAGCAGTGCTAGACCACTGTATGACTGGAGCAGTGCTACAGTAGGTCAGGTGACCAATGTGACAGACATCCTCATAAAGGCAGACTACAGCTGAGTCAGCACACACTCAGGTATGTGATGCATCATTGTACAGATGCATATTTTTCTCATTTAACACAGCACAGGCTGCATAGCGACCATCAGATAGACTAATGGTAGTGAGCATAGCGACCATCAGATAGACCACTGGTAGTGAGCGTCGTGTCCATCAGATAGACCACTGGTAGTGAGCATAGCGACCATCACATAGACCACTGGTAGTGAGCGTAGCATCCATCAGACCGTCATATAGATGACTGGTAGTGAGCATAGCGACCATTAAATAGACCACTGGTAGTGAGCATAGCATCCGTCAGATAGACCACTGGTAGTGAGCATAGCGACCATTGGATAGACCACTGGCAGTGAGCATAGCGACTATCACATGGACCACTGGCAGTGAGCATAGCATCCATCAGATAGACCACTGGTAGTCAGCATAGCGACCATCACATAGACCACTGGTAGTGAGCATAGCATCCATCAGATAGACCACTGGTAGTGAGCGTACCTTCCATCAGATGGACCACTGGTAGGGACTGTAGCATCCATCAGATAGACCACTAGTAATGAGTGTAGCAACCATCAGATAGACCACTGGTAGTCAGCATAGTGACCATCAGATACACCACTGGTATTAAGCATAGCATCCATCAGATAGACCACTGGTAGTGAGTGTAACGTCTACCAGAAAGATGACTAGTAATGAGTGTAGTAACCATCAGATAGACCACTGGTAGTCAGCATAGTGACCATCACATAGACCACTGGTATTAAGCGTGGCATCCATCAGAAAGACCACTGGTAGTGAGTGTAACATCCATCAGATAGACCACTGGTAGTGAGTGTAACATCCATCAGATAGACCACTGGTAGTGACCATAGCATCCATCAGATAGACTACTGGTAGTGAGTGTAACATCTATCAGATAGACCACTGGTAGTGAGTGTAACGTCCATCAGATAGACCACTGGTAGTGAGTGTAACATCCAACAGATAGACCACTGGCAGTGAGTGTAACGTCCATCAGATGGACCACTGGTAGTGTGAGTAACATCCATCAGATAGACCACTGGTAGTGAGTGTAGCGTCCATCAGATGGACCACTGGTAGTGAGTGTAGCGTCCATCAGATGGACCACTAGTAGTGAGTGTAACGTCCATCAGATAGACCACTGGTAGTGAGTGTAGCGTCCATCAGATGGACCACTGGTAGTGACCATAGCATCCATCAGATAGACCACTGGTAGTGAGTGCAACATCCATCAGATAGACCACTGGTAGTGAGTGTAGCGTCCATCAGATGGACCACTGGTAGTGAGAGTAACATCCATCAGATAGACCACTGCTAGTGAGTGTAACGTCCATCAGATAGACCACTGGTAGTGAGTGCAGTGTCCATCAGATGGACCACTGGTAGTGAGAGTAACATCCATCAGATGGACCACTGGTAGTGAGTGTAGCGTCCATCAGATAGACCACTGGTAGTGAGTGTAGCGTCCATCAGATGGACCACTGGTAGTGAGTGTAGCATCCATCAGATGGACCACTGGTAGTGAGTGTAGCATCCATCAGATGGACCACTGGTAGTGAGTGTAACATCCATCAGATGGACCACTGGTAGTGAGTGTAACGTCCATCAGATGGACCACTGGTAGTGAGTGTAACGTCCATCAGATGGACTACTGGTAGTGTACAGTAAAGTGCCAAACCTTTTCCGCATATAAATCAGGAGGAAATTGGGTAGATAAGTAAGTATAAAAGGGGAAACAGTAAGAAGAGGGCGTGCAGCCGTCTGCTTGTGCAGTAGATAAGCAGTACAGTCACCTCTTTCACTTTCATAGCTTTCATTCCCTCTTGTTTTTGTTATACATTTTTTTTTGCTTTGGTTTGTGCTTTTTAGTTACTCAGCATTCAGTCTGTTTACATGACTTTTACTTTTCTGCATTCAGCCCCTGCTTAGCCCCCCCCCAAGAAAATAAACACTATTCAAAGTAAATCAACAGATTCACACAGACACCCATATGCTTCCAGCATAATAGTCACATGGTCTCATTTACAGACGTCTACACTGAAGTGCTCATGGATTCATGTCAATAGATCAACTGGCATTTTAGAGAATGCCAAAACTCTGAATGCAGTTCAGTGAAACCACTTTGAAATTTGGAGTAAGGCTTTCAGGCTATTTTTTTTGCAGGGGCTGAAGCTGTCCTGCACCCCCATGTTACTTTGAGTTTGTACAGTAGCATGTGCTCAGTACAGCTCCTAGGTGTTACAATAGGTGACCATCTCAGTTTCAATGCTCCTATTTCACTTACTATTAAAAAAGTCTACACAAAGCTCTGTGCTCTCTACAGAACCAAACCTTACCTAACACCCCAAGCCAGGCTAGCCACAGCTAGGTCTCAGCTTCTCCCTACACTTCTCTATTGCTCTAACATCCTCACCAACTTACGCAAGACTGATCTTCATAATCTAGAAATTTGCTATAACAAAATTGTACGTTTTGCCACCAATCAACCCCGTAAAGCCCACCATTGTTCTGCTCTTCTACAACTTAACTGGCTAGAACTCCCCAACCTGTTAACACTAAACCAACTTACCCTCACTCATAAAATCATATACTAGCCAAATAGCTACCCCACAGTTTCTACCCTACTCCAACTACAGGTAAAAAGCAGATCCCTTAGATCTTCTGATAGACCTTTGCTTAAAATAACAGAATCACATAACAACCACAGTGACTCCCTCTACTTATACAAAATAGCTAAGTCTTGGAATGCCCTGCCCTTAAGCTTAAAAAACACTCCCTGGTGGGCTTCCTTTAAAACAAAATTAAAAGAATATCTAAAAAGCAAGTGGGTCTGCCATTGTAATACCCCTGGATAACTTCTCTCTCCTACTATGTCCTCTACAGGTTTCACTTCATAATGCCAAAATACTGAAATATCAAATTTCAGTATTTTAAGACCATAAAGTTGAATCTTCTAAATACCGAAACTTCTTTCTCTGGAAATGTCAAAGTCATGGTGTTCCGGTACATGACGTGGGATGTACTGTGTGCCTGATGTACGGTTTGGTGTGTGGATTTGGCTGGAGATTGAGGTAAGAGAATTATTTTAAGGGTTTTGGGTAGATATTGGAGTGAATGTGAGTGTTTGGAAGTTTTAGGTGTGGGTTAGGGTAGGTATGTGAAAGTATGAGTGTTTAAGTGTTGAAAGTGGTGGTGTTTATATTATGTGATGTGTTTGTGCAAGGGGACTGTAGAGTGTGTAGTGGTGAGTTTGCTGCCTTTTTCTGTTTGGTGCAACCTCAGAATTAATATATTTAAGTAGCGAGGGTGTGGGGGGCAAATGAAGTGTCGGTCAAATGAAATTTCAGTCA
Organism: Protopterus annectens; assembly: GCF_019279795.1. Classification (NCBI taxonomy): domain Eukaryota; kingdom Metazoa; phylum Chordata; order Ceratodontiformes; family Protopteridae; genus Protopterus; species Protopterus annectens. Next base: position 1,906,240,894 of record NC_056743.1, read on the forward strand.
TTTGGTCTCGGGCAAATTGGTGTCGGTCAATCGGAAGTTAGGGCAAATGAAGTAGACCCATATATATATGGTTTAACTTTATAATCTCGAAATACTGAAATATCGAACTTCAGTATCTCAAAACTATAAAGCCGAATGTTCTAAATACCGAAACCCAAAAAGCGTGAAATTCAAAATCGCAAACGCAAACACACCATATACCACACAACACATACACCATCCTTCTGACACTATAACAAACAAACAAAACACACACAAACACAAAAACACAAATAAACAAACCTACCCTACAAATAAGCAGGGAGGCAAGCCCCCCTGCACCCCCACACCCCCGCTACTTATATATACTAACTCCGAGGTTGCACCAAACAGGAAAAGACAGCAAACTCAGCACTACAAACTCTACAGTGCCCTTGCACACACACTCCACAAATATATGAACACCATCACTTTCAACTCTTAAATGTTCATACTTTCACCTACCTACCCTAACCCACACCTAAAACATTCAAACACAATCAAATACACTCCAATACCTAACCAAACCCTTAAAAAATATTCACTTACCTTAATTGCCAGCCAAATCCACACACTAAACCATACATCAGACACACAATACATCCCATGTCACGTACAAGAACACCATAACCACGACTTCAACATTTCCAGATTCGTGGTTATGAAGTTTCGGTATTTAGAAGATTCAACTATATGGTCTTGAAATAATCAAATTCGATATTTCAGTATTTCAAGATTATGAAGTGAAAACATATATATATATATATATATATATATATATATATATATATATATATATAAATATAGACACACACACACACACACACACACACACACACACACACACACACACACACACACACACACACACACACACACACACACACACACACACGTTGGCTCTGTTGAAATGTCAGCATTTGTAATGCCAAGAGCTAACAGACAGAAAAAGAAAAACAAACCATTAAAACGTCAGGAATAGAGTGAATATTGATCTTCTCCTTTTCACTTCTCTTTTGTAGAGGATAGCCCCCCACACCCCCTGAACTTATATTTAACAACTCTAAGATCACCATACTTTGGGAAAAAAGGAATGTTCTATGAAATGGCCATCTTGGAACTGGTCTAAGTCCATTTCTTTGACCATTCAGTCTCTGTGTTTTGGGACTTGGGCTACTAGGTCCCGTCATTTCAAATGGTTATCATATAGATGTTTTTGTGTGTGTGTGTGTGTGTGTGTGTGTGTGTGTGTGTGTGTGTGTGTGTGTGTGTGTGTGTGTGGGTGTGTGTGTGTGTATTACACTATTGAAATGTCAGTACTCAAAATGCAGAGTGCCGACAAGCGGAAAAAAAAGACCAAAAACACAGGAGAAACGTGAGTCTCGAAAATCTCTCTTCTCCTTAAACTTCATTTTGCACTGGGGGAAGCACTCCCTCCCCCCATCTTATATATACCAACTCCAAGGCTGCCATACTTCGGAGAAAAGGGAATATTCTGAGAAATGGCATCTTGGACTTAGTATATGCAAGTCTGGGCTTTTGGCCTTTCATTCTCCACATTTCATATGGTTACCACATATATAGATATGAGTATAAATTTGTATATATCTGTATCTATATCTAAATCTGTACTGATACACAGGCACACATATATAGACAGGTTTAGGACGTATGCACATTATGTATATTCAGAACTGATATAGCAAAACACAAAACCTCAAAACTAATGAGGAAAAAGTGCTGCTGTTTGAATCTAACAACCATGGTAGGACATGCTCAATCTTTTAGGTTAAATGTTCTGAGCTTCGATCTGTTGTCAAACACTAGGCTGCCGTATATACTCACACATGCACACACTCAACAAATGCACACACACCGACTTGTACACATAGGTAAACATTGTGTTTGTGTATGTGATATAAATGCATCCAAATGTAGCTAAAGTAACAGCAGAAACATTCTTTTGGAAGGTACAGTAGAGTTAATGTCTACACAGTCAAAGGGAACACACATTTCAGGCAGTGTGCCTCTGAAGGAGTAAAGTTAAAACAAAAGTGTTGGTATTTTTTGTGCTAAGATGATGTTTCACTTTGAGCAAATTGTCACTGCAAAGTTTTCTCTTGGCTTGAGACAGAAAAGTGAGGATTCTGTCCCACATCTCATTTCAGTGAAATGTTTTTGAGCATTTTTCTCACGCTGGTTTCCTAACTCCACCCCCAGCCCTGTTGTAATATAACAAAGTATTTTGAAGTGGCACAGAAACTTGTCCCAAACTGCAGAGCCTCCCTCCTCTGTATTGGCAGCTTTAGATGCTCACTTTTCATTTCAGTGAAAAGGATTGCACAGTTCAGTCCCATGGTCAGCCATGAGCATTGCTGCATTACACTTTGCTTCCTGTTGTTCACCATTTGGTTTTAATCTGCTTGTCAGAAAATGTTTTCCTATATTATAGGGCTGTATTCATGGAGGTTTTAGGCTTACCACAAATACCCCAACCCTAATATGAGGTTTGGAGCAATTCTGCAGTGCTTTACTAATGAGTTTCTGAAAAACTAAATCAGAAAATCCAGAAAAACGTAAGCAATTTCCACCAGTTCACAGCTGTTGATGTTGCTTCTTATTGCATTGTGCCTTTGCTTGTACAAATGATGTCATTAGAAACCAATATTCTCAGTCACTCAGAAAATCAACACACACACACACACACACACACACACACACACACACACACACACACACACACACACACACATATATATATATATATATATATATATATAAACACACTCACACAGATATATCTATATAGCTGTATCTATATCTATGTCTAGCTACACACACACACACACACACACACACACACACACACACACACACACAGCTGGACATAATTAAAAAAAATAAACATTCTCACTGACACTTTTTAGTTTTCTCAACTTGATTTAGATATACCATAACCTTGTCTAGAAACACTGAACATCAAACTCCTTTTTGAAAAGCAGTTTCCGTTTCTATACTGTGAACATCTTTACTTAATTTATTTGTATTTGTAATCATGCATGTGGATCTTTTTCGGACACATCCTGAGAGAAATATCTGGTCACAAGGTAGGCAAATGAACACAGCAGGAATCAAACCCTGAACTACAGGAAGCAGCTCATTAACAGATTGTTGCCTCAGTCTTCCTGTTAACTGTTAGACAATCCACAGTGCTAACAACCAGAACATTATTTTATTCAGTTGTATTTCATTACTGTTAAGTCATGGGACAAGTTGTATCTGACCTAAACTGTAGTTATCACATAGCCACATATATAATATGCATCATCCAGGAGAGAATCTGAACCATGACATTAGTGTGGCATGAAAGTTAAAGTGAAAAAGCACCCAGCCACATATGGTGTCACATCTGTACATGCTTTATGTATACACGGTTACGCCTAGATATCCTTCATCTCTTCCCTGCTTAGCTAGAAGGACAGAGACAGGCAACTGGAAGATTCTTTTAAATGCGAACATTTGGTTACATCACAGTATGTGCAGCTCACTGGAAGATTCTTTTAAATGCGAACATTTGGTTACATCACAGTATGTGCATCTCACTGGAAGATTCTTTTAAATGCGAACATTTGGTTACATCACAGTATGTGCAGCTCACTGGAAGATTCTTTTAAATGCGAACATTTGGTTACATCACAGTATGTGCAGCTCACTGGAAGATTCTTTTAAATGCGAACATTTGGTTACATCACAGTATGTGCAGCTCACTGGAAGATTCTTTTAAATCACGAACATTTGGTTACATCACAGTATGTGCATCTCACTGGAAGATTCTTTTAAATCACGAACATTTGGTTACATCACAGTATGTGCAGCTCACTGGAAGATTCTTTTAAATGCGAACATTTGGTTACATCACAGTATGTGCAGCTCACTGGAAGATTCTTTTAAATCACGAACATTTGGTTACATCACAGTATGTGCAGCTCACTGGAAGATTCTTTTAAATGCGAACATTTGGTTACATCACAGTATGTGCATCTCACTGCAAGATTCTTTTAAATCACGAACATTTGGTTACATCACAGTATGTGCATCTCACTGCAAGATTCTTTTAAATGCGAACATTTGGTTACATCACAGTATGTGCATCTCACTGGAAGATTCTTTTAAATGCGAACATTTGGTTACATCACAGTATGTGCAGCTCACTGGAAGATTCTTTTAAATCGAACATTTGGTTACATCACAGTATGTGCAGCTCACTGGAAGATTCTTTTAAATGCGAACATTTGGTTACATCACAGTATGTGCAGCTCACTGGAAGATTCTTTTAAATGCGAACATTTGGTTACATCACAGTATGTGCAGCTCACTGGAAGATTCTTTTAAATCGAACATTTGGTTACATCACAGTATGTGCAGCTCACTGGAAGATTCTTTTAAATGCGAACATTTGGTTACATCACAGTATGTGCAGCTCACTGGAAGATTCTTTTAAATGCGAACATTTGGTTACATCACAGTATGTGCAGCTCACTGGAAGATTCTTTTAAATCACGAACATTTGGTTACATCACAGTATGTGCATCTCACTGGAAGATTCTTTTAAATCACGAACATTTGGTTACATCACAGTATGTGCAGCTCACTGGAAGATTCTTTTAAATGCGAACATTTGGTTACATCACAGTATGTGCAGCTCACTGGAAGATTCTTTTAAATGCGAACATTTGGTTACATCACAGTATGTGCAGCTCACTGCAAGATTCTTTTAAATGCGAACATTTGGTTACATCACAGTATGTGCATCTCACTGCAAGATTCTTTTAAATGCGAACATTTGGTTACATCACAGTATGTGCATCTCACTGCAAGATTCTTTTAAATGCGAACATTTGGTTACATCACAGTATGTGCATCTCACTGGAAGATTCTTTTAAATGCGAACATTTGGTTACATCACAGTATGTGCAGCTCACTGGAAGATTCTTTTAAATGCGAACATTTGGTTACATCACAGTATGTGCAGCTCACTGGAAGATTCTTTTAAATGCAAACATTTGGTTACATCACAGTATGTGCAGCTCACTGGAAGATTCTTTTAAATGCGAACATTTGGTTACATCACAGTATGTGCAGCTCACTGGAAGATTCTTTTAAATGCGAACATTTGGTTACATCACAGTATGTGCATCTCAGTGGAAGATTCTTTTAAATGCGAACATTTGGTTACATCACAGTATGTGCAGCTCACTGGAAGATTCTTTTAAATGCGAACATTTGGTTACATCACAGTATGTGCAGCTCACTGGAAGATTCTTTTAAATGCGAACATTTGGTTACATCACAGTATGTGCAGCTCACTGGAAGATTCTTTTAAATGCGAACATTTGGTTACATCACAGTATGTGCAGCTCACTGGAAGATTCTTTTAAATGCGAACATTTGGTTACATCACAGTATGTGCATCTCACTGGAAGATTCTTTTAAATGCGAACATTTGGTTACATCACAGTATGTGCAGCTCACTGGAAGATTCTTTTAAATGCGAACATTTGGTTACATCACAGTATGTGCAGCTCACTGGAAGATTCTTTTAAATCACGAACATTTGGTTACATCACAGTATGTGCAGCTCACTGCAAGATTCTTTTAAATGCGAACATTTGGTTACATCACAGTATGTGCATCTCACTGCAAGATTCTTTTAAATGCGAACATTTGGTTACATCACAGTATGTGCATCTCACTGCAAGATTCTTTTAAATGCGAACATTTGGTTACATCACAGTATGTGCATCTCACTGGAAGATTCTTTTAAATGCGAACATTTGGTTACATCACAGTATGTGCAGCTCATTGGAAGATTCTTTTAAATGCGAACATTTGGTTACATCACAGTATGTGCAGCTCACTGGAAGATTCTTTTAAATGCGAACATTTGGTTACATCACAGTATGTGCAGCTCACTGGAAGATTCTTTTAAATGCGAACATTTGGTTACATCACAGTATGTGCAGCTCACTGGAAGATTCTTTTAAATGCGAACATTTGGTTACATCACAGTATGTGCAGCTCACTGGAAGATTCTTTTAAATGCGAACATTTGGTTACATCACAGTATGTGCAGCTCACTGGAAGATTCTTTTAAATGCGAACATTTGGTTACATCACAGTATGTGCAGCTCACTGGAAGATTCTTTTAAATGCGAACATTTGGTTACATCACAGTATGTGCATCTCACTGGAAGATTCTTTTAAATGCGAACATTTGGTTACATCACAGTATGTGCAGCTCACTGGAAGATTCTTTTAAATGCGAACATTTGGTTACATCACAGTATGTGCAGCTCACTGGAAGATTCTTTTAAATTCGAACATTTGGTTACATCACAGTATGTGCAGCTCACTGCAAGATTCTTTTAAATGCGAACATTTGGTTACATCACAGTATGTGCATCTCACTGCAAGATTCTTTTAAATGCGAACATTTGGTTACATCACAGTATGTGCATCTCACTGCAAGATTCTTTTAAATGCGAACATTTGGTTACATCACAGTATGTGCATCTCACTGGAAGATTCTTTTAAATGCGAACATTTGGTTACATCACAGTATGTGCAGCTCACTGGAAGATTCTTTTAAATCACGAACATTTGGTTACATCACAGTATGTGCAGCTCACTGGAAGATTCTTTTAAATGCAAACATTTGGTTACATCACAGTATGTGCAGCTCACTGGAAGATTCTTTTAAATGCGAACATTTGGTTACATCACAGTATGTGCAGCTCACTGGAAGATTCTTTTAAATGCGAACATTTGGTTACATCACAGTATGTGCATCTCAGTGGAAGATTCTTTTAAATGCGAACATTTGGTTACATCACAGTATGTGCAGCTCACTGGAAGATTCTTTTAAATGCGAACATTTGGTTACATCACAGTATGTGCAGCTCACTGGAAGATTCTTTTAAATGCGAACATTTGGTTACATCATAGTATGTGCAGCTCACTGGAAGATTCTTTTAAATGCAAACATTTGGTTACATCACAGTATGTGCAGCTCACTGGAAGATTCTTTTAAATGCGAACATTTGGTTACATCATAGTATGTGCAGCTCACTGGAAGATTCTTTTAAATGCGAACATTTGGTTACATCACAGTATGTGCAGCTCACTGGAAGATTCTTTTAAATGCGAACATTTGGTTACATCATAGTATGTGCAGCTCACTGGAAGATTCTTTTAAATGCGAACATTTGGTTACATCATAGTATGTGCAGCTCACTGGAAGATTCTTTTAAATGCGAACATTTGGTTACATCACAGTATGTGCAGCTCACTGGAAGATTCTTTTAAATCACGAACATTTGGTTACATCATAGTATGTGCAGCTCACTGGAAGATTCTTTTAAATGCGAACATTTGGTTACATCACAGTATGTGCAGCTCACTGGAAGATTCTTTTAAATGCGACCATTTGGTTACATCACAGTATGTGCAGCTCACTGGAAGATTCTTTTAAATGCGAACATTTGGTTACATCATAGTATGTGCAGCTCACTGGAAGATTCTTTTAAATGCGAACATTTGGTTACATCATAGTATGTGCATCTCACTGCTTTCCCATTCTTGTTTCTTTTCCTCATTCTGAGGTAGTAAGTGACCCACAGATCGACTACAAGAAGTCAGAGTAAAACTTGCACAGAAGCTAGACAAGTCAAACTTGTTGAAAAATGCTCCTACTGAAACTGCGGATAAAAATCATTATAAGATGTTGCAGAAGAGCAACCCCTCTGCATCCTTGATATGGGGAGGCTTCACCCCTAACCCTTTACTTACTTATGTTAACTCTACAGTCGCACAACAGAAACAGCTGTCAAGGGTAAAGTGTGGTATGCACAACTGCAGTCTCACATCAGGACTGAAACATATGCAGAAGTGTTTCAGGAGCTGAACCTTTGATAAGTTTCACGTGGCCACTATATTTTCAGGTTATTTACATTTGACATGATATAGACTTGTGTTCCACTGTTTCATAACATTTTAGATTAGTACCAGTTATCAACACTGTTGCAGTATTTGATTTTAGTTACCTCATTCAGAATTTTCACAGTTTCTGAAATTCATCTTACATTTAGAGCCTTACTCTCGGAGGGAGTTTCCTCAGGTGATATGGATAGAATCTCTGGAGTTTTGCTCACTTTGCATCACTGGCCTCAATAGGCCCAAGAGGCAAATTAATGGTACGTTCTAGATCAGCTGTCCTTCCTTGAGCAGGATCTGGTCATTTGTCCTTCTAGGGGCATAACCATTGTCCTCCCATCCTTCTGTGGATATGGATCTCTTTTTTTCCTTCAATTTTTGTGCTTAGGTCTGGTCACCCTTCCATCCATGAGTCATCTGGCCTGTCATTAAAACGCAATCATCCTGCGGTGATTTTGTACCGTCTGACAGTCGAGCACTTCACATCTAGCCTACTTACTTTTCCCACATATTAGCCTCACATCAACAACAGATGTTTAGATCTTAATCTAAAAAGTACTAGTTTTTATTGCTCAGTCTCATAATTGTGCTGAGACATACGTCACCATGGATATACTTTGGTCTGTGTTTTCATTTGATGTTCCACTGCTTGTTTACCACTATCCTTCGAATAGTCGGTTTTACAAGAGTCATTCTTTACCTGATGTCCTGATTCATAAATACCATTGCTGTCACCGAGTTGTTGTGTGCATTGCATTTCAATACGCTAAAATATTTTTTTTTTTCTGTTTTGAGATGGAATGTTTTTTGACTAGGGGTAATAGATTTTATTTATTTATTTTATTTTATTTTACATTTGTTGACTGGGATAGTCCGACTGGATATATGTACATTTTCAGCGGAGGCCTGGGGAGAAAAGCTCCAGGTAACACAGATAAAACATAACAGATATGAGTCAGACATACTTACAAAGCCCTCTAGTAGGTACTCACAATATACACAGTGTGTAAACAACAGGTTGCAGCAAGCTATTCTGAGCAAGAGATGCGTACAATATTAATTTAAATAAGGCATTGAATAAATAGTGATTAATCAGGGGTAGTACAGGATTTAAATACTTTGTTGGAATGTCTCGCTCTAGCTTTCTGTTAAGTCATTTAAAACTGGATATTGGAGTGTAGTAAAGACATTCTAACTGGATATTGGAGTGTAGTAAAGACATTTTAACTGGATGTTGGAGTGTAGTAAAGACATTCTAACTGGATGTTGGACTATAGTAAAGACATTCTAACTGGATATTAGAGTGTAGTAAAGACATTCTTCATGTTGTTTAGCTTTATGGAGGCTTTAAAGTCTTCCCTTGTAAACAAAGGGCCATTGTCACTGACAGTCTGTTTAGGTCTGCCATTCTTTCTCGACATTGTTTGTTATACTACACCCAATGATCTCTGAGGGAGTTGATTCCAGGTAAATAACTTCTTTCTGGCATTAGGTTATGCGTCCACAACAGTTAAGAACATTGAAGTCAGTGAATCCAAAAATAACCCTGCAAAGTCATTATGGATGCATTTGAGATTCTGAGAAGTACAAGGGTACCTGTGCTAGAGTATTTTTTACCATTTGATATCTAATACAACTTTATGTTATGTATTTATTTATTTGTATTTATATGTATTCATTATATAAACAAATAAATAAATGTATTACCATATGATAGCTTTGGTAGTCCATTAGCTGTGCCATATTGGTAATTCTCTTGTCTTTACTGGCATAGGACCATACCTCCAGACAAAGTGGCGACTATCACAGCCAAGCTGTGACCATTACAGAGACTATCATCTCTGGATGAAAATGGACACCATTTGCTGATGATCCATTATAAATGTTGATTTCACCATTCAGCGGTGATTCATTATGATTGATAGTGTCACCAGTGGCTGATGATCCATTGTGAGTGTGGATTTCACTAATGATGATGATCTGTTATGATTGTTGGTCTCACCAGTGGCTGGTGATCCATTCTGAGTGCAAATATCTTGCTGTAATACAGATTAAACTTCTTAAGCTGCAGTGGTACAACGGTAGCGTTGCTGCCTCACAGCAAAAGGTTCTCCTGTTCGATTCTGAGCTGGAGTGCCTTCTGTGTGGAGTCTGCATGTCCTCCCCATGGTCGAGTGGCCTCCGAATGACATGCGTGAATGGGCGTGCCTTCGGTGAAGATTGGGCGTCAGGCTGGCAACTCAGCATCGTAAAAATCTACTGCCAATCATTAGCAGACCCGAGTTCCACTGTGGTGACCCCCTAACTGGGAAAAGCCGAAAAGACAAACAACAACTTCTGAGATCAGATTACAGGTTTCATTAATGAAGAGCAAGGCTCAACACTGCAACACAGCTATGGCACATGAAAGTATGAACACTGTTGTGCAACTCTGTTTTTAATATATGCTATCACAGAGAATTCTACTTACTTCGTGGCAGAATGATATGTAAGTTAGTGGTATAAGTAGCGGGGATAGTGGCAAGTGTGGGGGAGGGGCCTGTAAAAAAATGCTTTAACATTATTGCAGTCTTTTGATTTTCACTGTTTGGTTCTAAATTTGCAGCTAGCTGATTGCCATTTGCGTGTTTAACAGCTGTGCTGTAAAAGTTTGTCATGCAGCTGATATAGTGGCGCAAGCAGGAAATTGTATGCGTGTGTGTGTGTGTGTGTGTGTGTGTGTGTGTGTGTGTGTGTGTGTGTGTGTGTGTGTGTGTGTGTGTGTGTGTGTGTGTGTGTGTGTGTGTCTGCGCGTGTGTGTGTGTGTGGGGGTGCTTTATGAGCAAAGTCAAATGTCAGCCTGCAGAGGAACACAGAAAGGAAACAGAAGAGGAATTGTTTAGGATGACATCTAGGGACATGAGTGCATGAAGGTCATGTTGGAGAGGACATAAGCAGAAGGAAACAGTGACCTAGTAAGTACCCCACTGCGTTGAAGTGCACAAGGGGTCTTGTTTGTTTGTATATTAAAAAATGGGAATCAACAGGCATAGAAAGTATGAGGAGTATTAAACTGGAATTGGAGCTATACTCTGCCAGGCTATGAGGAGTATTAAACTGGAATTGGAGCTATACTCTGCCAGGCTATGAGGAGTATTAAACTGGAATTGGAGCTATACTCTGCCAGGCTATGAGGAGTATTAAACTGGAATTGGAGCTATACTCTGCCAGGCTATGAGGAGTATTAAACTGGAATTGGAGCTATACTCTGCCAGGCTATGAGGAGTATTAAATTGGAATTGGAGCTATACTCTGCCAGGCTATGAGGGGTATTAAACTGGAATTGGAGCTATACTCTGCCAGGCTATGAGGAGTATTAAACTGGAATTGGAGCTATACTCTGCCAGGCTATGAGGAGTATTAAACTGGAATTGGAGCTATACTCTGCCAGGCTATGAGGAGTATTAAATTGGAATTGGAGCTATACTCTGCCAGGCTATGAGGAGTATTAAATTGGAATTGGAGCTATACTCTGCTAGGCTATGAGGAGTATTAAACTGGAATTGGAGCTGTACTCTGCCAGGCTATGAGGAGTATTAAACTGGAATTGGAGCTATACTCTGCCAGGCTATGAGGAGTATTAAACTGGAATTGGAGCTATACTCTGCCAGGCTATGAGGAGTATTAAACTGGAAATGGAGCTATACTCTGCCAGGCTCCTTTTTATTGTAGCAATTTCTTTATCTCTCACTAAAACTGCAAAGATTACAAAGTGGACATGCCAAGATTTCATCAGACACTCCCGGGCACAAAGTCAATAGTCCGCGTTTTATGGTAGTATAATGTTATACAAGCCTGTCTGCAGTGAAGGAGCCATATGCTGCAAGTTTACCTTTCTAGCATGTAAAACACTCTGTGTATACATTGTGCAAAAGCCATATGAAATTGTAAAGACAAATTAGTCCTAATCCAAACGCTTCTTACCATATCTTAGCCCATAAACACAAGGTATTAACTACTTAGATAACTCTGGAACCACTGAGTTCATCTTCTGACTGATTTTGCAAAGCTTATTTCATGCAGGCTGATGCTACAGACAGCTGTCATTCCCTTGCTGCAGAACACCCTTTCAAGCTGTTAAAATCCCTTGTATTTCAGGTAAAACATCACAGAATGGGCTTACATTAATCATACACGTTATGAGCTTTGGAGAGACTTTACAAGGTATATTTACTCTGAATGTATTAAATTAAACTCCTATGTGCATACATCATAGCATACTATTAGTTATAAAAAATGTTTGGGAAGAGAGACATAGGAAGTTTCTGATTCTTTACAGATGTGTATCAGCACATTCATATTTAATACTTTCCAAGAAGAAAGCTAGTGCTTAGCCTAATCCCAGTGCTTCCAAATATCAACAAATACAAAGTAAGAAAATCACTGGGAACTGCTGCTGTACAAACACAATAAATATTTATTAAAACACTGAGAGTAAAAAACAACAAAATGAGCGCTTTCGGGCTAAACCCTTCATCAGACAAAAGTGCTCTTACAAACATCTCATTTTTAAAAAATACTTGCACCAATCAGTACTCAGAAAAAAAACGCCTTTTTCTGTGGGTTGTCCTAATACAAACTATTCAATTAATAATTAAAGGCACATATTACTGCTGATGTGTATTCAATAAAATGAAATAATAATAAAAATGAAAATAAAAATAAAAATTCAATAAAAAGCACGCCTGTTTTTGAGAGTGGGTTTCAGGGGTACCATATCATTCAGTCCTGGTTTAACATGGGCTGTTAGATCTAAAATCCATTGTGATTCTATAGCCTCTGTTTTCAGCCTGATATCACCACCTCTCTTATTGAGAAAAACATTAACAATCACCCTAAATTTAAAGGAGGTGAACAAAGGCTGACCTCCTTTGTGGAATTTTTGCATTCCACTACCTCCTTCCTGAGATTTGATATAAAGAGCTCGTTTGTGGCCCTGGACTTTCTATATGTTACTATTGAACTTACATCTGAAGGTTTTAGTTCAAAACTGTTTAGAAAAGAGAGTTGGAAGAATTGGTACCCCTGAAACCCACTCTCAAAAACAGGCGCGCTTTTTATTGAATTTTTATTTTTATTTTCATTTTTATTATTATTTCATTTTATTGAATACACATCAGCAGTAATATGTGCCTTTAATTATTAATTGAATAGTTTGTATTAGGACAACCCACAGAAAAAGGCATTTTTTTTCTGAGTACTGATTGGTGCAAGTATTTTTTAAAAATGAGATGTTTGTAAGAGCACTTTTGTCTGATGAAGGGTTTAGCCCGAAAGCGCTCACTTTGTTGTTTTTTACTCTCAGTGTTTTAATAAATATTTATTGTGTTTGTACAGCAGCAGTTCCCAGTGATTTTCTTACTTTGTATATATTTAATACTTTGTTATATTATTGTTATGTGTGAAGAGAACATCTTTTTTTAATTGTTATATCAAAACTTTTGTACTCATTGGAACCTGTTTTGAAAAAAAGCATTGTGCTCCTTTTCAGTGCTAGACCCCAAAAAGGCCAGTTTGTGAAGTGGTCAAGTCTCCCATGTACAGTCCGTAGCCAGATATGGGAATGCAGGTGTTCATATGAAGACAGGCAGACAGTGGAAGCCACGTGGGGATATTCCTTGCAAAGCCCAGATTTTTCAATGCTTCAGAGCTTATGTCTGTCAAAGAAGAAGAGATATGCATGCTGTATGATCAATCTTCTCCACAGCAGAACACCTGTGTGCTTTCTCTGTCTAAGGTGGCACATTAAGGACCTGGACATCACACCATTTCCATACCCAGAAGCTTCGTTGTACTGGGAATGGTAGTCAATATTCAGGCAGAAACATTAACCAGAAGAAAAAGCTAAGATATGGTTGTGGAAATAGACAGAGACAAGACTAGAAGTGATGCTTGGGGCTGACTCCATGGCATAGGTTTATGGAGCCCTGATGTGACCCACATGACTGGTACCAATTAATGTTCCCTCCACTGAAGGAGCTAGGCAGGAAGGGGTTGAAGGAAAGGGTTGTGGCCTGCTCTCCTGTCCCGGGGTCAGGGTGGGATTTGCATGCATTTGGAGGCACACAGAGCACTGTGCGATCTCTCTGGTGAAAAACAGGGAGATCAGCACTCATACTGCAGGAGGGGAGGCAGGGCTGCTTGGCGGATGTGGCACCTTTGTACATACTGTCCCTGGTGCTTGGTGGAAGAGACACCTTTATACAACCTCTCACTGGTGCTTGTCAGAAGAGACACCTTTGTACATCCTTTTCCTGGTGCTTGGCAGAAGTGACACCTTTGTAAATGCACTGCCTGGTGCTTGGAGGAAGAGACACCTTTATACAGCCTCTCCCTGTTCCTTGGTGGAAGTGACGCCTTTGTACATCTTCTCCCTGCTGCTTGTTGGAAGTGACCCCTTTGTACATCTTCTCCCTGCTGCTTGTTGGAAGTGACACCTTTGTACATCCTTTTCCTGGTGTTTGGTGGAAGTGGTACCTTTGTACATCCTCTCCTTGGTGTTTGGTGGAAGTGGTACCTTTGTACATCCTCTCCCTGGTGTGTCGTGGAAGTGGTACCTTTGTACATCCTCTCCCTGGTGTTTGGTGGAAGTGGTACCTTTGTACATCCTCTCCCTGGTGTTTGGTGGAAGTGGTACCTTTGTACATCCTCTTCCTGGTGTTTGGTGGAAGTGGTACCTTTGTACATCCTCTCCCTGGTGTTTGGTGGAAGTGGTACCTTTGTACATCCTCTCCCTGGTGTGTGGTGGAAGTGGTACCTTAGTACATCCTCTCCCTGCTGCTTGTTGGAAGTGGTACCTTTGTACATCCTCTCTGTGATGTTTTTTGAATGCATACACTTTATGGCCAGAAGAAAAGTGCAAGCAGCCATGGACCACCCGTCATGGTTTTCTGGACGATTACCCCTATGAGTCTGCACTCTCTCAGTCAAGAGTAACAAATGGGGTGATGGTCAGCAGGCAATGGATCAAATCTGCCAAACAAATAAAAAAAAAAAAAAAAAAGAAACAAACAAAAATGGAAATGACAAAGGGAAAGCATAAATCATGTTGTCTGGAGAAGGGCTGCAGTCCAAAGAAAATAAAAACCAAGAACCAAAATGAAGAAGCTGTAACCTGCATGTGCCTTTTTAACACTTTCTCTTGCAGCTTCTGGCTAATTGGTTATCTGTGCAGACAACTCAAAACATTTCACAGATGCATCAGCAAAGAACGTGTGTTTTATTGCTAACTAAATAAATAAAAGAATAAATACAGAGCTCTTTAAACAAGTTGCAGTGGGGGGACCAAGGATCCTGTGATAATGACATCAGCAGAAATGCTAGGATGCTGTTAGTTGTTACTGACACCACATATGACCTATTAATCAGAAGATATGACATCAGCAGAAATGTTAGGATGCTGTTAGTTGTTACTGACACCACATATAGGTTCATAGATTAGTACTAGGCTAACTGCCCTTGTGGGCCATTTTCAGTCTAGCCAATTATCCCATGTGAGATTCAAATCCTGCACCTTGTGTTTGTAAGGTAAACACCTTAACCATCATGCCAACCTCCCACTATGACCTATTAATCAGAAGTTAAGCTCTTGGTTTGTGATATCTGCAAGAATGAATGGTAGAATACTACTATGTATATGAATAGAAGAAGGAGCAGAAACCTGTAGAAGTGTAGACACCCAGTTAGATGCCATCTGGGTATTGTTTCACAATCCTAGAGACCTTATCATCATAAGAGTATAGCATACAGATAGTTCAGTGAAGGGCAACCAACAAGCAGTTTATACCAGAGTTCATATAAAGAAACACTGCAAGAGTTAGTCTTCTTAAACCTTTTTCAACAATGACCTGCATTACAAGGGCAAGATTAAAAACTACAGTTTAAGAATCTCTCTCTATATATAGATATAGAAATAGATTTCTGTATCTATAGACTGGGTGAACTATTCCTGCACTAATGCACTCACTCAATGATTCATTGACTTCATCAACTCTAACACACTAGACCAGCTGGTCTCATTCCCCCACAAGGGGAGATAACATACTGGACTTGGTTCTCACCAACATGGGAGACCGCTGCACCATTCCATATATGTTCTTTCCTGGTGAGATCAGATCATCAGTCTGTCTCATTTGAAGTTTCTATCCCACCCAACCCCTCCCCAGCCATAATCAGGCTAAAAAACTTCTCAAAAGCTGACTACAACCTCTTAAGGGAGGGTATCAGCAGCTTCACACCACATCCCCCCTCAGAGGATGCAGACAACTATGCTGAACAGTACCTCAGTGCAGTATATAAGCAACTGTACAACTGCATGGACTCAGCCATACCCAACAGAACTAAAATCTGCTCCTCAAGGAAATACAAACCTGTCTGGTGGACATCCTCTATCAGCAGGCTTTGCAACAAAAGGAAGAAACTGTTGTCCAAGGGTGAAAAAGAACAAATTCCAAATCAGAAAAATTCCCCCCTCTGTCTCAACAAGCAAATTAGATCACTAGTGAAAAACTCCAAAGCCAATTATGAGTTGAAACTAGCCTCTGAAACAAAGGGAAACCACAAGTTCTTCTTCAGTTATGTTAGGAACCTCCATGGCAAAGCCCAAGTTTGTTCCAGGTTAGCACTTGATGGTACCACTTATACTGATCCTGCTGACGTAGCCAACCTGCTAGCTGATAGGTTCAGCGCAAACGTCACCCCCCCCTTATCGCTCGCAAAGGCCCAGTCAGCATCCCTGATACTTGTCCCACACCTCACATCTCCAGTGATCAAGTGTTAAAGGCCCTATCCAATGCAAAGAGCACAGCTTCCATGGGACCTGGATAGTATCCCAGGCTGTCTTCTGCACCATCTCTAGGAAGAACTAGCTTCACTGTTGAGCACCCATTTCAACCACAGCCTAATTACAGGCTTCATTCCAGTAGAGAGGAGAACCTCCATTGTCATCCCCTTGCACAAAGGTGATGCCACTACTGACCCGGGAAACTATTGCCCTGTTAGCTTGACACGTCTGATCTGTAAAGTCATAGAGCATATTATTATGGATCTCATAAAGAAGGACATAGGCAATCTCCAAACACTTGACCCCATCCAATTCATATTCGTCAGGGGCAAATCTTGCCTATTGAACATAGTTGACTTCTTTGAGACTGTCACCAAGGCCCTGGATTAGGGAAAGTCAGTACATACAGCTTACCTTGACCTGGCCAAGGCTTTTGACACAATCCCCCACTCAGACATCATCAAAAAACTAACACAACTTGGTTAATCCCTAACTCGTCAGATGGGTGGCCAACTGGTTCACAGATAGGACC
The DNA here is from genome assembly GCF_019279795.1 of Protopterus annectens. NCBI lineage: Eukaryota > Metazoa > Chordata > Ceratodontiformes > Protopteridae > Protopterus > Protopterus annectens. The sequence goes on from NC_056743.1 coordinate 1,906,258,257, forward strand.
CACAAGGTCAAAATAGGTGCCACCACCTCCGACAGCAGACCTGTCACTAGTGGTGTTCCCCAAGATGTCCTGTTACCCCTACTATTTGGCATCTACTTATCAGAGGTCCAGGCAAAGACAAAGGGCCTGTGGCTAACCAAGTTTGTGGATGACTGTAAGTTGGGTGCTGTTCCTGACTCTCCAAATGATGTTAACATACTGCAAGAGGGTCTCACAGCTACAAATAACCGGTGCCAAAGTCATGACCTTAGGTTAAATGCAAAAAAATGTATTATCATACCATTCGGCAAAAACACGGCCCCTACTGATTACCACATCAACTGCAACCCCCTAAGCGCACAACCCGTGGTGAGAGACCTGGGTACTCAGGCTTGACAACAATCTCATATTCAACCATCATATGGTGGCAGTGGTCAGAAAAGCCTTTTACTTGGCTCAACTCACAAGTAAAGGGATTTCATCCCGAAAAATAGGAGGTTATTACCTCTCTGTACTCCTCTCTCATTAGACCTCTAATTGAGTATAATGCCACATTTGGTATGCACCTCTCCAAACACCTGCACCAACTGGAAAGTCCACAGAAATACCTCACAAACAGAATCCATGGCCTCCAACACTTGTCCTATGCAGACAGGCTCAAATCACTATTACTTTACTCGGTGTCATACAGATTGCTCACAGGTGATCTGTGTCTCACCTACAAGGCAATCTCAGACTCTGCCCTACTAGAGATGCTCCATATCTGTAAGTCTAAGTCCTCTCGCATAACCCGCTCAATAGGCCTACATTTTTTATTTATTTTTATTTTATTTAACATTTGTTAATCGGGAAAGTCCGACTTGGAATGAAGCCAATTTTCGGAAGAGGCCTGGGGAGAAATTCTCCAGATGCCTGTCTTTGTAATGTGGGAGGAAACCAGATCACCCAGAGGAAACCCACACAAATGGAGGGATGACATGCAGACTCCATACAAAAGGCAACCTAGCCAAGAATTGAACAGAACATCTTGCTGTGAGGCAACAATGCTACCGCTGCACCATTGTGCTGTCCAAATCTAATATGTGACATCAACAAAATCTGCTGGAGAGACAGTTTTGTCTCCCAGAGGCTGCCCTGCCCCTGGAATAGACTTCCCATACATATCAGAGTACCTTGTTGACCCTCTTTAAGTACAAGCTTGATGAGTGGATGGGAAATGACACATTTGTCCCAGGGGTTCCACCTTTGTCCTTCACTAACAGGGCGACAGGTGCTGACTGAGGTTTCTATTTTGGAGACAAACTCTTGGCTAGGCTCCAGGACCATTAGCCTAGTAACCTCCTATGATCCTATGTATGTGCATATACTGTATATAGATACACATATACAATTTAGAATAGCCAACAAACATAAAATGTTTTTGAGAAGAAACTGGAGTACCGAGACAATGCTCTTGCTACATTCCAAAATTGGGAGAATGTGCTAAGTCCGTACATGCAGTGCTGGACTCCATGACTCTTAAGATGTGAGACAGAAAGAGATATTACCACAAGGCCCCATGTTTTTTTTATTTATTTTTTATTTATTTATTTAACATTTGTTGACCGGGCAAGTCCGACTAGGTTTCACAGAGCCTGTTTTCAGCAGAGGCCCGGGGAGAAATGCTCCAGATGCATGTCTTTGGAATGGGGGAGGAAACCGGAGTACCTGGAGGAAACCCATGCGAACACAGGGAGAACATGCAAACTCCACACAGAAGGCACCTCAGCCGAGAATCTAAATGGAGAACCTCTTGCTGTGAGGTGACAACGTTAACCACTGCACCACAGCGCCATTGTTGCACGGACTTGAGGAGAGAAGGCAACAATGGGACACAACTTAAAACTGTAACTAACATAAGGGAATCCATAACGTGGGTGCCATCTTTTAGATAAAGAGAATTCCGTTTGAAGTTTCTTGGTGGGTAGCTCAGTGGAGACACAAGGAGGTCTTATTTTTAATAGAAAGTGAAGGACAACAAAATAAACCAGTAAAAAAAAGGGAAAATATGGATGAAACACACAAACATTCATAGTAATCACAGTAATCGCGTTCCCCTGTTAAAACAATGAAAGACATCTTCAGACTATGATAAAAAGTAAAAGTCACACTTTAAGTACCTACTGATGGTAGTCACATGACTGTCATCAGTAGGTAGTCACATGACTAAGTTCAATTAATGCTTCAACCTCCTTCTTTTGAAGTCGTCTTGAATAAGTAGTAGGATAAAACATGGTTAAGCAAAATAACAGATGTTTGGTATAGATGTAAAGGTACTGCTTAAGAGGAGTAATGAAATTGTTAAAATGATGCAATGTGTTAAGTAGAATCTGTAGCTTATCTATAGGTAGGGGAGTGGTCACACTGTGTGGGTGGAGCCATGTTTATTTGCCCTCAAGTATCATGTTTCCTGGTGCTGTTATTACCCTGGGTACTGGGAGCAGTCTGGTTTAAACAATGCTGCAACTGCTCATTGACCTACCGACATTAAGAATTCCATGTCCAGGCCAGAAAATTCTGTGCAGGTTCCATGAATTTGTTTACATGTGCCCTCAGCCAAGTTTGAGGTAACTTCCACTTTATTGGAAAACCTGTTATCACTATATAACCATACTAGTGCCTGTATAATACAAGCATAACTGAAGTTGATAAGGCCCACCTACCACGGGTCCTGGCATCTGTAAATTAAATTCACACCTGAAGCTTCTCACCTGTTCCCATTATGGTTCTTGGAGCCAGTGTGCTATACTTACAGCTGTAGCTGCAAAGCTCCTCCCACAATGGATTCTGGGGCCATTTTGATACAGTCATCACTGTAATTGGCAATATATTGTCATCGTGAAGCCCGAGCCAAGCATGGCAAAACCATTAGTGTAGTCACAAACCTAGTAACAACATGAATAATTTGTTCATACTGGGAAACTACTAGTGTAACCAGTGACCCTCTACTAATATGGAGGCAAAGTCTGTGTTGCTATTCTTTGACGTCATGTAAAAAAATCACTAAAAATCAGCACATATATCCTCTGCCTGTCTGGAGTGTAATGCATCTAAAGAATTTCAAACAATTCTAGAGTTTCAGAAATTACTTCACCACAGATTTTTCCAAAAATACATCTCAGTGCCCATTTGCTACAGAAGGGAACACAAATAATGATAAAGAATAGGTTTGGATTTTGAAACCTACTGAATGAAACAGAATAGGTTTGGATTTTAAACTTACCAATCACATAAAACATGCTTTATTTTTTTTAATTTCTCCAAATCTTTTGGGTTTCTAATACCATGATGGGAATGGACCCCATTCCTAAGTCAAAGTATGTTTAAAGTTCATGAAATTAGTATTATTTCACTATATGAGTCAGCCAAAAGTGCTCCTCGCAGCACCCACAATGTGCCCAGTAATGACTCCTCCTGCAGTTCGTGCAGAGTTACGTGTATTGGTAGCATATTTAAATAGGAGTGTAGACTTATAACTCCTCTTGCTCCTACTGCTGTTGGAACTGTCAGGGTATCTTTGTTCCACATTGCTGCCTTTTCTGCTTGCAAATCCTGATATTTTATGAATTTATGTCTCTCGATACGCAAGACACTGTAGTCACTGGGTGTGGTGATTTCAATGATCAATGCTACTTTTGTTTTCTTTTCTTGGACCACTATATCCAGGTTTCTATCATCTGTCTTTTAAACTGTTGGTAATGGGTGATCCCATGTGATGTAATCTTCATCATTTTCTATGATACTTTGTGGCTCATATTTCCAGTGATTTTCAGCCACTTCAGTACCATAATGTTTTCACAATCCCCAGTGCAACAGTTTCGCCACATTATTTTGCCTTTCAGTATAGAGTCCTTCTGCCGTTAGTATGTCACAACCAGCAACAAAGTACACAACTGTTTCCAATTCTGTTTTGCAAAACCTACATTTGTCTGTTTCTCCCACATGTTCAGCGGACTTTGTAAACCAACGTGTATGTAGCCCACTATCTTGTGCCACCAATATTAACCTTTCATCTCTTGGTATAAATTTACCTCTCCTTAACTATTCCTGCATTCGTTCCTGATCAACATAAGGTTCTTCCAGAAGTTTTCTATACTTGCGACTATATTTATGCTTTTTCCACATTTCTTGCCTTCTCATCTGGTCCTTCACCTTATATTCTTTCTTTTGTTTTTTGGCACACTCAGTTGCTGCCTGATTTTTATCTACTTCTGGTTTGATTTCCATTCCTGCCTGATGCCGATATGCTTCTGCTAGGTTAAGCAGGGAAGTCATCTTAGATTTATTCTCCTCGTGTTTCAAAACTTTCACTATTTTTTGGATCTTGTGAGGTCTGCAGATATATATGCAGTCCCACAATTGCAGATCTATACATGTAATCAATTTCAGGGAGGCCCATCAGTCCTTCAGAATGGGAAATATATAATCTTGGTATGCACTGATTTTTATAAATCATTTGGCGAGCATGAAGCATCCTTCTTGTTTTCCTATCTAATCTATCCAGTACGTTTTGGGGCCAGTCAATCACTCCAAAACTGTAAGTTAGGACAGGAAGAGCAAATAGGTTTATAGCTTGGATTTTGTTCCTAGATGTCAGCGCTGTTTTCAGGAATAATTTAAGTCTACTGAAGTATTCCTTACTGAGTTTCATTCACATTTGTTCATGTTTTATTGTTGATCCTTCATCACTTCCCAAATATTTATGCACTCTCTCTTGCTCAAGTTATTTTATTTCACATTCTTGTCCTAAACTAATGTTTTCTTGGTGCTGCAATTTTCCTGTTTAAAGGTTGCTTTTGCACATTTATCAAAGCCAAATAACATTCTTATATCATCTGAAAAAGATTTGACCACTTGCAGTTGTGCTTTCAGTTCCTCATCTGATGAGCTGTACAGTTTTAAATCATCGACAAAGAGAAGATGAGAAGTCTTTACCCTTTGTTGTTTTCTAGGAGCCAAGTTATAGCCATGGCCAAAGCTATTAAATAGACTGCTTAATGGATTATGGGCAAGGCAGAATAGCAGCTGTGACAGAGAGTCACCCAGGAATATCCCTCTTTGGATTTTTATCCCAGGAATAATAAGTTGTCCATTGTCATGGCTTAATTACAAAGTGGTCCGCCACTATTTCATGGTCTCTGTAATGTAACTGATCAGTGTAGTCTGTATCTTATACATTTTTAAGCATTCTTTTATGCATGAATATGGGATACTATCAAATGCTTTTTTGTAGTCAATTCAGGCCATACTTCGATTCTTCCCCTTTTTACAGTTCTCCACTATGACTTTATTTAACAACAAATGATCCTTTGTTCCATATGACTTTCTTTTATTGCCCTTTTGTTCTGTTGCAATGATTGCGTTTTCTTCTACATGACTATAAACTGTCAGCATCAATTGCAGTGTACAGTTTATATGTCGTCGGAAGGCAAGTTATTGGTCTATAATTTTTAGGGTAGCTTGCAGGTTCACTCTTAAGTAGGAGCATTGTTTTTCCTGTTGTTAGCTAGGCTGGTGTCTGTTCAGGGTGCGCATATAAATAGTTCTTACTAATGGCTAAATCCTCGTGCAAAGATGTTAATACTTTTACCCAGAAGTTAGGCACTGCTTGTTTCAATTTCTCTGGTTGTTACTTCATCCCATTTCATATCCTGTACCTTTAAACTTCTTATTCTTTCTTTTACTTCTTCTATCCATTTAGCATCTTTGTTGTATTCCACAGGATCTTCATAGATACTTCTCCAAAATGTATCTATTTCTTCTTTTTTTAGTGGTGTTTCAATTCCTTTTACGTTATTTCCCATTTCTCTATAAAACTTTTTTGGGTCATCAATAAATTGCTTATTTTGTACTTTTCCTTTATATTTCTCTATGTACCTTCTAAGTTTTTCCAGCTGGTCTGAAAATTTTAGTTTGTTATTTGTGACAGTGCATGATAGATCCTGGTCTGTTCTTATACTGCACATTGCTTTTATCACATCTATCTTTTAGTATTTTTGTTGATCTGTTCTCTCTTCAAACAGTGACACTTCTTGTCTTAATTGCGTTATAGTTTTCTCTGTTCGATATTTCCATGATGGTATTCGATTTCTCCCCTTCCTTTCCCTTACTACCCTGAGTTCTCATGGTAGAACTTTATCAGTTATTAATTTAGCTGCACAGTAATATATCCTGTTTACTTCTGTTATGGATCTCTGAGGACAGTCCTAATTACTGTGTTAATTTGTTTTATCAGACGTCTGACTTTTTGGGTTTTATTGACCTTCTGCAGTCTATTTTTTTTTTCAAAATTTTTTAAT